>NC_056740.1:372233864-372330668 GCF_019279795.1 Protopterus annectens
GGAGTAGCTGACAGTATTACATAATCACAAAAAGCAGGGTTAACTTGTTAGGCGTTTATAGATATCGGCATAAGGTAAAACTGTAAATAACTTTATCAATTAACTGAATCTTAGTAACATTTTCTTATTTAAACAATCTTTTCTGAACTCTTCTTTAACACTGTTTTATCTTTTTAATAGCTTTTGAGCAGATGCTGTCAGGAGTATTATAAGGCACGCAAGTTAACTGCATTTTCGTCCCTTTAAGAAGACCTTTAATGTGACCAAGACATGGCATATATAGTGCCTCTTAATAAAGCAGGTTCTGTGAAAAGAATTGCATAGTACAATCTGTTGCAAATATCTCTCCTAATTCTTGTTCCACATAACTAACCAGGTTTGAAACCCCCTGGAGTCTAATATTCAAATAAAGCTATGGGTACTTTCCTTCTAAACTTCAAAATGTGTAATAATTTATTTACACTTACAAAGACATTTGTTAGCTCTATGAAGATGAACAAAAATATTCCAGAGCTTACCATTTTGGAAAGTTTCCAGTGCTTTCCTTCTGAAGCACATATGCACTGCAATATCCCTAAACAGTTTTCTTACAAGATTCAAAAAGCCTGAATAAGAAATCACCCTGAAGAATGAAAAGTCAGCCACAGGGCTGTTGATCAGAAATAGCAAGAGCCTGGTGTGTGCTGCAGAGTTTGTATTACTGTGATCTGAGTACCATGTACAGCTCTAACTGTAGTAATAATTCATTAAATGAATATTTCATGAGGAGGAGGGATCATGTGAGCCTGTTTGTGTATGCTGTCTCATTAGCAAAGAGATAGCAACACTATGGGATGATGTGGAGAGGGAAAGGCCCGCCTTCCCTCCCCTGAACATTGATCTTTTGAGCTACTTTTTATAGGTGGCTTTGAGAGGATTGTCGTAAGAGATTTAAATGGGTAAATGAGAGAGGCTTTGCCAGCTTTTGATCAAACTGTGCTAACAAACATGACCTGAAAAAACTGCACACCATCCAGTTTAGGGTGAAGAACTAATTTCTTCGCCCAAAAAAATAAAATAAAAGCCTAAACCTTATGCTTTATACCAACTGCATTTAATTTTAAAGCTTTAGAATTAGTTAATTCTGGTTCACTTCTGTTACTGCAGGACTGAAAATTTTGAATAACGTGCTTCTTATTTTAATATGTCTTTAACCTTAGTTCTGCCTTTCCATCAGCCAACCTCACCTCATATAACCTGAATCAATGCATTTATATAAAAAGAAGGAAACTTCATTGAAAAATAAATATAACAAGCAAATCATTACAACTAAGCTTCTTGCTTATGAAAGTGCAAAATACACTGCTCCCAACATGAGCTAGCATTTTTCCTTTAGTACTTGGAAGACTGACTTCTATTTTTTTGAAGATTAGATAAATTACAGGGTTAGCCACACTGAAATTTCTTGTAAAATCAGTGCAAGAATTCATATAAAAATCAGACCAAATGCCTATTAACAAAAGCTAGAGTATGACTCCCACAAGAAGTTGAGTCGTTGCTTTTATAGCATAATGCTGTTCAGCTAATAACTTTAGTAGTTTTGAACGAGCAAGGTGTATTTTGAGTTTTGTTTGCTCATCTTTCTCCTGCACTTATGTTAAATGATCAGAGAGGAGCTACTTTGTTTTGAGCCCTCAAAAGCTGTAAATATTTAATTGCAGAAACTAATGCAATACCAACTGATTCACTAACCACAAGAATTTTAAACTAATGCTAAAAAAACCCACCTTCACAATACCAGCATCTGCTCCTATTCCAGAACAACCTAACTACTCCTGCTCTACTAGACCTAGCTTACTGCTAACCCCCTCCCCACCTTTCCTCTCCATTAACTCTTTCATATTTCCTCCTTCACCACCCACCCCTTCCCCCTTTGGTTCTACTTTACCCTACCTTCCTCTCAGTCCCTCTTTCCCCCTCTAAATATGCAGCACCCTGTTTAATGAGTCCTAACCTCAGATATTAACCGCCCCCTTTCTCTTTTCAAATTAGCTGCCACTCTTACTAATGTACATTAGCTAACATTTACTTTCTTTTAATCTCTTTTCCAAGGATCCACCTGTGGTTTACCTAAAACTCCCTGTAGACCTACTTTCAAATGTGTACACTAAGCATACCTAAAAGGATTGTATATAGATTAACTAAAAGTATTAACCCATATCTTTGTACTTTTTTTGCAAAATTACTGTTGTAAATTATTATCAACCGTCTATATGTAAACAGTTATCAACCACCTATATGTCAGTGGGAGTACCTTTGTAACTTTGTAAACTACATTCCCATATGTAAATGTAAAGATCACTGGACTTTATGATGTTAAATGTTTTACTTTGTGATTCTTTTCTCCCTGGGCTTCCTCTGAAAATGGGTTCCTGACCCAGCCAAACTTTCCCAGTCAACAAATATCAAATAAATAAATAATAAATTTAGAGAGGCCATCGAGACATGACAACCTTGAAATGGGCACCTTGATACTTTTCAGAAAACAGTAATACTTTGCTATTTTGTGAGATCAGACAAAATTGGCATATCATAGGTATATAAATAACAGTTAAAATGTACATTTATATAAAATATTTTTGAATTAAATCCATATTTTCAACTTTTATGTTCTGTAAATTATACTTTAGCAATATGCAGACAATATTCCTGAGGAGTGTAACTTAAATTGGATCCACTATGAATCGCCAGCTTACAGGACACCAAGGAACCATATAGCTGAACACAGATAGCAAAAACATAAAAAAGGTTAAAATTGTCAAAACCATCTTTGATGAACATCTTAATGATTTTTTGCAGGGGGCAAGCCCCCTGAACCACCCATGTGCACACTCACCCTGTAGACTTATATATACCAACTCTAATTTTGCAGAGTGGAGAAAGAAGTAAATTCCACTGTCATCGAATGTAATTTTGAAGAAGTGCACTCAGTCCTTTTGCATTCACAGAAATTATGTTTGCTCACACGGCATGCTCCCAACTCCCCACCCATCAAACTCATATATGCCAATTTCACAGCTGTGCAAACACAAGTAAGGATGTGCCCCCCCCCCCCCCAGCAGCCCTGTGTTTCCTTGAAGCACTAGTGGTTGTTTCTCCAGAGGGACATTGTAGCAGCCCAGTCTGCACCAAGAGTGTGCATTCCTTCCAACACCTTTCCCCAGGAGAAGCAAGCAGGACACACCCTTCTGTCCTCACTCTCCCTGCCTAGCACATCCAGTTTTGTTGACCACTAACTGAACCAGAGTCACCTGGGCTGTAGTCTGGATTCCATCCCTCTGTATCATAGAGACTAAAGCTATGTGCATGCAAAAGGTTACCATTTGGACTTTGTTAAGCATAATGTGCTCAAAGGTCATGCAAGAAGACTGTTAAAATTGAATTAAAAGAAGGACAATTCTTTGAAGAACTTGGAATTTTTTTAGACTATATTCATACACATGGGATATTACACGAGCAATACAGATCAGAACCTTGCAGAAATAATGAAAAGGATACAACTGAATATAAAGCAATTTTAAGCACAAATATCCGCAAGACAAGTAAAAGAAAATAATTTATGGTGACTTCAGTACTACTTTTGCCTTGGAATATAGTTTAGATACCAGTGGAGTAGTTAATGTGGGGTGCAGGGGTCCACTGCCCCATGTGCAAAAGTGTTAGAGGGTGCAATTGTAGAAGCTGATCAGACTTCAGTGTAGTCAGAACTGAAGCACTGTAGTATTCCATGTGATGCAAGCAGTTTAATTCAGTTTAGTTTAAAAAAAAGGATAAGAGCTCTTTCTTGCTCTTCAAGTCTGAAAAGCTTACAATTAAAGAGGATGACAAAATGACAACAATACAAGTCCAAAAAAAAAAAAACACAGCTACTTATTACTACAGGTTTTATACATGCTATAGGTTTACGTATACTAGTCACTATGCTAAAATAATTATTGTGAAAAGAAGTTTTGAGTCTTATACCCATCATGATCTCTATTTCCCATCTGTAATATATGAGGCCCTCTGTGACAGCTGTGACATATCTGATTGGAAGGGCATCTTATAAACTATCAAAGATGATATATTCGCATCTTTACACAATTAAGAACAAACAAATAACTAATGTGCTGTAGAAACATTTGACTGCATATGTTTATTTTACAGGTTCATAGGTTAGTTGCCCTTGCAGACCATTTCAAGATTGGCCAATTTTGCTTATTGTGCTTGAAATAACCTATCCCATTTAGTTATAGACTGGCCTTACCTATCCCATTTAGTTATAGACTGGCCTTATCTATCCCATTTAGTTATAGACTGGCCTTGCCTATACCATTTAGTTATAGACTGGCCTTACCTGTCCCATTTAGTTATAGACTGGCCTTACCTGTCCCATTTAGTTATAGACTGGCCTTACCTGTCCCATTTAGTTACAGACTGGCCTTACCTATCCCATTTAGTTACAGACTGGCCTTACCTGTCCCATTTAGTTATAGACTGGCCTTACCTGTCCCATTTAGTTATAGACTGGCCTTACCTGTCCCATTTAGTTATAGACTGGCCTTACCTGTCCTATTTAGTTATAGACTGGCCTTACCTGTCCCATTTAGTTATAGACTGGCCTTACCTATCCCATTTAGTTATAGACTGGCCTTACCTGTCACATTTAGTTATAGACTAGCCTTACCTGTCCCATTTAGTTATAGACTGGCCTTACCTGTCCCATATAGTTATAGACTGGCCTTACCTATCCCATTTAGTTATAGACTGGCCTTAAGTATCCCATTTAGTTATAGACTGGCCTTACCTGTCCCATTTAGTCATAGACTGGCCTTACCTGTCCCATTTAGTTATAGACTGGCCTTACCTATCCCATTTAGTTATAGACTGGCCTTACCTGTCCCATTTGATTATAGACTGGCCTTACCTATCCCATTTAGTTATAGACTGGCCTTACCTATCCCATTTAGTTATAGACTGGCCTTACCTATCCCATTTGATTATAGACTGGCCTTACCTATCCCATTTAGTTATAGACTGGCCTTACCTATCCCATTTAGTAATAGACTGGCCTTACCTGTCCCATTTAGTTATAGATTGGCCTTTCCTATCCCATTTAGTTATAGACTGGCCTTACCTGTCCCAATTAGTTATAGACTGGCCTTACCTGTCCCATTTAGTTATAGACTAGCCTTACCTGTCCCATTTAGTTATAGACTGGCCTTACCTGTCCCATTTAGTTATAGACTGGCCTTACCTATCCCATTTAGTTATAGACTGACCTTACCTGTCCCATTTGATTATAGACTGGCCTTACCTATCCCATTTAGTTATAGACTGGCCTTACCTATTCCATTTAGTTATAGACTGACCTTACCTGTCCCATTTAGTTATAGACTGGCCTTACCTATCCCATTTAGTTATAGACTGGCTTTACCTGTCCCATTTAGTTATAGACTGGCCTTACCTGTCCCATTTAGTTATAGGCTGGTCTTACCTATCCCATTTAGTTATAGACTGGCCTTACCTGTCCCATTTAGTTATAGACTGGCCTTACCTGTCCTATTTAGTTATAGACTGGCCTTACCTGTCCCATTTAGTTATAGACTGACCTTACCTATCCCATTTAGTTATAGACTGGCCTTACCTATCCCATTTAGTTATAGACTGGCCTCACCTATCCCATGGTCAAAAATTATACATCCTATGTTATTAGTGACACAAAAGTGCTAAATATGTAAATTGCCTTAAATTGCAGTTTTCTTCAGTATGTTTAGAAAATTAAAAATTATCGAATATAGGACAAGTAATATGTATTAACTGCTTGGCTAGAAAGGGGGTTTTATTTTACATATATATTTGTCAGATGTGTATTGCTTGGCTCTGTTGACCATGTTGATCTTTGTAGGACAGCATTCTTTGTATGAACTTTAAAAGCACGTCTGAATCTGTTCATTCTGGTAATATCAATGATTTTTTTAATGTTACTATGGCTATCCTTTCTATTGTTTGGAACTCCATGGTAATTTTAATCATGGTGGGGGCCCCTGTTTTGGATAATCCTGTCAGCTGCTTAACCTCATTAAATATTCTTCACTTTGTACTTGGCTGCTTGGATTCCAAAGTTGAACTAGATGACTCTCCAGCTCTGTCCATTCTTTTAGGGTTCACAAAGCCCTATAATCCTTTTGGGGAACTCTGATGCTTTGAATTCCAACAAAGCTTCTGGATACGTTAATACTCTGAATGTCTTCTTCTCTCCTTTAATTATGTTGTGGATGTGCATTTGCACTAATTATGCTCTGACTTCATGACTTTTCCTTCTGGTAGGGACCTTGTCTTTGTTACACTTCATTTACTTTGAAACTCTAGAGCTGTTCCTGCTGAGTTACGTATCTGACCACAGAATTTTTTGTAATAATACAGCAATAATCCACTGCTGGGTGTGGGCAAATCAGCATTACCCACACCTAGCCATGGGTTATTGCTATTATACAATGACATTATTTAAAAAAAAAAAAACACTTTTCTTAAATAATGTTTTTGTGTAATGGGGAATTGATGATAGTGCCCAGCTTAGAGTTATCTGCATACTTGGTCAGCCGTACCACACTGGTTTTGGCTTGCACCTCAGAAAAGTATATCCCAAACAACAGAGGCCCTGAGACCAATACCTGGAGTACACTGCTCTTTGTGGGTCTACTGCTTGGGGTAGCTTCCCCTATTTTGACTAGGTGGGTTCTATCAGTGAGCCAGTTTGCTACCCATCTGGTAATATATGGATTGATGCCTAGTTGAGGGAGTTTATCTATTATACCTCAGTGGGGAATAGTATTGAAGGCTTTGGCCAGGTCAAGTTAGGTGGTGTGCACCGTCTTCCCCTTATCCGTGGCTTTGGTGACCATCTCAAAAAAGTCAACCAAATTTAACAGGCATGACCACCCCTTGTTGAAACCAAAGTGTGTGATCGAGTGTTTGAAGGTTGCCAATGTCCATGTTAATGAGGTTCATGATAATCCATTCCATGGCCTTGCAGATCAGGCTAGTTAGGCTGATGGGTCTATAATTTCCTGGATCAGTGGATGCTCCACCTTTGTGCAAAGGGATGACAGTGGTTGTCCTCCACTTGGCTTTGGTTGAATAGAGTGTCTATTGGTGCTGCAAGTTCCTGCCTGAGTTCATGTAGGATGCAGCCTGGGATGTTATCAGGTCTCATGGAAGCTGTATTTTTTGCCTTTGAGAGGACATTGATGACATGCTCCCTAGAGATAAAGGGAGGGGTCAGGTGCTGGGGATGTCCTGATTTCCTAATGAGGGGAGCACAGGGGTGAAGTTTTCAATGAACCTGTCTGCCAGCAGGTTGGCTATATCTACGGCATTTGTGTGTGTGGTATCCTTGACCACCATCTGAGCAGATCTGAGTGCTTCCTTTGAGACTGCGGACATTTGTGAAGAAGGCTTTATGACTGTCTTTAGTAGATGTCACCAGTTTGGACTCAAATTTGCTTTGGATGGTTTCACTAATGCTTTTATTTGTTTGTTCAGGCTAAGAAGAGATTGTTTTTAATTAAGCACCTGCTCCTTATTGGTCCTGGACAGCAATTTTTTCCTTTTATTATAGCATTTATTTATTGCAGATATCCATCAGACAGGTTTACTCTTCCTTGAGGGGGGCGATTTTGTCCTGTCTGGTATTACTGATTCCATGCAGCTATATAAATCCTTGTATAGTACTTTGGTGTAGGTTTGGGCATATGTGTCAGTTCCTATGGAGGGGAGGGGGCTGTGAAGCTGTTTATACCTTCTCTCAGGAGGTTGTAATCAGCCTTGGAGAAGTTTTTTTTTTGTTTGACCCTAGCTAGGAGGGGGGTTGGCAGAGATGGTGACTTCAAAAGTGACCGCTTTGTGGTTGGATCTTACCAAGGAGGATGACACTGCATGCTGCAGTGGTTACTCATATTGTTTAATACCAACTCCAAGATATTATCACCTCTTGTGAGGGTGTCAACCAGCTGGTCCAAGGCATTTGCACTGACAAAATTAAGGAATCTCTGGGCATTCTTGTTTTGGCATGAGTAGTTCTTCCAATCTATGGTTGGATAGTTAAAGTCACCCAGGATCAGGGTAAAGGGTTGAATCTTGATAGATTTGAAGGCATCCAGATAAGATGGAGTGGGCATCTTGAGTCAAAGTTGGGGGCTTGTAGCTAGCTATGATTGGAATAGGGGGTCTTGTGAATGGTTAACTGTACTTGGAGTGTCTCTTGTGTGTCATACTGTTTGACCAGCCTGGAGGTGTATATATCTTTAATATATATTGCAACTCCACCTCCTATTGATTTGCTGCCCAGGGTTTTGGGGCTGAATATATGATAGGATGAGTAACCTGGTATGTCTGGGGTGCTCTATGGAGCTTTGAACCAGGTTTCTGTGACTCCACAAGTGTCAGCATCTTCCCGGGTTAAGAATGCTTGCAATGAGTGCAGTTTCATGTTTAGACTCCTAGCTTTTAGCAGCATGACCTTTAATTTGCATTTTGATGAAATTTTCACATTGGTAGTTTTGACCTCATGGCATTGCCTAAAAAGGGCACTATGGGGGAGGCAAGATCCTTTTCCAGAAGCCTGAAGCTCAAGCAAGATAGATGCAGGCCATCTATGACAAAGCATCGTCGTCTGTCAATCATATGTTCCTGGGCTGTCAGGTACTGGATCCCCTTGGAATGACACCAGAAACTAAACCAATTTTTATAGTCAATCATTTTCTGTTTGTACTGAGACGTCATTCTGGGCGACAGTAAAATTCTGCTTAAGGTTAGGAACATACCTATCTGGGACACATATTCAGCGAGCTTGATCATGTCTCTCTTCATATAGTCCAGGGAGGTATGTCACAAGTCATTCACACCAACACGGACTATGACAGAGTCATAACAGTAGCTGTTGTTGAGGGAATTGAGTGCATGGGTGATATGGCAGATTCTAGCATCTGACAGACAAGTAACCATGACCTTCTCTTTATCCAGCTTGGTGAGGGGCACACCTGTATATCTCACAATGGATTCTCCTATGACTAATATGTTGAGTTTATGTTTAGGCTGTGAGACACAGGTGTGTGGACTATGTGTGATGTGTGGTGTGGTGGGTAGTGGAGTTTGCATGTGTTTTTGCCTCGGAGGCCTCTTTTGTTTGGATATGTTTTTGTTGAGGACCGCTGCATATATGGGTGTGTGTTGTGTAGGTGTGGGTGGTGTTTGAGATGTGGTGTTTGTGTAGACAACCTTCTCAGTGCCAGATATACTGGCTTGTGAGGGAGAGAACATAGACTCTAGGTTCTTAATCTAATGGCATTTCTCACAAGTTATGTTCCTAAGTGGTAGTAGTAGAGGGTTGTCTGTGTACATGAGGTAGTTGCTACACTGTCTCAGGATGCCCATATCAACCAGACTGGCTAGAGAAACCATAGGAATTTGTCCATCCATGTTTGTCAGAATCTAAGGTAGAGAAGCTAGAGAGAGTTAAGGGGGGGGGGGTAAAGGGTGGAAGGTCTCTAAGAAGATTACTACTAGGTGATCACACAAGTGCCACTAAGGGAAAATTTGTAGCTGGAATACCTCTCAAAGGGTTAAAAACAGTGCAGCTGCTGTACACGATGTGCAAACAAGCCCAAACCAGCTCAAATGCAGAGTTTAAATACCACAAAAAATAGAAGGTTCTAGTAAAACAGAAATCTATCCAGTCCTGCTAGTCCCTGCTTTCTTTACCAACCTATGCCAGACAATGTCCAGGCAGCCCTGCTACTCTCACTAGTAGAGGAGATAAGCCCTTAGCAACACAAGATGGCTGCCAGAAACACAGAAGGCAAACACAAGATGGCTGCCAGAAACATAGGAGGCAGAAACAAACAGTCCTGGATGCAGCAAACCTTGTATCCAGACTATGCTACTCAGTTTAAGGATAAGAACACAGTAAAACACACACACAAAAAAACAGCTTAACCACTTACAGACAAAAACAGAATGCACAGTATGAAAAAATACAGTAAAACTGTAATGAATGCAGTAAAATGTAGTTAACAGTAACAAAGTACAGTAAATAGCAATGAAATACAATTAAACAGTAATAAAATGGAGTTAATCAGTAACTTGCTTTAAAACAGTGTAAATGTGTTAAATTATCTCACAATCACAACAGTAAAAAACAGGTCAAATAATGCAGCAATTCAGTAGAATACTGTCATCAATTTAATCAGGCTACCAACAAGCAATATCAAATGTGGAAAACTAAATGCAGTTGAACACCTAAGCACAAGCAGCAGAATTAAGTTGGAAGAGGCATAATATTTTTTTAAGTAGAAAGTGAAGAGACAGAAGATAATTCAAGGTTAAGAAGGGAAAGGGGTGGGCTTTCACAACTGATCACACTGTACTCAGTAGAATGAGCTGATGAAATGAGTGGGCCTTCACAACTGATCTCGCTGTAGTCGCTAGAATGAGCTGATGCAATGGGACTGGGAGGAGAGTACAATCTCAAGTTTATAGCAGAGGTGGGCAACTTAAAAGCCGCCAAGCTTTAAGACCACAACAACAGTTGGACGGGTGGATGGGGATACAAGATCAGAACAGAGGTAAGAATTCAATTCACTAAGCCAAAAAACAGTTGCACAGTTTAAACAGATATGCAGCAAATATTATTTTAGTTAATCAGAAGTGCAGAAAAAAGTTGAAAATAAGCACTTATCTTTTGTAGTCTCATAGCAGGTTTTTGGAAAACAGCAGAGCAGGAGCAGAAGGCTTAACTCACTGCAGTTTTCTGCAAACAAGCACAAACTGGTTTAAACACTGGCTATTCAAGGCAGAGAAGCAGGTGCCAGCCAATGTTCAAATTATCCAATTTAAAACACCTTAAAACAAAGATCTGTAGCAGTAACTCTAGCCAGATCAGACCAAATTGAAACTCCCTCCCATGAAGCAAGAGCTAGGCCTCTCTAGATTAACTGTACTACAAGCTCCAAAGGTCACAAACAGTACTAGATTCAGCTCTATGCTAGTGTTTTTCAAGTGCAGCAACAAGTAAAATGAACAGAACAAGTAGAGAAAACAAAAAGGAGACAAAGATCAGAACAGAGGTAAGGATTCAATTCACCAAGCCTAAAAATCGTTGCACAGTTTAAACAGATATGCAGCAAATATTGTTTTAGTTAATCAGAAGTGCAGAAAACAGTTGAAAATAAGCACTTATCTTTTGCAGTCTCACAGCAGGTTTTTGGAAAACAGCAGAGCAAGAGCAGAAGGCCTAATTCACTTCATCTTTGAGCCAACAAGGTGTATCCATCTTCATAAAGGATAAGTACACCACGAGACTGGCCAAACAGTATGACTCCATCACGTTACTTCATGTCCAATTAACAGGCAAAATCCCCTACCACATCATTGCTAGCTCTAGGTCCCCCACCATAAACCAGGAAAAGCATACTGTGTACTTGGATTGTTTGAAGTCACTTACCATGCAGCCCAACACCTTACTCATATGTAATTTTAACTATTCTTCCATTGACTGGGGAACATACATGACCATAAATATGCAGGCTTAGAGGTTCTTGGACTTTGTTAATGCTTATGCTTTGGAACAGCTGGTCAGCACACCAATAAGAAGCTCAAACATCCTGGCCATAGTACTCACTAACATGGGGGAGCAGTGCACCCCTGTATGATGTCCTCCTTGGTGAGATTGGACCATAAATCAGTCTCTTTTGAAATAATTATAAAGCCAGATACCCCATCAAGTTTAGAAATGCTTAGGAGTTTTTCCAAGACAAATGACCTCCTACTAAGCGATGGCATAAGAAGTTTCAAAGCTCCTCGAAATCTAGAAAACATGGATTCCTATGCAGAGATGTACATCAACACCCTGTATAACCATTAAGCAGTTGTATAGAATCGTCTGTACTGAACCGGATTTAAAACAGGTCCTGCCAGAAAAACAAGCCATCCTTGTAGACCCCTGGAATAAATAGGCTATACAACAAAAGAAGAAACTAATGTCCAAAAATAAGTGGGAAATGGCTCAGCAGATGAAGAAATTCCTCACTAGTCTAAACAAATTAGAAATTTTGTCAAGTTCTCCAAAACAAATTACAGAGCAAAAATAGCCTCCCTAGGTAAGGAAAATCACTATGCCTGAAATCGTAAGGGAAATTCTCAGCTATGTGCAGAGCTGAATGTGGATGTCACCACCCATACTCAACTGGAGGAAATTTCCAACCTGCTATCTGACAGATTTGGATCAAAGTTCACCCCCTTATCCCACCGGTCATCCCCCAAGGTATACCTGCCACCATCAGCCTACTATCTCAAGAGAGCAAGTCATCTCTGTGCTCTCTAAGGCCATAAACATGGCATCAATGGGACCAGGCAACATCACAGGTTGCCTTTTAAACTACTTAAAACATGACCTAGCAGTTCCAATTCCTATTCAACAACAGTCTTCAAGCAGGCTATGTTCTAGCAGAATGGAGGACAGCAACACTCATCCCAGTGCACAAAAGGGTACCATCAACCAATCCAGGGAACTATAGACCCATAAGCCTGACTAGCCTCATCTGCAAGGCTGTGGAAAAAATCATCATGGACCTTATCAACAAGGGCATAGATAATCTCCACACTCTGGACTCAATCCAGTTTGAATTTGTTAAGGGTAGATCATCTCTGTTAAACCTGGCTGATTTCTTCAAGAAGGTCACCAACGCCATGGATGAGGGAAAGACTGTGCATACCACCTACCTTGACCTAGACAAGGCATTTGTCACAATCCAGCACTGGGGTATTATAAAGAAACTGTCTCGATTGGGGATTAACCTCTATGTTCCCAGGTGGGCAGCCAAATGGCTCACCAACAGGATACATACTGTCAAAGCAGGTGACTTCAACACTTGCAAAAGGCCAGTCGCCAATGGTGTACCACAGGGTACTGTGCTGGGCCATTTACTGTTCAGAAATGTATTTCTCAGATGTCCAGGCAAATGTGGATGGCGTGTGGCTGACCAAGTTTGCTGGAGATTGCAAATTGGGAGCAATCATTGAGCCACTGATTGATACTAATATACTGCAGAAAGGATTAACGCACATAAGTGATTGGTGCTAAAGCCATGGATTGACATTAAATGCAAAAAAATGCATAATTATTCCCTTTGGGAAAGCTATCACCACTGCTAAATACAATATAGATTGCACCCCTCTAGATCCAGTGGTATGTGATCTGAGTACTCAGGCTGATAGCAATCTGAACTTCAACCACCATGTGTCCACAGTGGTGAGGAAGTCCTGCTGCATGGCACATCTCATAAGTAAAGGCATGGCAACCAGATCATAGGCTGCTATAATTCCATTATACTCACCCCTTATCAGACCAATAATTGAGTACAATGCACCCTTTTGCATGTACCTCACCAGACACCTGCAACAGCTGAAGAGACCCCGAGGTTTCTTACCAAGAAAATACAGGGTACACAAAACAAGTCCTATGTGGAAAGATTGAAGCCCTATCACTGTATTCTGTCTCCTACAGGCTACAAAGGGGTAATTTGTGTGTGGCTTACAGGGCAGTTTCTGACCCAGCCCTCATGGAAATGTTACACATTCATAAATCAAATTGCATGAGGGTCACTCACTCCAGGTATCTTAATCTAGCCTCCAACATGAACAAATCATGCTGCAGAGATAGATATGTCTCTCAGAGACTAATTTTCACTGGAACAAGCTTCCCACTCATGTGAAGCAGAGCCCCTCCCTGATACTCTTCAAGCGCAACCTAGACCAATGGATGGGTAATCATAAATTCACTCCTGGGGTGGTGCCCATGTCCCTTATGGACAAAGGCAGTTGGCATTAATCCCCATGCCATAGGCTCATACCTCTGTGAACTTTGTTCACCTAGCTATTGATAATTGGTAAACTCAGGCTAAATATGGCTAGGCTTGTAAAGGCTCTTAGGCCATTAGCCTAGTAACCTTCTATGAACCTATGAATCACTTACCTTGCAGATCTATTGTTTAGGTTTGCATTTATTTGTAGTTTGCACTTAGCTATAGTCAGGATCTTGTTTTAATACTGATGCTACCCTTTACATTCAACCTAACTTCAGCCTTAGTCTTACATTTGATGCCATTCTTAACTACGTGGCATTTTAACTTCATATTGGGATATTTATTTTAACTTCAAGGTTTTCTGAATGACTTGCTTTATTCCACTTTTATAACCGTTTTTCTACAAATCTTTTCAGTTTTGCTTATTTGACTTTGCCACCAGAGTTTTCTAAGAATTTGTTTGACTGCACTTTCATTTGTTATGCTGAATAATAGTGTTAGAGAAAAATACTTTAGAAAGACCAAAAGCATAAGGTTCAGTTCAGCTAACTTTATTCTTGAGCAAGGAGACAAAAAATGCAGTTACAGAGTTTGTCTGGCTAAATCAGGAAGTGTCACAGTTATTATACCTTTCTTTCAAGACATTGCCCACTATGACTGATGTAGCAGATCACCAGTTTACAATTTGTTATTTTACAGATATTTTCACATGCTTCTAGCTGACTCTTCAAAGTTTTAAAAAAGATTTTTCAGTAAACAGGATGGCCTTGATGACCACTGGTCAATTATAACTTTCTTACTATGTGATGTTACAAGTCTAGGTACTATGGCTAATTTAAGCACAATGCAAGTACAGATTTCTGAAGCAGTTTATTGTTCTTTATATCTATCTTGCAGCTTGTGCTCTTTTTCATCAACTCGAACAGAGCTTATTGTCTATAATGAATGGATCTACAGAAATTATTATTATTCTCCTTTTAATTTCCTGACCTAGCAGAAAATCACCTGCTTTCCAGTACATTTCCAAGGCATAAACATGTATTTTGCTGTGCTAGAAAACTAGGTCAGAGTGCATCTTGCAGTGTCAGAAAGCATAATTTCAGAAAAGCACATTTGCAGTCTCAAATAAAACTAATGCTGTATACAGAATAAAAATGTGTTAAATCTTCCTTTATTAAACTATGCATTGCACACATATGTTAATACATATTTTTCTAAAATTTCCCCCCTATTAATACTTTTTATTCTATTTCAGAAGCATAAACAGTTTATTTTCTTCTCCTAACCTCTTCCTTTGAGGATTTGCAGCTAAGAGAGTCATTCAGTTTAAACTTATGAAAGTGTTTCCTTTTTCAACAGTTCTTCAATTTCAGTATTTTGATACAAAGTCTCAGAAACTGACATGTCTATAAAATCTTTGATTAATTTTTTCATGCAGGGAATCCCACAGCAAATGCATGCTCCTAACAATAGTAATCCCACACAAATGGCAGTTAGGATGTTCATTAGGATGGAACCCCACCCCCCAAACAAATTCTGGAAAAAGTCCGTCAGTGGGTTTGGGCCTGGCCTGGTCATGTCTGACACTTGCTGGATCACTAACAAATGGTCATTGATTTCATGCTTATTGTCGGGAATGAATGAACAGCACTTGTCTTTGATTAAAGCGCATGTACCACCTCTCGCCGCTAGGGTGAAGTCAAGAGCCATGCGGTTTTGAAGCACCACAGTTCTCATTGCATTCAGCAGAAAAAGTTGCATTGCTCATGACCTCGAGGAGTTTGGATAGCTTTCTCAGTTCCCAAATTGACTTAACTGCACCATATGCAGGGGCTATGCCAGCCCAGGATATGATAGTGTCACTCAAGTCCATGTGTGCTAGTTTACTTTTGTCTTTCACGGAGTTATGGTTCCTCCAGCCTGCTACGATCTGTCCCACTGGATTCTCAGGTTTCTTGGTTGGATTTTCAGGTTTCTTCGCGACATCTCTGACGTTTCAAATTCTCCCATGAGGCAAAGCTGTAGTGTGTTGTATGGCCGGGACCAGGTAACCCAAAAAACAACTGCTGGACCAATTCTCAGGCAACCATTTGTATGCTTTTTTCCCACATATGAAATAACAGTTTTCTACCTTAGTATTGATATACACCTTCCCTGCATGAAACATGTTCTTATCTATAATAGTCAGTTGCTTTAAAAGAATAGGATTATGTTGTATATCACTGACAGTTTTATGTAAGAACTCAAAGTATGAGTCATAATCTGCATTATAAATTGTTTCTGTATTTCTAGCATTTTTAGGTTTAATATAACATTTATAAGAGATAGTAACATTACATCTACTCCAACCTACTTGAATGGTGTCATTCTTGAAAAAGCATACGATTCCTGTTTGTGTAACGGGCAGAAATAATGCAATTTTGTCTCTAGATTTCACAGGTGTAGTCTCAAAAATCAAGTTTTCCCAGGTCTCATTGACCCCTAGGGGGACAGCAGCCATCAATAATCCCCCGTATGCTGTTGGTATAGCTGTGCAAATCCAACAATTTGAAACATTAAAAGTCTCGGCATACACATATTTAATTGCTTGGTAAGTGTTAAAGTTCGGATGCCAGTCTATGAATTTTGAATCATGTTTATTCAGTCTAGCTGGTGTGGCTGAAGAAAAGAAAGGCCACAGCAAAAGCCACAGCAAAAAGAACATTGTCACTAATGCAGTTATTAAGATGATTATACAACATTACTGAATATACTGCTGAAATCGTTCAGTATTCCTATTGTCTCTAGGTCTTGTCGTCATTTTTATTGCTGCTGTGTGTTAGCAAGAGTTTTATCAAGTTCAAAGTTTTTGACTAGTTTACAGTGTGTCAAATGAATCCAAGATGAACGTTCCGCAATCTTGACTGCTGTGGGCGTGTTCAGCAGTACTTGATACGGACCATCCCACTTTAGTGTCGTCCAATTCTTGTTGATTGTCTTCACCCAGACCCAAGTGCCTGGGGCTACTGCTACTTCGAAGGTGTTGGTTTGGTTTTTATCTGAAACAGAATTAAACTGTAAAAGATGTTTGTTATTTAAAAAACAACCCAGGAAGCCTTCCGCAGATGGTGATTACAATGAATCCAATAAAGTGACGGGTAACCACGAAGTAAAGTCAGTAACGTTAGCACTTTATTAATACAAAAGAACTTTCGGATAGCCTTGTAGCCTTCCTTCATCAGACAAACAAATGTATGCACACCAACGTTATTTAAATAACAACTTAATTAATCAATTAGTGACCTCATAACTGCAAACTTTTCATTGTGAATGGCCCCATTCACTTTAAACCATAATAAAATCCATAAAAATATGCACTGCACTTTATAACCATGTACATATGCTCAAATATACAAAATCTTATTTAACCATTTTATAAACTTTAAAAATATATGGTATATAATTATAAATTATAATATAAGCTTTATTGCCCACCAAAATTTTAAATACATAGTATATGTGTTAAAATAATGTATTACCAAATAAAAAGCACTAGGCTTAACCATTAAAAATTTATAAACTATTTAAACTAATGGGGCGTATTTTGTATGGGATGATAGTATGTAGTACTACATAATACCCTAGTGGAACTGACTAAAACTGAAAACAAAATAGGAGACTATGCAAATCCTACCCCAAAAAGAAATGTCTACCACTAATGAAGCATGATGGTGAAAACTAACTGTAGATGGCTAACTAGCTCTTAACATTAACTAACCATATTGCTTTGATATAATGCACGTCATTCCAGACCCAAGGATTATCTCCTTAAAGCTAGATGTTTAAGAATACAACTAAGTGAGATGGACTCATTTAGGCCAGGAAAAATGTGTGCTCCTGTTCTGATTTGCCAAAAGAGCTCCTCTTTCTCCAATTTAATTTGCCAGGGACCTGAATGTTCTTCTGTGGGTACCTGTGTTAATACCGAAAAATAGAAAGTATGGTCAGGGAGCCTATTTTATTATTTAGGGAGTCTATTTTTCAGTATTAACACAGGTACCCACAGAAGAACATTCAGGTCCCTGGCAAATTAAATTGGAGAAAGAGGAGCTCTTTTGGCAAATCAGAACAGGAGCACACATTTTTCCTGGCCTAAATGAGTCCGTCTCACTTAGTTGTATTCTTAAACATCTAGCTTTAAGGAGATAATCCTTGGGTCTGGAATGACGTGCATTATATCAAAGCAATATGGTTAGTTAATGTTAAGAGCTAGTTAGCCATCTACAGTTAGTTTTCACCATCATGCTTCATTAGTGGTAGACATTTCTTTTTTGGGGGGGGGGGGATAGGATTTGCATAGTCTCCTATTTTGTTTTCAGTTTTAGTCAGTTCCACTAGGGTATTATGTAGTACTACATACTATCATCCCATACAAGGAAATACGCTCCCATTAGTTTAAATAGTTTATAAATTTTTAATGGTTAAGCCTAGTGCTTTTTATTTGGTAATACATTATTTTAACACATATACTATGTATTTAAAATTTTGGTGGGCAATAAAGCTTATATTATAATTTATAATTATATACCATATATTTTTAAAGTTTATAAAATGGTTAAATAAGATTTTGTATATTTGAGCATATGTACATGGTTATAAAGTGCAGTGCATATTTTTATGGATTTTATTATGGTTTAAAGTGAATGAGGCCATTCACAATGAAAAGTTTGCAGTTATGAGGTCACTAATTGATTAATTAAGTTGTTATTTAAATAACGTTGGTGTGCATACATTTGTTTGTCTGATGAAGGAAGGCTACAAGGCTATCCAAAAGTTCTTTTGTATTAATAAAGTGCTAACGTTACTGACTTTACTTCGTGGTTACCCGTCACTTTATTGGATTCATTGTAATCACCATCTGCGGAAGGCTTCCTGGGTTGTTTTTTGTTTAACCAGTCTGTTTGGCGGATTTTAGTTGTTCATGTTTGTTATTTAGCATATTCCTCATGTAGTCTGCAAGTGTCCAATCTGCTTCCTGGTCTGCAGGCATGAGAGGTTTCCACTGAGGTATATAATAAGCTCTTCCGAAAATCTTTTCGAAAGGTGTCAGTCCTTTTGCATTCGGAACAGTTCCCATGCTCAACAGTGCCAGGGGCAAACAGTACACCCAATTCTTCTGTGTTTCTGTTATAAGTTTCTTAAGTTTATTCTTTAAAACTCCATTGTGCCTTTCTACCAACCCTGCAGATTGAGGGTGATATGCACAGTGATGTTTTGAAGAAATCCCAAAATACTGACTTAGCTGTTGTATACTTTGGTTAACGAAATGTGTGCCATTGTCACTGTAGATCCTTTCCGGTATGCCAAATCTAGGAATAATCTCTTTAACTAGGGTCTTTGCAACAGTGGCTTCATCTGGTTTACTAGTCGGAAAGGCCTCCACCCATTTGGAGAACATATCCAAATGACAAGGCAGTACTTTTTGTTTTCACATTTGTTCAATTCTATGAAATCCATACAGATGGTATGAAGCGGATATGGTAGTGTTGGGAAACTCCCTTGCTTGGGCTTTAATGCCCCTTGTGCATGATGTTTATTACAAGTGTGACATGACAGGCAAAATTTTTTAGTGTAGTTTGAAAACCCATACGTAGCGAACACCCAATTTACTAACTGTACCATCCCCCCTGTTGAGACATGGCTCTGCCCATGGCTCAACAAAGCTGCATATCTAAATAAATTAGACGGTAATATTGGTTTTCCCTCTTTGGAGATGTACAGTCCTTCCTTGAGAATTGCTCCTCGTCTTTTCCATTTTTGTTATTCAGCCTGTGTAGTAAGTGTCGGCATTGTTTTTAACATTTCTAAGTCTAAAATCTCAGAAGGTTGTAATTCCTCGTTCAAAAGAAATGCTTCTGAGGCTGCTTGCTTTGCAGCTATGTCAGCTCTCGCATTGCCTTTTGAAATCCTATCTTGTTGTTTTGTATGAGCTATGCATTTACAAATAGCTACTTTCTGAGGCAACTGAATAGAATCTAACAAATCTAAAATAAACTGTGCGTGGTTAATCGGTTTGCCAGTAGATGTCACCATTCCTCGATTCTTCCACTGTTGTGCAAAAACATGTACAGTAGAGAAAGCATACTGGCAGTCTGGAAAAATGTTTACACTTTTACCCTTTGCTAAGGTACATGCCCGTGTCAAGGCAATCAACTCTGCTGCTTGTGCAGATAAGTTATGTGGTAGAGATTTCACTTCTACAATCTCAGTGTCAGAAACGACTGCATAACCTGTTAGGTTCTGTCCTGTAGGACTCCTTTTACATGAGCCATCCACGTAATATGTTACCTCGGCATTATCCATGAGGTCTTTTCTAGGTAGTGTCTTTTGCTCAATTACCTGCAGGCAGTTATGGGGTGTGCCATCTACAGGAGTTGGGAGCAAAGTAGACGGATTCAAAGTAGTACATCGTTCAATTGTCATGTGAGGTTGGCTCAGCAATATAGTCATACAAGAAAGATGCCTAGCAGGGGAAAGATATGCTATTTTTTCTTGCAGTAAAATGATAGTGACTGCATGAGGCATTCTCAATGTGAGAGGGTGGAATAACACTACTGAGGCCGAACCCTGCACAGCCATTGCTGCTGCAACTACTGCTTGTACACAGTGGGGTAGAGACCTCGCCACTGGGTCCAGTTGTGATGAATAATAAGCAAAGGGGCGTTGTTTGTCCCCATGCTGTTGAGTCAATACTGATGTCATATAACCTTGCTTGCAATCTACAGTTTTTAAAAAACGTTTGTGATAATTTGGTAATCCTAAAACTAATGATGATGCTATTAATTGTTTTAGCTTGCAGAAAGTTAATTCTGCTTCTGGTGTCCATTGTATTAAATCTTGTGATGCCATAGGCTTCTTGAAAATCAGGTTTGTTAGAGGTGCAGATTCCAAAGCATAGTTTGGGATCCAGCTCCGACAGAAATTAGTCGTATCCAGGAAGGACATCATTTCCTTCTTGGTTGTGGGTTGTGGTGCTTGTAAAATCGCTACTTTTCTGTCCTCATCTAGTGTTCTGCCATCTTTGGATATTACATATCCAAGGTATTTCACTTGTTTTCTCCAAAGCTGCAATTTATTTTTGCTTACTTTGTGTCCTTCTTCTGCTAAGAATTTTAATAATGCTATAGTATCTTCCTTACAATCTTTCTGGGTGGGGGCAGCCAGCAGGATGTCATCAACATAAAGTAAAATTTGACTACCTTTCGGTGGAATAAATCCCGCTAGATTACTTGCCATTTCTTGTGAGAATATTGTTGGACTTTCACTATAACCCTGTGGTAGTCGCGTATATGTATACCGTTTCCCCTGAAATGTGAATGCAAACCAATACTGGCTGTCAGGGTGTATCAGTATTGAAAAGAATGCATTGCTGATATCTACCACAGAAAAGTACTTCTGTTGAGGTTTTAAATCGTTCAACAAGGTATGTGGATCTGGCACCGTAGGTGCTCTTGGTATTACTGCGTCATTTACAGCTTGTAAATCTTGGACCATACGCCATTCTCTGTTTGTTTTTCCAACTGGGAATAAGGGTGTGTTACATGGTGAATCAGGGGATTCCACCAGTATTCCCCTCTTAAGCAAAGCTGCTATGATGGGTTTAATACCTGCCTCTGCATCTTTTCTCAAGGGGTACTGTCTCTTTTGTGGTCTGAATGCTGATTTTGGCGTGATAGTAACTGGTCCCGCTGTGCAAATTAGTCCTACATCTGATTTACCTGTTGACCAGAGAGTTTCTGGTATGTCTAACAAAGCTTTTTCTTCCTCTTCTAATAAGAGGGTTTCTCAGCTGTCTTTGCTGGACTGCAAGTGTACAGCTGGATGTGTTTGTGTTATCCAGTTCAGTTTTTGTCATTGTATTCCCTGTTCTGATAGTTCTGATTCTGTCTGTTTTTCCCATTTTGTGACTTTTTCTCCTAGGTCTATCCATTTTAAATTTTCCTCTTTAGTTAAACTGACATGCGGTATTAGATTTGATTTGTAAAGTGAAAAGAACTCCTGGGGTAATGAACAGCTAACTACACTGTTCCCTTTTGTGTCCCAGTACAAATTACACAGTACTAATCTGTTTGCATGATTTTTAAACAGTTCTTGTTCGTATTCTTTGTCAGGTCCTGGTGTATTACAATAATACAAAGTACAGTGCAACAGGTGTTGTATGTCACTGCAAAGGGAGGGGAACTTATTGATAGCTACATTCATTAACTCTTCAGTTACTGCTCCAGGGCCAGTTGTAACTAAGTCCTGGCTGTACCAGTAAAATGTCTTGCCTTCCGTTTGCACTGCAAAAGTATTGGTCTGTCGCTGTGCTTCCATACCCTGCATGGTTGGAACTACTGCTATGCCTAATAGTTGCATAAGATTTCTGCCCAAAAGGTTCACTGGGCATTTTGCAGAAACAACAAATTTGCTTTTCTGGGTTAATCCTGAAACAGGGTCTGTTATTGTCATGTTATGGGAGAGAGGCTCCCGATATAGCTGTCCATTAGCTGCTTTTACTAGTATAAAGTCATGTGATTCTGAATTTTCTGGTAGTTTGGAGGGGTGTACCAGGGTTCGTGATGCCCCTGAATCACACAAGAATTTAACTTCCCTCCCTTCTACCAGGAGTGTAATGTCTGGTTTTGTGTCAGCCAAATAGAGCTCTAAGCTCAGTAAGGCAAGGTCTAATATTTCGTTTTCTTCGGTAACTTCCTGCGCTTCCTCTATTATCACATTCTCTGCTCCTTCTATCACATTGCGATTTGTCTTTTCTCTATTATTTCTATCTAGTGATTTCTGACTTTCATATAGTCAGTCCTCACCCTCATCGTTTTTGTCTTCCACTGCTGCTTTCTTATTTTTCCTGCAATCTCTTGCCATGTGTCCTTTTTTCCCCGCATTTGAAGCACTCACCTCTTTTTTTTCTCCCTTCAAAGTCCTCTGATCGCTGATCAGATTGTTTATTTCCCTGGGCATTCTTTTTGCTCTTTTGTCCGGACTGTACTAAATAAACTTCTCCGTCTTCTGCAGCAAATACTTGGGCTTTCTTTTTCCTTTTGTTGTTAAAATGCCTTTCGGCATGTCTAGCATATTCAAGCAGTGATTGTAATCTGCTTGTATGATGGTCTACCATATGTTCAGTAATAAAACTACTTATGGGTGCAATGCTGCCTTTCAAAAATGCATTCTTTAACTACTGCTCATATGGGGAATCTTGAGTCTGATGTTCAGGTACTTGCATTCCACAATGATTGTTAAAGCATTCCAGTAATCTGGAAAATTATATATCAACAGTTTCACTTTCTTGTTGGATGCATTGATTAATGCAAGTCCAGTCTGCCCTAGGCTTCTATTTCTCAGAAATTTGGTCTGTCAGACCTTTCACTCTGTTGTCTAGTTCTGCACTGCTATGTCGGAGGGGTCTAAGTGCAGCTTCACGGAGATTCCAGTTGCCACTGATCATGTGCCAATCCGGACCTACTATTTGTCTGACTACTTTTTCTACTTCTTCTCCATTTAAGTGATAACTTGACCTCATGCCCTGTAAGTCTTCTAAGAACTTTTTAAAATGAACTTTTGGATGGGGAATTCCCTCTGTGGCTTTCCAGATGACTTCCGGTGTCGACGGTCTGTATACTAAGAGAGCTGGGTTCTGCCCTTCTTGTCCTGCCTGAGGATTTGGTACTTCTATGAGTGGGCATATTTCTTCTTCACTCATAGCCCATGAATTTCCATTCATTTGATATAATTCAATATCCCCTTTTAAATTACGTGTTTGAGACCTAGTCTTGATAGGATCCCTAACAAACGGTAATGGTTTTATAGGAACAACTGGATATCCCGGAGGTGGGTCAGTTTGTTCTTTTGCTTCATATTCCGGTAAGGGAATGGGTAAGGGAACCGAACTGGAGTGGGCGGAGGGGCTGATGCTATAACTAAGTTATTATCCTCTTTGTCTAGAAACATTGCTTTTGAATTTTTATTCTTTTGTTCTCTTCGGTTTGCTTCCTCAGTCCACCTGTGTGCCTGAGGAACTCCTAGTTTACGCTGTTTTTTAACCCGACCTTTAGAATTGTTTTTTAACTGTCTAATAAGTTTGATAAGCGAGGATCTTTCTAGTTTCCCGTCAAATTCATATTTATTAACCCATTTAGTATAATATTTAATGTTGTCAGCGCGCTGTGATTGCATATATTTTGCGTCTTCGGTTAACGGTGGGCTTTGGGGTCTTTTTGTTTTTGTGCACGTATTACCCATTTTGTTCTAACCTTTTTTTAAATGTTACTTAAACCTTTTGTTTTGAATGTGGTACAACCAAGTGTTTACAATCTCTTCAGACTACCTGCCTACTTATTCTGTTTCCCTGATCTATGACAAGATAGCAATATTTCTGTCCCTGAATTTTAAAAATTATTACAGAACAAATACAATCAAGTCCCTGATCTAAAACAGAAAAAAGTAGATTCACCTTACCTGAGCCTCAGAGATTGGTTACTCACTGTTCAAATGGAACCCGCCTTCAGTCGTAGATCAGAAAAGTGGCTGGCCTCTTTTGCACGACAATTCTGTCGGAGGTCTTTCAATGAAAATCCGGTGTGGTATCTTCCCTGCGCAGTTTCATGCCACCTGGCCCATCTGATCCCAGGCTAAACAAGGGTTTCCGGCTCCCGAAGGACCAAAAAATGTTAGAGAAAAATACTTTAAAAAGACCAGAAGCATAAGGTTCAGTTCAGGTAACTTTATTCTTGCGCAAGGAGACAAAAAATGCAGTTACAGAGTTTGTCTGGCTAAATCAGGAAGTGTCACAGTTATTATACCTTTCTTTCAAGACATTGCCCACTATGACTGACGTAGCAGATCACCAGTTCACAATTTGTTATTTTACAGATATTTTCACATGCTTCTAGCTGACTCTTCAAAGTTTTAAAAAAGATTTTTCAGTAAACAGGATGGCCTTGATGACCACTGGTCAATTATAACTTTCTTACTATGTGATGTTACAAGTCTAGGTACTATGGCTAATTTAAGCACAATGCAAGTACAGATTTCTGAAGCAGTTTATTGTTCTTTACATCTAACTATCTTGCAGCTTGTGCACTTTTTCATCAACTCGAACAGAGCTGATTGTCTATAATGAATGGATCTACAGAAATTATTATTATTCTCCTTTGAATTTCCTGACCTAGCAGAAAATCACCTGCTTTCCAGTACATTTCCAAGGCATAAACATGTATTTTGCTGTGCTAGCAAACTAGGTCAGAGTGCATCTTGCAGTGTCAGAAAGCATAATTTCAGAAAAGCACATTTGCAGTCTCAAATAAAACTAATGCTGTATATAGAATAAAAATGTGTTAAATCTTCCCTTATTAAAATAAGCATTGCACAAATATGTTAATGCATATTTTTCTAACAAATAGAAATATCCTTCTGCCTCTCCATTTCTTCAGATTTGTCCATTTCTTCGGGCAGGTATGTTTTTTAATCTGTTACAGATACAGCATCTTTAAAACAAATATGTGATTGCCAAGTCTGCTGGGCCGAGAGACATCCAAAAGTAGGTGATTGTGCATTACCATTGGACAAAATACCCTACTGTCATTATTATTAGCTCCTAACCCAGCTATGGAACCAATAAGCAGACATCTGTTCTACCCTGGTCCATATTTGAGTTCTGTACTGTAACACCATGTTGGCCCACAACAAGCCATGGGATTAGTCTGACCTTTTGCAGGTCTGTGAACTGGTATCCACAACAGAAACCTGGCTTCATGACAGTTTCAGTTCAACTCTGATGATGTTTATGCCCCTCCCTGTTCTGTTTTTACGTATTGATGCCTGGACAGGCTTGGGGATATAGTGTTAATGTTCTATCACTCTCCACTGCAGATGTCCCTGGACACAGGGACAGGAGTAAACAATTGGTACTTCATAGCCTACTGCCCACCCTGTGGTGTGAGGAAATTTTGTAAGTTATTCGAGTAGTTCCTGATTTCCACAAGGATGAGTTGCTCAAACTGCTAGTTTTGGGCAGTGTCAGCATCTGAGTCAAAAAGGAGTCCATGCCTTTTATAAAAGAATTCCTCTACGTTACAAAGGGATATGGGTTTGCTCATCATAATTACCTCTATGACCTATTACTTGGTACATACATTGAACTTGTTTTACTAGCTGGGTGTCACAGCCACTAACCTATTGGTAGAGGTGGAATCTTTGTCTGACCACCACTGCCTGGGTCACTTTATGGTGAGACCTCCCCATGGATGCATTTACTGATGTTGAATAAGTACAGTACAGGAATTATGAACCTGACACCCCAAAGTTGCTTGTTTTGCACTGCATCCACTTATTACAAAGATCTGTGCAGATGACCAAAATGGATTAGTTCCTGTCCATCGCTCTACTATGACTGCTTTATTGGATGTAATCACCCTGTCATGCATGCCCATTCCATCTGGTAGCCCATGAGACCTGGTGTGACCATGACCTCCAATCTCTTCAGAAGACAGCATGAAAGTTCATTTTGTTGGAGGACAAGTTTAGACTGAATGAGCTTTACTTATCATACCAGTCACAATTGTCCACCAAGAAGATATCCACTCTGCCTAAGGACATCTTCTCTGCAATCAACTTAATGGAGGTTCAGAGGCTCATAGGTAAGTAGTAGGCAATGACCATTACAAAGCTAGCCAAAAAATATTCAAAACAAATGTAAACAAATGTCAAATTTATTTATTTATTTATTGACATTTGTTAACCGGGTTAGTCCGACTGGGTAGAGACCCCTTTTCAGTGGAGACCCGAGGAGAAAAGCTCCACAAAACAGTTACATAAAACAGTTACATAAAATTTGAAATGGATACAGTAAAAACAAAATTAAAACAATAACAAAATATACAAAGAAGGAAATTCTCAAGCATGATAAATAAATAAATAAACGTTTCCTCTAGCCTCAAGGAGTGCAAGACAAGATAGACCAGGGGAGAATTTGAGGCTGCCCATCCAATTATTTAGGTTTATCTTGAAGGTGGCTGTTGTGTTACTCTATTTTACATGTAACTGAAGTTTGCTTTAGAGGTGAGGGATATGTTGAGATATGAATCTATCATGCCAATGTTTCTTGTTTATCTGCTGATGAGAATTTAGTTCCTTTAGCCAAGTATTTGAGGTACCATTACATACAAAGGAATAGGAGGTCGAATAGGGTTGCCTCTTTCATGTCTCAAAAGGCTAGACACAGATCTCCATGGAAGAGCCTGTAAGAGAACGAGTATAATGAAATGGCTGCCAGTCTCTCCTGATTGACTGCATAGAACAAAATGGCTGCCAGTCTCTCCTGATTGACTGCATAGAACAAAAAGGCTGCCAGTCTGTCCTGATAAGTAAGATTTTGAGGCCACTAATCTTTTCAGTTATGACTCTCTGGGTTCTCTCTAGCTGAGTGATATGTTTAGACAAGTACATGCTAAAAGATTTATTATATTCAATAATGGGTCTGATAAGAAATGATTAAAGGGAAATTAAGACTTATTTGGATCTAGTACAGATACCTTTGGAAATTAGTTGAGCCAGATAAAAGACTATCAGAACTAGTGTGGAGACATGATGGTCAAATGATAAGGAATTATCAAGAGTGCCTAGATCTTTTACAACTGTGTCTGATTGGAGGGGTGCATCTTCTATACGGTAAGTGAAATTGTTTTGCTTACTAAAATTAACTATGCTACATTATTTTACATTTAATTTGAGACTGTTGTCCTTGGACCAATCATTAATATGGTCTAACCCATGTTGGATCAATTTCGAACCAACTGAAGATCAAATAACAATACCCAATTTACAATTGTCTGCAAACTTAGTTAACCATGGGCCAGGTATGCTGGCCTGAAGGTCTGTGAAATACATGCCAAATACAAGAGGGCCCAAAACTGAGGCCTGAGGTACACCACTGGTAACTTTTTCACTTTCAGCAGTTGCACTTGCAACTATAACTAAATTAGCTCTGTCAGACAAGCAGTTAGCTAAACACCGCACAATATAATGATTTATATTACGGTTTACAAGTCTATCAATAATGCCTGCATAGATAATAATATCAAAGGTCCTTGGCCAGATCCAGATATGCTGTATGCACTGCATAACCAGTATCCACTTCCTCAGTTGCTTTTTCAAAATAATTAATGAGGATAAAGAGGCAGGACTTTCCAATGACAAAGCCAAATTGATTAGGGTCCAAGATAATAGAATTTCAGTGTACATATTAATGAAGACTGAGATAATGTGCTCCATAGATTACATATGGGGCTAGTGAGACTATTGCATCCGTAGTTCCTAGGGTCAGTGGTTGAGCAACCCTTGTGTAATTTCATTACAATTGCTGTTTTCCAGACTTCAGGAATTTAACCAGTGGAGAGGCTTAGATTAAAGAAGTTAAGTAGACGTTCAGAAAGGCCATATTTGGCACTGATACCCAGGCAATGGTATGTTATCATGGCCCATGAATGATGTATTCTTAGTTTTTCAGAGGGTAGACAAAATATGTTCCATAGTAATTAATGGGTGGAAGTGTCTGGAATTGTGAAGCCTGTGGAACAAATATCACTGCAGGTGGAGCAAAATTTGGGTCAGAGAGTGTAGTATTGCAGTGGACTAGCTCTGAACATTGCTGGGTGATAGTTCTTAACTTCTTGAGTTAAATAGAGATTTGCAGTTGTTTTGATTTTAGTGGCTATTTTAAGTTTAAACTCAGCTTTGAGCTTCCTAATGGTTCCCTTAAGCTCTTTATTAGTTTCCTTAAGTATGTTCTTAAAGTAGGTAGAATGAGACCCCTTATTAATCAGTTTCTTTCTTGTTATATAATTTATTGATAAGGGTATTCCAGCACAGGGGTAAATTTATCATTATATTTGGTGTGGATAGGGACTGCCTTATCAATACAACTATTTAAGAGGGAGTAGAAGTCAGAGGCACAGGTTCATAGGTGTGTACTAGGCTAATGGCCCTGAAGCCTTTACAAGCCTAGTCCATAGGATTACCCTGGCATCATGCCACCCGACCTTAGTTCTCAGTGCCTCTGTCGAGTAGAGTCACTGTAGTGATCCCCGGGGTGAACTTTCTATTTCCCATCCACACATCAAGAATTCTCTTGAAGAGGGCCAGTGAGGTGTTCTGTTTGACATGTATGGGAAGTCTATTCCATAGCATGGGCAGTCTCTGAATTATGAATATGTCCTTCCAGTAAGTTCTGTTGATTGTGGTAATGAGGATGAGGTCTCTGGAGTGTGTGGTGTGGAGGGATTGGGATTTCTTTAGATGTAACATTTCTAACAGAGCTGGGTCAGACATGTCTTTGTAAGTCAAGCAGAGATCGCCTTTAAGTAGGTGATATGAGACAGAGAATAGTTGGAGTTTTTTGAGTCTGTCCATATAGGACAAGTGTTTAAGGCCTAGGATCCTCTTTACAAGGTACTTTTGCATCATCTCCAGTTGTTGCAGGTGTCTGTGCTAAATGGGGCATTGTACTCAATGATTGGCCTAATGAGGGAAGAGTAGAGGGAGACAATGACCTCTTTCTTCCTGGATGCAAAACCCTTAGTAATGAGATGTGCCACATAGAAGGACTTTCTGACCACAATGGCAATGTGGTCGTCAAAAGAGAGGTTGCTGTCAACCTGTGTTCCCAGATCTCTTATAACATCTTCTGTGTTCAGTGGACTACCATCGATGTGGTAATTCATGGGAACTGGGTTTTTCCCAAAGGGGATGATGACACATTTTTTGACATTGAGCTTAAGGCCATGGTAATGAACACCAGTCATTGGTCTCAGTGAGGCCTTTCTGTAGGATGTCAACATCATTTAGGGAGTTAATACTAGCTTCCAACTTGCAATCGTCTGCAAACTTTGTCAGCCAGAGTCCCTTCGTGTTGGCCTAGACTTCAGAGAAGTAGATACCAAACAGGAGAGGACCCAGGACCAAACCCTGTGGGACTCCACTCGTGACTGGTCGGCAGTCTGACTTGGAGTCAGCAACTTTCACACTGTGGGTTCTACCTGTGAGCCAATTTGCAATCCACCTAGTGATATAGGGGTTGATGCCTAGCTTATTGAGTTTTTCTATGATACCTGAGTGGGGAATGGTATCAAAAGCCTTGGCCAGATCAAGGTAAGCTGCATGAACCACCTTAGCTTCATCCACCGCTCTGGTGGCTGACTCAAAGAAGTCAAAAAAGTTGAGCAGGCATGATCTACCCTTCACAAAACCAAACTGTGTGGGATCCAGAGTTTGGAGATTCCCTCTATCCTTGTTTATGAGGTCCATGTTGATGCTTTCCATCGCTTTGCATATCAGACTCATCAGGCTAATGGGGCGATAGTTCCCAGGGTCTGTAGTCGCTCCTCTGTGGAGAGGGATGGCTGTAGCAATGCACCATTCGGTAGGGACAAAGCCTGACTTGAGGCTGTGGTTGAACAGGTATCAGCTTTATCAATGGGATTCTGCAGCACAATATATACTTAGGTCATCAAGTAACTGAAGGTTTGCTTTTGATAAGTCCCTAAACACAGAGCTATTTAAAGGGGAAGTACCAACAATTTTAAAGGAAAAGGTCTCTAAATTATAGCCTGATAAAGAATGATGACACATATGGAGTTGTGCAAGAAGTGGCCATATTTGTGAGGACTAGATCAGATACTCAGGCCCCTATTAGGATGTTTAACTATCTGTGCAAGAGAGTTAGCATTTATGTCAAACTAGCACTGGGCATTGTCGACCATTGCCAGTGTAGTTCAGCCAATTTATTGATGGATAGTTGAAGTCCACCAGTGGGAAGGCCATGGGTTTAATGGCAATTTTAGCTAATGAAGTAAGATATGTCTCATGCTCAGAAATGGACACAGAGGGTGTTTTATAGCTAGCTAACAAAAAAAAAAAAAAAAAAAAAAAAAAAAGAAAAGCCAAACTGTTAATTTAACAGTTCAGCTATTACTTAAGTAATACACAATTACTTACCTATGCTAATCCAGCATAATTAGATCTGGAACCCAGAGTGATATAAATACCTCCCGCCTGCCCAGTAATATTAATGCCGTGAACACATTCCATATGTTTAGTCTTCTGCATTTGAAAGATATCTTTGAAGCTATGTAATTTTCTAAAGGCTGCAAAACAAACTTTTTCTTTTCACACAGAGAAGTGTTTGTATGCATGAAGATGCATGCAAATACTGTTTTGTTTGAAAAGTAAATTTAATTCTGCTCCTTTAGAGATGATCATTAGCAGGTGCTCTTCTCTGTGACTGAGATGCTGAACAGGCCAGCTTCTCTTGCTTTTTGAATGGTGAGCGTGCTGGTTTGGTTCCTCATAGCAAAGATTACATCCATTCAATTGAATGTAGTACTTAGATTACTTCCCAAGGACAGTAATTATAATTGTATGGTCAACATTGCTGTCACATGTTGGTATGAGTGTAACATGCTTAATTCCTACAGATTTATTCCTTTATTTTCAAATATACACCAGAGAAGCTGTAGTGTTGATCCTTCTCCCAACAGACTTGTTATATTTTTCTTGGAGATTCTAAACCCAGTTCATTTTAAGGTTGTCAAGGCCTTTCTGAAATTAGGTATCTTTCCTAATTTTTAAAGGAGGCCTTAGGGGTCCTTACTCAAGAAGCCTTCTGTCCTATCTCAACCTACCTTTTAATGGTATGGTTGTTGCAAAGGTGATTGGTATGAAAGTCAGTTATTGCCATAATGAGTTAAAGGTCCTTTTCAGTCAAATGTTTTGTTCATCACAATGCTGAGACAAGCCTTACTTGCATCTTTTTTAGCTGCCCATGGTTTGCAATCAAAGATTTTATTTAGTTGAATGTGTGCTGGATTTCATAGTGATGTTAGCCGTGGTTAATGACAGGATCTTCCTTGACAACTTAAGCAGCTACAATGGTCTTTCTGGAGTTGTTCTGGAGTGCTTTTTCTCAAACCAGTCTGGATGTTTACAGATGGTAATTTCAGACTTTAATTCTTCCTCACCTTTACATATGAGTTGTGGAGTACCACAGGGCTCCATCTTGGGCCATGTTCTGTTTACCATTAACTGTTGCCCATGGGAGGTCTTATCTGAAAAAAGTGGCCTATAGTATGTGTGCAAGACTGAAGTTACTCAGCTTTGCCTCATCTTTTTTCAGGACTCTGTGCTGCCTCTGAATTCTTTTGCAGATGACATTAACTCTGCATAAACATTGGATATTCAGTATCTCTCTCAAGCAACGTAAGTCTAAGATGATTGCCATGGTTGTGCATGCCACATGCAAGACTCAGATCTACTGCCCTTGAACCTACATAAATTATCATAAAGGATGGTATGCTTGAATTTGAATCCAGAGTGTGAGACTGGGATTACCTTGGTGAAAGACTTACATTAAAGGACCGTCAACTGCCATACAACTTGTATGCTTCCATTAAAGGAACATTTCATGGATTAAGTCTTGTTTTTCTGTCTGACGATCTAGAGACAGTTGGCAGAATAACCTGACTACTGTAACTTCAGGTACCTGGCAGCTTTGAAAATGGGAATTTGATCATCTAGTAGTGCAAGATTTGACCTCCTAGTTACTAGCTGACACCTCCTATTACCAACATATTACATTAGTTCTTCAGCTTCTCATCTGGCTGATTGATCACGTTATCTATAAAAGCTCTTGTTTTAACCTCTCTTGTTCTGCACAACATGCCTTCCCCAACATGAAAAAAAGTACTTACAGCATGTTGTCCTGCTCATGTCCTCATCTCTGCCATCCAGTTGCTACAAATGGTTCAAAGGATGAAGCATTGAAGCTTGGTTCCCATAGGACTCGTTACATTTTTTCTTTCACTTGTTGAGCTCTGCACCTCTGAAGATTACTTACTTAGGTGGTTTTGTGAGGTACATTAAGACTCACTTGTTTCAGTTAGCATTTCATTTGTATTATTTCTGCCTCTTTGACACTTATTTGTATCAACTATGTTTCACACATTATGTTTTTATTCCTTTTGTATCATTGCTTAATATTAAAACATTTAATAAATTTGAAGTTGACCTTTACAAATTACCTGCAAGTTATTGTTACAGGCACAGTTTCAAGGAAATCAAGAGATAGACTAGGATAATGCATGGAAAAAAGGACCATGGGAACACCAGAATAATACTAGGCAAACGATAACAAGGACTATAAGAGGCCTGGCCATATACACGTTTAAGAAGACAAACTTTAATGTTCTTACCATTCTTGTCAAGCATTTAATACTGCTTATCTCCCAAACATACCTCTAAACTGTTAAGATTTTCACAGAAAGTCCAGAGTTTTGCCTCATATTTTAGGTTCATAGGATTATGGGTAAATCCTAGGCTAGCTTCCCTCGCAGTCCATTTTAAGACTGGCCAGTTTCCCTTTTTGTGCTCAAAATAACCTTTCACATGTGGTTATAGACTGGCCTTCCCCATCCCATGGCCAATAATTATATATTACCCTTAATGATAGTAACTGCGATCATACCATAGATAATTTGAGGGTCCCCAAGCATGGGATAAAGCATTTTAGAGCTTCATCTGACCATTAGTAGTACAGAGGTCGTCCTGGGCTAAATTTTCTGCTTTCCATCCATAGATCCAAGTTGCGCTTGAAAATTGACAGGGATGAACTTTATTTTATGTGGATGGGGAGTGTGTTCCACAGCAGCAGTATCCTCTGTAAAATATACCTGTCCTTCTAAACCATTCTGTTGATATTGCAGAAGAGATTTGGATCCCTGGACTAAGTATTTCTGATGCCATTTGATTTTCTGATGTGCAGTAAATTCATCAGTAATGGGTTGGAGGGTGCCCTGTATGAAAGACATGGGTCAGTCTATGCAGTCTCTCTTCTGTTGGTCTCTTGTAAAATTTTACAATTTTGTAATTGCAATTTTTAAAATTTTATTTTCTTGTAAAAGTCTTGATCTGTCTCTTGTAATATTTGTATTGTTTTGGTAAACGATGCGGAATATATTCATTAAATATTAGCAGACATTTGTGTTCCAGACTTCACATCCTTCAGAAAATGCATGCTAATGCAAAACCTTATAGTACATCAACATTATAATGGTAGGATGATTGCTTTGGCTCTTGAAAATATTCTTTTGGCAATTAACTGAGCCAAATAGAAAGATTCTCTGCCCATGGTAGAAACATGATGATCGAATGAATGAGACTTGCTTACAAAAGGATCTAGACTTCAAATGGTTTAAACTGCTTTATTTAAAAATAGCTTTTTTGAAGGACTACTCATGATACAAATCACAAACCTGCATCAAATATTGTGTTGTGGGCCTTGTTGCCAAAAAATGATTTGCGGTATGTAAAGGAACAAGTCTCTTTACGTTGATGCTTTAACTGTCCCTGACACAAGGGATCCACGTTATTGTGGACAGTCTCCTCTTAGGTTTCTTCTGGTATTTGCTGTTTAATTGACACATTTTGGTCCACTCTTTCAAGGGTGACAGATTATGTTAAAGGTTTTTTGGGCTGTCCTCACAGGTGTATTTGACTATGGATTCCCTGCACGTGCACAGTATTCAACATTACTTAAGTCTTATCCATAATTTTGTCTCATCTACCTTTCTGCTTATGACTCATTTTCTTTTTCTGAATATTCTACTCCCTTTTACCCATTTCCATCTTCTGTATTTTGTACCATTCAGCTATAACTATTTTTATCAATATAATTTTTTAAGAAATTTCCATTTTACTTAATATGTGCACATTTTATCTGTGAGTTACCCTTACCTTCTTGTGACTTGCTATCTCTTCCCTTGGTTTCCTTATTCTTCACTCCTTCACATTCAAGTCTGAATTTTACATTAATTCTATCCCTAACTCAAACTTTGAGATAGATCACAGAGCCTTTGTCCTACTACACTTCCCAAAAGTGACATTAATTGCCCCTTCCCAAAAAAAACAGGTTACTATCAGTCTGTTTCACATGAATACAAGCATCTCCTGTTTGTCTGGCAATTCATGTAAAAGGGTATATGCCCTGGGCCCAAAGTGTTAGGGGGCATGACTGACGGATCCCGGCTGGTCTTTAGAGTGTGCATTAGCAGTTAGAACTGAAGAGCTGCACTGTCCTATGTGTAGCATAAACTGAAGAGTTTATTACAAATTCAAAGGAGAAAAGCAATCTTTTTCTCCTCATCTTAAAGTTGGGATGGTGGTGCTATATCACTAGGTGGCCAGTGGGCACTAGACTAGCTAGCAATACCTCTGAGTTGTATATTCTACATCACAGTGGCAATACCTCTGAGTTGTATATTCTACATCACAGTGAAATTGCACACTGCATTTAGTATAACTGTTACATTCCCTGTTCTGCTGTTTTCCAACTTTTATGTTCATCTAGAATGCTGTAACATATTTCTATGCCTTCTCCAGTGTATGCTTGTGCACAAACTGTAAGTTAAACCATTGTCTTGAATCATAGACAATTAATTTCTCATTTCCAGGTAATGTTTGTACTCTTTGAAGTTCTTCTGTCTTAAGTTTTAAAGCTGCTGCCCCAGAGCCCCAGACTTATAACAAGCAGGCTGAAAGTATTTGTCCTGGCTTTTTTCTGAATTGTTGTGTTAAGTTTATTAGCCTAGTTCATATATGAGAACACATTTCTGAACATTGTCAGTGCCAACCGTTTTCACTAGTTATCGTTGTTTCAGCTATGGGTAAAACCTGGATTTTAAGTTCTCCTTCATTACCTCAGTCCATATTTATTCATCTAAGTTTTCTATATCATAGTCTGAACTCTGGATCAGGAGTCTTACCCTAGTCCTGGACACTAATGTATAGTTTCTTCTTTTTTATATCCATGTAGTAATTGCTGACAAAGTAAAATTTCCTGTTTGTTTTAATTATCATCCATAACTTTACTTTTGTCTATCCCTGGTTTCTTTAACACCTATCATCTATACGCATATGTGCATTTTCCTGTATTGTTTTTTTTTTTTTGTTTTTTTTGTTTTTTAATTTAGGTCATTTACTTACTTAGACAATTTCCAAATTTTATTGCTCAGTAATCGCTGTAGATTAAGGAAATGTCAGCAGATAGTAACAGCTAATATCTTCTCTTTTTAAACATTTTCTTCTGAGTTAAGATATTTTACAACTTTTGTTACTTGTTGTGGTTCAGCTTTGTTAGAAAACCTGGGATATCTCAGTGCTGCTGGTGTTGATTCAAATTTGTTCAGTTTTGCTGCTACTTCTGACCCTGATTCTGAATTAACCCATCTATGGGGCTCCAGTGTTATCCTCCTATTTCTTCCCTACTAATGCTTCTTCATCGCTATTCAGCAAGTTCCAATGCCGAGCAAGGATAAAGCCCTGACAAAGGCACATGTGACCTGAGTTCAGTTAGTGTTTTGGGCACTTAACAGAGCAGGCAGGGAAGTTGTCCACGTCCACCCTTGAAAGAGTGGCAAATTGCAGTAGTGCTCTGTTGAAAGGGGTGAGCCTGTGACATGGGGGCAGGCATGTGGCCTAAAGAGCTGCCAATGGCAAGTATAAGCTCTTGGGACCATGCACTTGCATAGGAAAATGGATTGTGGCACCTTAGAGATGCCCAGGAGAAGGCTTAGGCTAATATGTAAATGTCTTCATTACATGGATGGTATTAAGGGCCTAGGCAACCCAAATGGTTGTCTAAATGACAACCCTTCCTGAATGGGTCTTGTCCCAGGGAATCTGGGGAAGTTCCCACCACTAAAGAATAAATGGGCTCAAGTCTGATGGAGGGCTTGATGGTTAGCAGGCATGGGCTTAAGATTATTAAAACTAAATACTAGTCTTAACATCACCCTTCAGTTGTCTCTTAATCACCCTGTTCACTGCACCAGTTGTGATAGGTAAGATTTCAGGGGTTTCAAATAACACTCAAACTAGTTACTGCACTGATTATAATAAGGGGTTCAAGTAACACTTGCACTAGTGATTACACCAATTATAATAAGGGGTTCAAGTAACACCCGAGCTAGTGCCTGCACCCGTTGTAATAAAGGGTTCAGGTAACACATGGGTTGGTGACTTCACTGATTGTAATAAAGAGTTCATGTAACACTTGAGCTAGTGACTGTACTTGTAATAAATGGTTCAAGTAACACTTGAGCTAGTGACTGTACTTGTAATAAATGGTTCAAGTAGCACTTGAGATAGTGACTGCACCAATTATAATAAGGGGTTCAGGTAATGCTTGAGCTAGTGACTGCACTGATTGTAGTAAGAGGTTTAAGTAACACTTGAGATAGTGACTGCATCAATTCTAATAAGGGGTTCAATTAACATTTTAGTTAGTGACTGCACTAATTGTAATAAGGGGTTCACGTAACACTTGAGCTAGTGACTGCACTGATTATAATAAGGAGTTCAAGTAATATTTGAAGTAGTGACTGCACCAATTGTAATAAGGGGTTTGAGTAACACTTCAGCTTGTGCAAAGACAGTGCCAATCCTCAAATGTTTCTTAAACTGGTTTATTTAAGAACTACTTCTTAAAGTAATTCTTACAAATCAGCATCCCCTATTCATCTGATAAGAGCTCTAAGTTGAAGCAAAACTTGGTAGACTAAAAGCTTTCTGCCCCAGCACCAGGCTGAATATTCAACCAATGATCAAATAAACACTAACAGAAAAACATAATAGAAAAATATAGAAATGTGCCTAGAAATGTAAACATTTCTTTAACAAAGAAGATATATTATACTGGATCCATATAGTTAATTTTAAGATAGTTGCATCTACACAGTTGACATGTATGACAAATTACATTTATTAATTGTGTTTCCATAAATGTTAATGGATTGAATAACGGTTGCAAGAGGGGTAGTCTAAACAAATATTTGAAGTTATTTAACTCTCATGTTATTTTTTTTACAAGAAATACACCCATTGACAGAAGATAAAGACAGACCTAATACTAAGTATTACTCTGTTGTATCTAGTTCAAAATATAATCAAAAAATAAAAAAAGAGAAAAGTTGCTATATTATGGAAAAAATTCTTTGCCTATGCCTAAAACCATTGACACATATACAGATGATAAAGGTATGCTTTGTTCTGTTACCCTAGAATATAGTAAGAGAATATTAACCTTTATTAACTTATACTGGATTCCCTGTGTGAAGATTGAGTGAAGATAGGTGAAGGCTGCCAGCCTAGCCAGATAGAATTTTGGAGATTATTCTGTCATCTGTAAATATTAATGTAAACCAAAGGCTTATTGTCTTAAATGGTAAAAATAATGTTACATGTGGAATTGGAAATAATGTATCAACAGTGCACTTTGCTGTAAGAAAGCTAAGTCAAGCATTTTATGACTGTCTTTGATCTTTAAAGGTGACTCCGGCCTGTCTAGGTGAAGGAATTCTTGCTATTGTTGAAAGACCAGAGTTAATGGCCAGAATTTGCATGCATAAATGTCCTTTATTGCTGTGGTTTCTGCCCAGATGTTAAGAATGTAAATATAGTTTCTGTTAGCCTGGGAACCCAGGGAAGTGTGAAGAATGATGTAATGTGAACCAGGAATGTGATTTTAAAAACAGAGAGAATCAGAGAACATTAAGCATTTTTGTCTTGACCATCCAACTCACAGCACTGTCTTGCTCTATATGTAAGTTATCTTAGACTTGTGTTTTCTCTTAGAAATAGGTAGAAACTAGAACGATTAGACTAAGTGTTTTTCTGTGATGTCAGAACTGTACTACTGAATTATTTTAAGCATTTCTCTGTGATCTCTGAACTCTTGACTAGCACTGTGTAGTAAAAAGTATTTTCTTGTGTTTTTAATTATTTGTTATTAAATATTTTAAACCCTTTTAACTGTGGCTGTTTTGTGTAGAGATAATTTAAGCTCTAGAGTACATTGCATGTATATAGTGATCATGTATAAAGTCACTCTAATAAGCCTTGACTGTTTAGTCGCACTTACCAGTTGGATAATAATATTGCACAGTAATAATTGGACACCCTTTTAAGGGCCTTTGGGTAGCTGATAATTATTAGCTGGGTGGTGGTAGTGATTTCTACCATATAGTCTGGGTAACAGGGGCACAACGGGAGAACCTGTGCCAGCCTTCCAAGGAGTGTCTGTGTGGTTGTATAAACTCTTCTCAAAGTGTGTGTGTGTGTGTGTGTGTGTGTGTGTGTGTGTGTGTGTGTGTGTGTGTGTATGTGTGTGTGTGTGTCAGCTACTTGGGCAGGGACACAAAGCACTGGTTGGACAGAGAGGGTACTGAAGGTTTTAGCTTGCCCACTAGGTTGAGATCTGGACCCTATAGCTGTGCTAGTGGGGAGTCGTATTGGGGACCTTTAGAGCAAGGGAGTGACCAGCCCAGGACTGACTGTGATCTCTGTGTGCTCTTAAGGGAAATTGCACTTTACTGTGTGTATTTGTTATACTTTCCTCCTATATGAGATGCCCCTCTCTGGTGTTAGTGGTGATGATTGAGGCTCCTTGATTGCTGGGCCAGGGCACGGGCATCACATATTAATTGTTTGGCAGTGGAGGGATATCCACATCACATATTAATTGGTTGGGAAATACTAATTGGCTTGTAGTGGTGTGGGTAGAGTGAATCCCTGTAGCTTGTGTACAGTGAGCTTTGAAGGTGTTTTGTACTCTAAATCAGCCATGCAGTGAATACTCAGAGTTCAGATCACAATTGTTTTATTTCTTTTGTTAGCTTAGTTAGTCAGGGTGAGCAGGCAGCATGTCAGCAGAGGAGTATGGAAAGCTGACAAGGAGCCAGCTGGTAGAAATGTGCCAGGCTAGGGGGACTGGTATATGGAAACCTGACTAAGGCAGACCTGATTGCAGCCATGGTTACAGCTGCATCAGAAAACAGCAATCAGGAGGACAATCAGACTGGCAGTGGAGATATAATACCCTTGGAGAATGGACAGTTCAACCTTTCTGCAGAGGACTTAAAAATCCATCTGGAGTTAAAGAGACTTGAGTTGGAGGCCAGGCCTTTGGAGATAGAAGCCAAGGAAAAGGAGCAGCAGAGGAGGTATGACAGGGAAATGGTGACTCTTTGCCAGAGTCATGGAGGCAATGGGGAAGGGAGTAACTGGACCCCAGAAGCCAAAAAAGTCAGTAAATTGCTTCTGCAGTTTAAAGAGCGGGATAGTTTTGATAGTTTCATTCACATGTTTGAGAGGGTATGCAAATGGTATAGTGTGGACCAAAGGCTCTGGGTACGGTTCTTAACCCCCTTACTCCATGGTAAAGCTGTAATTGTTTTGTCAAAAATGTCTGACTTTGCATGTTTTGATTATATTGCTGTTAAAAATCACTTGTTAGAATTGTTTAAACTAACAGCTGAAACATATAGGAAAAAGCTTTGTGAGCATAGACGCAAGGCAGATGAATGTGTGTGTGAATATGTTGCTGAATTGAGCACTTATTTCCATATGTGGGTGAGTGGATGCCAGGTCACCACTTTTGAAGGGCTGGAAGACCTTTTGGTAAGGGAACAAGCCCTTAGAACGTTGTCTGAGGACATGAGGATCTGGTTAGCTGACAGACAATGTGCTACTTCAGATGAGTTGGGGAAGAAGGGGGACCTATACCTGGCAAGCAGGGCAGCCCTGCACAGGAAAGGGACCTCCAGTACTGCTCATAGGTCTAATGGAACCCATGGTGGGCAGCACTGACTGCCCCAACAGAATCTGCCAGTAGCAGGGGAAGCCACTAATTCAGGTATACATCCAGGAGCTAGGGCTAAATGTTTTGAACACAACCGGTGGGGCCATGTGGCATACAGGTGTCCACAGAGGCAAAGTGGGGAACAAAAGGTGAGGGAGTTAGTAAGTGGGAAAGACAAAATGCCAATAGTAGGTTGTCTTGAGACAACAAGGGTATCACACTACAATCCTGCAAATGTCCTGATAGGGAAGGATTTGGATGAGGCAGTGCCATGTGGTTATGCAGATACATGCAGTCAGGCTAGGAGACAAGTGTATGGGTCTGATAGCCCTGGGGGAGAGCCAGACAGACTACATACCTGTAGCCAGGACTGGTGAGGTGGTTACTTCAGGGAGGGAGCTACCCGGTAGCAGTGAGACTGAAATTGAGTCACAGCTGCTTATGGGTACTGATGGTCCCTTGGACAGAGTGACTGCAAAGGTAGAGGTGAGTAGTAGTACCCAGGCTGACAGTGAGGCACCACTGTCAGAGGATTCCAGTCTTCCTGTGGAAGGGGAGCTGGGAAGGGTTACAAGGAGATAGTTGAGACAGGCTCAGGTCTCAGACCCTACATTGCAAGGCCTGAGGCAGGTAGCTAGGGAGGCACCTGATTCTCAAGGAAAGGGGGAATCTGTATACTGGGACAAAGGGTTACTATACAGAGAGTAGACCCCTGAGGGAGGGCTAGAAGGTGAGCAGTTGGTAGTGCATAGAGCCTATCATCTGGCGCTTCTAGCCATAGCCCATGATATTCCCATTGCAGCTCATATGGGCATAAAACATACAAAGAGGCATATTATGCAGAATGTCTATTGGCCTGGAATTTCCAGAGATGTAACACGGCACTGCAGGACCTGTGAGCAGTGCCAAAAGGTAGGCAAGGCAGGAGACAAGGTGAGAGCTCCTTTGATGCCTTTGCCTTTGATTGAGGAGCCATTTCAAAGGGTAGCTATGGATATTGTGGGTCCTCTGAGTACCCAAAGTTCCACAGGGAAAAAGTATATCCTAGTGGTAGTGGATTATGCCACATGATACCCTGAGGCAGTGGCTTTGTCCTCCATTGAGGCAGAGAAGGTGGCAAATGTTTTGTTAGACATTTTCAGCAGGGTATGTTTCCCAAAAGAAATACTGACTGACAGAGTTGCCAATTTCATGTCAGACCTGCTGGCTTGTCTGTAGAAGTCCTGTGGGGTGAAGCACCTAAAAAACAACCCCTACCATCCCCAGACTAATGGTCTTGTTGAGAGGTTAAACTCTACAATCAAGTCCATGCTACAAGCATTTGCAGATCAGTTTAAGAGAGAGTGGGACAAATATTTTCCCCATCTATTGTTTACTTACAGAGAGGTTCCCCAGGAATCCACAGGTTTTTCACCCTTTGAGTTGCTGTATGGGCATAGGGTGAGGGGACATCTGGATTTCATTCGAGATGAGTGGAAAGGTGAGTGCAAGTCTCACGAGGAGTCTGTTGTGGCATATGTCCTAAATCTCAGGACAAGGCTCAGGGAACTCATGGGCTTGGCCCAGGAGAATCTGGCAGAAGCCCAACAACAGAAAAAGGTGTGATATGACAGGAATGCTCGGGCTAGAGAGCATGCTGTGGGGCAGCAGGTAATGGTTCTCATTCCTGTCAGACACAACAAGCTGCAAGCAGCTTGGGAGGGACCCTACAAGTTGGTAAGAAAGGTAAGTGATGTAAACTACATGGTGGAACTGCTAGGCAGAAGGCAGGGGCACAAATTGTACCATGTTAACATGATGAAACCTTACCATGATAGGGAGGCCCTTGTTCTGATCATTTGCAGTGGATTGCAGGAGGAGTCTGAAGGAGATCTGGTGACTGCTCTCCTCAGTGAGGCCGAGGCTGACACCTCAGGGGAAGGGGTAGCAATGTCCCAGCAGCTATCTCCTACCCAGGTTCAAGAAATCCGAGCAGTGTTGCAGAAATTTGGGGACAGTTTCTCTGGGAAACCAGGGTGCACCCACCTGGGGCAGCACCATGTGGCTACAGGACCCTAAAGGCCTATTAGGCAGGCCCCTTATAGAGTGCCTGAGGGAGTCAAACAGACTCTGAGGGAGGAGTTACAGGAGATGTTGGAACTAGGGTTGATTCAAGGGTCCAACAGTCCCTGGGCCTCACCAGTGGTGCTGGTGCCAAAGTAAGATGGCAGCACCAGGTTCTGTGTGGAATACAGGAAATTAAATAGTCACACAGAGTCAGATACTTACTCCATGCCTAGGACAGATGAGGCCCTAGAGCAGCTGGGTGGGGCTAAGTATTTTATAACTATTGCTCTTACCAAGTGTTACTGGCAGGTGCCCTTGACTCCCAGTGCTAGAGAGAAGTCAGCCTTTGTGACTCTTTTTGGCTTGTATGAGTTCACAAAGATGCCCTTTGGGATGAAGAATGCCCCAGTGACTTTCCAGAGGCTGGTAGATCATATCCTAGCAGGAGCAGGAGAGTTTGCTCTTGCTTACCTAGATGATATTGCCATCTACAGCCATTCCTGGCCAGAGCATCTTCAGCATGTCAGGGAGGTGCTGGGCAGACTACAGAGGGCAGGGTGACCATTAAGCCGAACAAATGTCAGGTGGGTATGGCAGAGGTTTCCTACCTAGGACATAGAGTGGGGAGGGTAAGATAAGGCCAGAACCTGCCAAAGTGGAAGCCATTCAGGCATGGCCTGCACCTGTTAATAAAAAACAGGTGAGGGCATTTTTAGGGACAGCAGAGTACTTCAGAAAGTTTGTCCCCAGTTATAGTACCATAGCTGCTCCCCTCACAGACCTGACAAGGAAGAACAGGCCAGATAAGGTAGCTGGAGAACCTGTGCCAGCCTTCCCCAGGAGTGTCTATGTGGTTGTATAAAACTCTTATCTCAAAGTGTGTGTGTGTGTCAGCTACTTGGGCAGGGACACAAAGCATTGGTTTTACAGAGAGGGTGCTGGAGGTTTTAGCTTGTTCAGCTGGCTGAGATCTGGACCCCATAGCTGTGCCAATGGGGAGTCTTATTGGGGACCTGGAGAGCAAGGGAGTGACCAGCCCTGGACTGACTGGTGTTAGTGGTGAGGATTGAAGCTCCTTGATTGCTGGGCCAGGGCATGGGTGTCACACCCTGAATAGGAATTAAAACTGTTGAACAACTTCTAGAACAACTAATTCAAATTTCAAAAGACAGCATCGTACTAGCAGGAGATTTTGATTTTATAACCCAGCCACTGGGGATGCACAAGCCAGTACATTTCTTTGTGCCAGTCCCAAGCCCGGATAAATGGAGAGGGTTGCGTCAGGAAGGGCATCCAGCGTAAAACCTCTGCCAAATTACTGATGCAGAGAACATTTCATAAACAGATGATCCACAGTGGCGACCCCTAATGGAAACAGCCGAAAGAAGATGATGATTGACACAAAAGGATATTAATACAACAGGTAAATGGAAAATACAGGCATCAGCAAAGGCACTGTTAAAGTTCAACAAACTATTTCACCTTAGGGACATAAATGATTTCTCAGGTCCAGAATCGCTTTTCTTTACTCATTACTCACACAGACATAGAACACAATCCAGATTTGACAAGAGTATATGTCTCCAATGAGTTGATAGATAAACTAGAAAAAGTTAAAGTGGTATCTTGTCCACTTTCAGATCATAATGCAATCACTTTTGATCTGTTTTTAAAGTCTAACAGTAACATTAAGATCAGGAATATACCAGCATATATAACTTGCTTAAATGATTTTAAGGACTTTTTTATTAAAGAAATAATTTTTTATAGAAAGTAACAACACAAGAGATATTTCAGAAATCTGTCTGTGGGATGCACTAAAAACATATCAACAACTGGCTATCAGTAAAGAAAAACAATGGGACAAAGAACTGCATGAGATATAAGAAAAACCTGACAAATTAAAACTGGAAAATCAGACAGGTAATAATAACACAGTAGAGATTAATAATCTTCATAATAAGTATTTCAAAATTCTAAATCATAAAACCAGAATTAATCTAAAAAAGTTTAAGATAATTCATTTTCTATTAACCCAAAATCTATGCATAAGTTAGCTAACAGAACAAAGCTACTTAGTAAGTATAATCATATAAATGAGCTTTATTCACATAAGAGCAAAGAAAAAGTAATGGAAATAGAATATATTTTAAATGAATTTAGACATTATAGCAATAAAATCAGTAACTATAATGTAATAATAGACTTAGAAGGGATAATCAAAACTTGTATATATGTATATATATATATATATATATATATATATATATATATATATATATATATATATATATATAAAAATTGTCTGATGACCAAGTAAAATTAATTGATAAACCTGTCTCAATGTCTGAAATTCAAACTCAAATTAACAAATTAAAACCTAACAAAGCACCAAGTAATGATGGAATTATACCAGAACTCTGCAAGTTACTACCTAAAGAAGCCTTAAACATATTACAGAAAGTTTTTTCTATGGTTAAAGATTCAACAAAAGTTTCTCCTTCCTGGAAATATACTCATATCTTTCCAATTTTCAAAACGAACAAAGATTCAACTGAATGCTATTTGTAAAGACCAATTTTATTTTTAAATGTAGATTATAAATTATTCATGGAGATTCATGCTAACAGATTAAAATATATTTTGCCTTCCATGATTAATGAGGATCAAACTGGTTTTATTCTAAATAGAAATACTTATGACAATATCATAAGAATAATCACAGTAATTGACTATGTAAACAAAACAAAAGAGCATCTAACATTAATGAGTCTAGACATTAATAATGCTTTTAACTCTGAATTGGAAATATCTTTTGTTAGTCTTGGAGGAATGTAATTTTTCAAATAATTTTACACACCTTATAAATCTTCTTTATGACAATTATTTTTGTGTATGTTAAAATAGGTACTTTTTTCTGATTCAATACAAATTTTGAAGGTAACTAAGCAAGGATATCCTCTTTCACCCCTACTTTTCAACATTTTATTAGGTCACATTTAGACATAAAAGGCATTAGCATAAATGTGAATTTGGTTTCTAAAATCCAATTATTTGCTGATGACATTCTTTTGACACCGAGTGACAGTGATAGTTCTCTTTCTGCTGCTTTTAAGGCAATGGATGTGTTCCAAAAAATCTGGTCTCTCCTTTAATGATAACAAAACAAAAATGCTATCCATAAATGCCAATATTGAAAGGATAAATCATAGATTTACTAAATACATTGTCAAAGAGAGAAAAAATAAACTATTTAGGGAAAATTATAACAGATAACATTAATAATATCATAGATTCCAATTATACTAACAGCATAATCTGTATAAATAATCTATTAAATAAATGGAACAATTTTTTTCTTCACAATGAAAGATAGACTATTTATAATCAACATTATTATTTTACCAAAATCTTATATATTTTTCAATCATTATCTAAACCTCCATCTTAAGCATGTATTAAATAATTTAATACATTAATTTTACAATTTCTTTGGTTCCCTGACAAACCATGAATTGCCTTAAATCATCATATAAGGGACTAGACAGCATAAGGGATTGGACTACTAGATCTAGAATTATATTCTTTGCAATCAATTATAAAAACATCTCTTTTGATAAATAATATTTGCACAGCCAGATGGAAAGGGTTTTGAGGATGCATAAACTCAAATCATAATCTTATAGTACACAGTAGTTTACCTTGGTTGCTAAAATATTACTTTTGAGAAAGGAGTCACCAGACAACTAACTTTTATTTTATTTCTACTTCATTAAATACCTTTAGAAATATAATTTATACAAATCTAACATATAAGGCATGGATTTTTCTTCTTTTCCCTATAGCATACACTCAGAATAATATTTTCACTTTAAAGTTAGGCAGAATCATTAAATTTAAAGAAGAAAATCTCATATACTGGTTTCAATTAATGAATAATGAGAAACTGCATTCTGTTGATTATATCATAAGTAAATATGATTTAAGCAAATATATGTGGTTGGATGTATACTCTTGCAGACAATATGTAGAAGGTTAAGAGATCTTATCCCAAAATTAACTGAATTTTAATACTATTAATACAACAAAACCCACTGGGAGAGGGTTTCTTATCCAAATTATATAAAGTGGTGAAGAAAGAAATGAAAAGTTGTAATGACAATTATTGGAACTATTTTACTCACATCAATAACAGACCTCCAGATGAAGAGGATAAAAAAAATTTAATATCTTTCAAACAGACAACTTCTCTTTGATGGAGACTTTTTACTTGGAAATTCTTGCATAGATTTGTCTTCACACCTCATAAAATTGAATTAACATTTAAAATTTGTTGGAGATGTAAACAGGAGCTTAAAGTAGACTGGCAACACATGTTCTTTGATTGTGTTGTCCTTACACCTTATTGGAATAATATTAATCTTTTTTGCAGGCTTTATTTGGGGGCTATTTTGTTTTATCTAAGTCATTAATTCGTTTTAATACCCCTACTCCTGTTTGCTGAAAATAACAGAAATAAGTAGAAAATGGTATGTCTCATGCAAGCATGTTTTTTACACACAAGATGGGCACTTGAAGCATCCATTTCGATTCAGGGCAAATAGAGTTGCATGCTTATTTATTTTATTATTTGTTTATTTACTAGGAGAGTCTGACCGGGCAATAACCCTTTTCAGAGGATGCTTGGGGAGAAAAGCTCCAGCACAGTAGGTTAAGTTATACAATAATATAAACATGAAATTGTAAAGCATTTAGAAAGCAGAGCATAGTATTTTTAAGGTGCATCTGCAGCAGCAGTTAGTGAATCTGTTATAGTGTCTTGACTAAAGCCTATAAGGTTCATGCAGTGTAAGTCACATTTCAATTATAAGCTGTAATCAATATGAAATGTACAAGTAACACATAGTAAGAACAGTAGCAGTGAAATGTAGACGTGGAAGGGAGTAGTAAGTAGATGTGGAGGTGGGACAAATTAGAGCAATGAGGATCAGGGTGGAGGGGTGAGAAAGAAGCATGGTTGAAACTCAACAGGCAGAGTGAAGGGGAGAATAAAGAAGTGAAAAGACTTATTTATGCAATACAGTACTGCAGTACTGCAGTTTGTTGGTTATGTTATGTTGAGTCAAATGGTTTTAACTGGGGGTAGAGCAGGACCTATTTCCCATCAGGTATTCCTTTAGTTGCTGTTTAAAGGGTTAAGTTTTTTTAATTGTTTTAGTGGGAGTGAAATGGTGTTTCACATTTTTGAAACATGCATGAGAAGACAGAGAGTCATCTTCTAGATTGTTAGATTGGGTTACTTTCAACAGGTGTCATCACATGAACAAAGGGTTCTGTTTGGAGTGTAGTGTAGGAGAAAATGGGTCAGCCTAGGCAATTTTTCTGAACTGTTGATGAGAGTTTGAGTGATACTAGTAGGGAGTATGCCAAGCAGTGATGGAGCTCTGTCCAGTAGAGGTGTTTTAGGTCTAAGCAATGATGTGGCTTGTAGGGTGTGTTTGCTACAAATTTATTTATGCCTGATCTACATTTAAAAAGCACTGCTCAGGTAGGTGAGCTTTACTAGACTGTAGATTGATGAGTATGAGATCTCCTTAGAGAAGGGTTGGATAAAGGTATGCAGTAGCTATGTGTTTTTTTTTTTTTGCTTCATAAGTCAAATAAGACTTTATTTTGTAGAGAGTGCCCACATTTTGCTGTTTTTTAATAGTTTATTTTATGTGGAGTTCAAATGGCATGTTGTTGTTTTTGGGAGTTCAAAAGGTGTTGTGAGTTGCTGAGCCATGTCTCTACAAGAGGAGGGATACCAGGTATAGCTGCTGTAGTTTAAGGGTATTACCTGTGCAGATTAGCACAGAGTTGTCAATATACTTGTGTGATGGTGGCATGTTTGATGGCTTTGTGTATGTAATTTCTGAATATATTAAATAGGAGTGGGCCTAGGACTGACCCTTGGGGAACGCCAACAGATATAGGAAGAAAGAAGGAGATGCCATTGCACCGTTTGACAGCCTGTTGTCTATTCAATAGATAGTTAATAAACAATGGGTGAGAGGATGTGTCTATCTAAAGTATGAGATCCTATACAGACATTTAGCATGGGACACAGTATCAAACGTCTTTGATAGGTCAAGGAATAGTGCAGGTGCAAGATTATCAGCATTTCTGTGTTGATTAATGGAGGTGGAGAAACTGAAGAGAGCAGAGACAGTGCTCCGATGTGAATGGAAGCCATGCTGGGTGGGAGACAGTAGTTTGTTGTCAAGTCTGAAGTTGAGTAGTTGATAAATACATTTCTCAAGAATTTTAGATAATTGGGAAATGATAGTAACTTCTACAGGTTCTGCTCCACCATTTAAAAAAACTTCTCAAAACCCACTACTTTAACAACTGGCTATGCCCATGTGACTCCCCAGGCTAATCCACTACATTTGCAGTGATACAATGATTTTGCCAAGGATCACCTAATACTGCCTAACCTCTGTATATTAATTCTTAACTAGCGATATTCTATTCTGTTCGTATCTACTTATTCATCTCTGAAGACAGTTAAACATTTACCTACATACAAGTGGTATGCTTCTGGAATACAATAATTGTATCTATACATATATCTGTGAAGAAATGTAAAATATGTTGTTGTATAATATTGTATGCATTTAGGAGAAAATGTTGTAATTCATAAAATTGTTACTTGTTAGATTGTTTTTTAAGTGGAGCTTTTCTCCCAGGGCCTCTGCTGAAAATGGACCTGTGTCCAGTCGGACTTTCCCAGTCAACAAATGTAAAATAAGATAAATAAATAAATAAATAGTAATGGCCGATAGTTGGTGAAGTCAGTTGATTTGCATCCTTTATGACATGGCAGGATGTAAGGTTTCTTACAGTGCGTGGGAACATAGCTTTCTGTGATTGACTGGTTGATTAAGATAGACATAAGACAGGCTAAGACATCTGCTATGATTTCAATATATTCCACTGAAGTATTGTCTGGGGCAAATATCATTTGTTTTAATTGTAGGAGGATTTTTGTTTGATGGAAGAACTTGATATAGGTATAGGGACATTTTGAAGGGAGAGTAGCAAGTGTCAGCCACACCTGAGGAGCAGATGCCATGTCCTTTAAGACAGAGGTTACAGTTTGAATAAAGGAGGAGCTTAATTGGCTAGCTATGCCGTTAGAGTGGTTGTTTACTGAGGGAGTTGGTTGAGTAGTATGGTCAGGGTGGATAAAATTGTTTACTAATGACCAAAACAATGCAATAGTTTGCTTGCTTGCTTGATTTGTATACAGTCAAGCAGTGGAAAATAATATTTTGTGGCTGCTTGTTAGACATTTATTTACCTCTTCCATGTATGGCTTAGTGCTCATTTAATGACTGTGATGGGTTGGTTATCCACAAGAGAAGGATAAAATAAGCAACAAGTACTAGTGTGAATAATTGTATCAGCAGATTGCAGCATTTGTTCACCTTAACTTGATTGATAACAAGTATGTGTGTGAATAATGGTGGTGTGAATGGACATCTGTGGAAAAGGTGCCTTTTTGTGGTACAGACATGTATGAAAATAGTGCAATTAAAAGTCAGTGTTTATGTGTGGCAAGTAAAAGTGAGTATGTGTGTCTGCTCTGTGGCAGAGAAGTTTGATTATGTGACCGCCACCTCATGTAAGACAACATGGTTGCACTGGGAGAGAAGAAGAAGGGGTTCACTGGATACAATGTTACTAATAGAGAAGAATTGTAGGAGAAGTGGTACTTGCTGTTTGTGTGAAAATGTGCTTGAATTATGGGAAACCATTTCAGATTGACGTGCCTTTCATTACAGTATTTTAATTTCTGGCTGCTGCTTTCTAAATTATTATCTTTATTTTGATATGATGGAGAAGTTAACTGCATAGGTTTATAGTCACATTTATCCCATGTGACAGCCTTTGTGGGAACAGAGCTGCCCAAAAAACAAAATAAAACAACAACCAGCCCCTCGTGAAACAAGTCCAGTGTTAGCAGGTAAACCACATATGGAAGATCACAAATTAAATTTATTCCAAAATCAGTCAAGCGCTTTCGTCTTAAGAACTAAGACTTCATCAGAACAATAACATTTACATCACATCCTCCTTAAATAGTTCTTTCAACCAATCAAAAATAAACTTGCCACTAATTATTTAATTTCCATTAGTTAACAAATAGTAAAGAGTATAGAAATTGCCTAAGTGTAAGTTTATCAAATAAATACAACCAACATTAATTCATGTGTAACAGTATCATTTTAAAATTATGTAAAAAATGTGTAAAAGACTTGTTAAAAATATATATCAACTTATAACTTAATGTCAAAATTTAAAATACTAATGTATGATGTTTTAACACAGGCATAATACAACAAGCTTCATTAATACCTGGAGGTGCTGTGGCATTTAACCTGATCTACCATTTCAATTCCGCCCTGTATAATCCATTTTTCCAATACCCTCTCCTAGGGTCCTTCCCAACAATTTCCAAAATACCAAATAAAAACTGCTATGATGAATAATTTGATCAAAATTGTTGTTACATTGACTGGTAAAGTTACTGAACTACAAACAGCAGTTGAAAGACTCCAAATCCCAGGAGGCTGTGCAGGAAGACTGTTCGGACCACTTGTGAATGGGCCATGTACAGTAAATGAGGAAATGCTAGCTTGTACTTCCGGGGCACATAATAAGATGCTTGTGAGCTCTCACACCTGATTCAGTACCCAGGAATCCATACCATGAGACCAAAGGAGAGGGAAGTCCATCCCCAGTGAGAGGAACTCTACACTTAAGAATTGGCTACACACTGAGTTTTTTTCCATCAGCTCTCAGCAACCAGGAGCCAGGTGTGACGATAAAGACATGGGCAAGAAATTAAGGGACTTAGAAACCAAACTGACAAAGGTACATAACCTTCAATTTGATAATGGCTTCCTAAATGAAAGTATCAGAAGTAAAAGTGTACTGAAGGGACTGAAAGTGTTTAGTTTCCCTAACAGGTTAACGGAAGAGGACCCTGAATGTAAAGAACTTATTGACATGTTTGATAGACATGGAGTGGAGCTCATGGAGTTTATTGTCAAAATTGATAAAAAAAATTAGACATTTTATTTAAATAAGTTGAAAAATTGAATTAATGCATTTTAAACGATGGTTATTTTAATGAAGTAAATAATAGATATGATTCTATATTTGATAAGATAGAACAGCAGGTTGAGTTAAATGTAAAAAGGAAGCACAAGAAGCTTTATAGAGATATTTGTGAGTATAGGGACAAAAGTGCCTATCCCTTTCCTAAATCCTATTTTAAGTATGTAACAAATGAAAACATTAATGGCAATGAAGGGAGAGATGAAACAGTAAACCCGGTAGAGATGGAACACCCATATGGTGACCCTGTTGGAGACGACTATGACCAAGTCCAGCTGGTGAATCTGGGAATTTTGAGGCAATGTTACAACTGTCTCATGTACATGGACAACCCTCTCCTCCTCCAAACAGGTTCAAATATATGTGAGAGATGCAACCATATAGCCAAACTGGAGGCTGAGCTTTCTCATCTCAAAACTGGTGTAACCAGTCAGGAGGAGAAGGTAACCTCACTCAACACAATTCCAGTAACACATAGTCCCACCACAACAGCGAACCAAGCACATAAAAGCACAAAAACATACTTGGAGGCTCTAAATAAAAATCTACCTAAGCAACAGAGACCTCCAAAGCAGACATCCAAGCAAACGCTATCCCAAAACAAAACATGTACAACACATAGCACACAAAGTCAGTGTGCCAAGCAGTCACAGCCCTTAAGGCTGAATAACACACCTGATACTCTTGTAATAGGTGACTCTATTGTCAGACACACTGACGTCCCGCTCACCAGGCTGAATAAAAAGAAGGTCACAGTGAGCTGCCTGTCGGGCGCTAGGATCCGCCAATAACGCAAGCACTCAGGTCACTCCAAAGCAAATACAAATATGACTCAGTCATTGTACATGCTGGCATGAATAACCTGAGACGTACCTCCCTCGACTACATGAAAAGACATAGAGGAGCTCTCTGATCATGTAGCCCAGGCCGGTATGACCCTGACCTTGAGCAGCATCTTACCCTCACCTAGAATGATGCCACAGTATAAAGACAAAATGATCGATTTTAACAATTGGCTAAAATTTTGGTGTCATTCAAAGGGGATCCAGTGTCTGTCAGCCTGGGATGACATGCTCGACAAGCCACGTTGCTTCGCTAGGGATGGCTTGCACCTGTCACCCCTGGGCTTTCGGATATTGGCAAAGGCTCTTGCCACCCCCATAGTGCCTTTTTTAGGCAAGGCTCAAAAGTCAAACCTACCTCCATAGACAGCACAAGGAACAAGAAACTAAGGGTAATGCTGCTAAACGCCAGACGTCTTAACCTCAAAATGCATGCACTCGAAGCTCTCCTCAGTATGGAGAACATCAATATCTGTGCAGTGACAGAAACCTGGTTCAAGGCTCCAGAGAGCACCCCAGCACTACCAGGTTATACCTCATATCATGCTTTTCGGCCCCAAAACCCGGACCGAACCACAAAAGGAGGGTGAGTTTCCATATTTATCAAGGATATCCACACCTCCAGGTTAGTGGCATTGCACGAAGTATCGGAGACCATCCATGTGCAACTGACAGTGGGCAAGACTGCTTTTCAGTTTATAGCATCCTACAGACCACCCTCTCAAAGTCAGGAATCCCACTCAGCTTTCCTGAAAACATTGGAGAACATGAAGATCTCTCTGAACACCATTATATTGGGCAACTTCAACTACCCAAACATAGACTGGGAGCATTACTCAAGCCCCAGCACCTTAGCCGAAAGGTTCCTGGAACTTATAAACTCAAATGCTATGGAACAACTAGTCACCACTCCCACAAGAGGGGAAAACATACTGGACCTGATCATTACCAACATGGGGACTCTATGCTCCACACCTGAAGTATATCCCTCATTGGTAAGATCAGACCATAAATTAATTTCACTAGATATCCACATCCCGGCCCCATCCCCAACCCAGAAAACCACAGTGAAAAACTTCTCAAAAGCGAACTTCACACTTCTCAAAACTGAAATGGAATCCTTCAAGGCCCCAGGGCCAGTGGAAACTATGACCCAAACTGCAGAATCCTATATAAATGCATTCTACGGACATCTCCAGGAATGCATGGATCATGCTATCCCAAACAAAATCAAGACCCAATCATCCAAAGGCAGGTGTCCAGTCTGGTGGACCCCAGCCATAAATAAACTGTACAACAGAAGGAGGAAGCTACTACATGATAGAGCAAAATCCCTAAAAGGGAAGGCATCTCTGATCAGTACTAGCAAAAAATTAAGATCCCTCATAAAATCCTCCAAGGCCAGCTTCGAGAGAAAAATTGCACAGGACACTAAAGACAATCATAAGGCTTTTTTCAGTTATGTTAAGAACCTGGGATGCAACTCCCAGACCTGTTCTGAATTGATTCTAAATGACAAAAAGTACACTGAACCCACAGACATCGCCAATATCCTGGCAGACAGGTTCAGTGCAAACTCCCCCCCCACCCCCCAAAAGAGCAAGTATCTATCCCAGCAGAGTACAGCCTCCCAAACATCTCTGATGCTCAGGTGAAGGCCGCCCTCTCCAAAGCAAAAACACTGCTTCCATGGGACCAGATGGCGTCCCGGGTTGCGTCCTACATGAACTCCAAGAAGAACTAATCCCCCAAGTAAAACTGCTGTACAATCTCAGCCTCACTACAGGATATGTGCCCAATGAATGGCGTACAGCAACAGTGGTCCCATTCCACAAAGGTGGCGCCTCTGCAGACCCTGGAAACTATCGCCCCATAAGCCTGACTAGCCTAGTCTGCAAGGCTATGGAGAGGATCATCATGGAACTCATAAACAAAGACAATGGGGACCTACAGACACTAGATCCTACCCAATTTGGCTTCGTCAAGGGCAGATCCTGCCTTTTGAACCTGGTTGACTTCTTCAAAACAGTTGCCAAGGCCATAGATGAAGGGAAGGTAGTCCACACAGCCTATCTGGACCTTGCAAAGGCATTTGACACAATACCCCACTCGGGCATCATAGATAAGCTATCCAGCCTAAATATAAACCCCTATGTCACAAGATGGGTCGCAAACTGGCTCAAAGACAGAACCCACAGAGTCAGAGTTGCTGGAGCCATGTCAGACTTGAAACCGGTCACAAGTGGTGTCCCACAAGGTTCTGTCCTGGGACCTCTCTTGTTCGGTATTTACTTTTCTGAGGTACAGGCCAACGTGGGAGGACTATGGTTCACCAAGTTCACAGATGACTGCAAACTGGGTGCCATAATCGACTATCCAGTTGACACAAACATCCTTCAAAAAGGTCTCGCAGAGATGGATAACTGGTGCCAGAGCCATGGTCTAAAGCTAAATGCCAAAAAGTGTATAGTCATACCCTTTGGCAAAAACAATGTGCCCACAAATTACCACATAGGTGGTAACCCATTAAGTACAGAGAAAGTAATTAGGGATCTGGGGACCCAAGTTGATAGCAATCTCTCCTTTGACAACCACATTGCCAAAGTGGTCAGAAAGACCTTCTACATAACCCACCTCATCATGAAAGGATTCACATCTAGATCAAGAGAGGTAATCGTGCCCCTTTATTCATCCTTCATCAGGCCCATCATAGAATACAATGCCCCCTTTGGGATGTACCTTACCCGACACCTGCAGCAATTAGAAAGACCACAAAAATACCTCACCAGGAGGATCAAGGGACTCAAATAGATGCCATATGCTGCTCAGTTAAAAAAACTCCAGGCTCTACTCAGTTGCATACCGCCTACTTCGAGGCGATCTATGCCTGACATATAAAGCTATGTCCAACCCAGAATTAATGGACATGCTCCATCTCAGTAAATCTAAATCCCTTAGAGCCATCCGCTTGAGGGACTTGAACCTCAGCACAGAAATAAATAGAACATGCTGGAGGGACCGATTCATAACCCAGAGGCTCCCTTCGTTCTGGAATAGAATTCCAATTCATGTTAGGCAGAGCACCTCACTGACCCTCTTCAAGAAGAATCTTGATGAGTGGATGGTTGATCGTAGGTTTGTCTCGGGGATTACTTCAGTGTCACTATTAGACAGAGGCACAGTAAACTAAACTTTAAAAAGGGCACAGTATACTCAAATCAAGGGGTGGCGTAAGCCAAACACAATCGGGCTAGGCTTATAAATGCCCCAGGGCAGATAGCCTAGTATGAACCTATGAACCTAAGAATACCCAGTATTGAAAAGGTCAGAATGTCTATGGAATAAGAATATTTACCGAAGGGGTTGGAACTATTTTTTAGATCAACAGGGGGGCTACAATGGTCCAATTCACAAGGGACCCCAGAAGAAATGGAGGAAAAACAGCCACTATTAATTTTAGACAGTAATGAAGTATTTGAGGACAATATCAATATGTCTTTTGATGGTGTTTTAATGAGTTATGGAGGTTTTACTATTTTTAATTATGCAGGGCTTGTGATTAGTAAATACCATTTCTCACTTTTGAAAAAGGATATTAAAACTGTACCATTTAGGAAGGGTGATATTTCACAGATTGTTACAGACTTTAAACTATTTACCAGGAAATTTAATCTAAACTATTTGTTTAAGGACACAGATCACCATGAAATTACATCTTCCCATTTCAGGAGGAAGAGTTGTTTTAACCCATCATTATACCCTACCATCGCTACTTTTGACAGAGCTTGTACACAAGAAATTCATGAGTTATATTACACTCACAAAAGCAGACATTTTAATTTAACAGTTGAGGAAAGCAAACTCTTAAAGGAACTTAGAGCAAATATTAATTTAAGGTTTATGAAACCTGATAAGGGCAATGGCATGGTGATAGTAGAACAAACAGACTACATAAACAAAATTTATAGTATGTTGCAAGATGATAACAAATACAAGGTTGCCTCCTTGAATTAAATATTGCCTATAGGAAAATACAACTATGGTAGGAAAATGCATTATTTCACGGAGTTATTAATGAAGAAATATTAGAATTTTTGTGTAATGATCACCCTACCATCCCCATTTTATTCGGGATTCCAAAAACCCATAAGAATGTATATGACCTGCCCTATAGATTAATTATAAGTTCCCAGAATAGTATGACTTATCAACTTGGTATCTTTGTTGAAAGGGTAGTGAGGAATAATTTAAAAGGCATTGATTACATTCTACGGGATTCCTGGGATTTCCTCTCTAGAATTAGGAATGACTTTCACTGTGAGGCTAATGTGTTCTCCACAACTGATGTGGTCGATTTGTTGACCTCAATCTCACATGATGAGGGACTACACTTTTTTCATGAGGCCTTACTGGAGATGTGTAACTTAAGTAACACCATGATTAATTTCATAATGATGCTTATGGAAATTATATTGAAAAATACTTTCTTTATGTTTAAAGGTGAATTTCATAGGCAAAGTAAAGGGGTGGCAATGGGAATAAGCTGTGCCCCCCTTTTTGCCAACTTGGTTATGTGCAGATGGGAGAAAGAACACATTTTCAACAGTAAATTTTCACATCAATGGTGGATCTATCTCTGTTTCCTGGATGACATCTTCATCCTATGGAAGGGTGAAGACACCATTGCAGAATGTTGTGAATATATTAATGGAGTCTGTGACTACTTTAAATTTACTAGTACCCATAGCAAGGACTCCATTAACTATCTGGATGTCACAGTGGCTAAGGATATTGGACAGAATTACTTTACATCAAAGGTTTTTAGAAAACCTACCTTTTCTAATGATTACTTAGAATATAATAGTTGCCACCCTGGATTTACCAAGAAAAACATAGTAAAGGAACAAACGGTGAGGTTAGCTAGAATGTGTTCAGACAAGGAGGTTTGTAAAAGGGAAATGGGTATACTAGTGCAATTTTTTATTGAGAGGGGTTACCCAACAACAATGGTTTAGGCCCATTTGTGAGGGGGTTTTGGAGGAATGGGGTAAGAAATATAAACCACTCTTTGCTACCCCATTAAACTCCTTAGAAACAACTATACCAACTAGTAATAATAACACATATACCCAGGCCATGATACTGATGTATGGTGAACTAAGTAGGCCTATTAAGCAGATAGTGTGTAGGAATTGGGGAATGTTTAAAGGAAATAGTGAACTTCTCGACTCCTTAGGAAAGGAACCTTCTTTTGTCTATAAGACTAATTACAATTTAAAGTTCTTATTAGAACACCCTACTAAGGATAATGAGGCACAAAGAGGTACTAGGAAATGCGGGTCATGTGGTTATTTCCAACACATTCTAGAAGCTGTCCAAGTGGGACCCCAAGAGATATATATAACTGGTGGGCAGTTCTTCTGGTTCCAAGGGATTAGTTTATCTATTGGTATGTCAAAATTACGAGTAGTTTTATGTAGGTAAAACTGTGAGACCCCTCCGGAAAAGGATCTATAAACATCTATACGCTATAAGACGGGAGGATGAAAATAATGCCCTGTACAAACACTTCAAGGAGAACGGAACCTGTAAATCATTTTTATTTGGTATTTTGGAAATTGCCCACCAGTTCTTCTGGTTCCAAGGGATTAGTTTATCTATTGGTATGTCAAAATTGCGAGTAGTTTTATGTAGGTAAAACTGTGAGACCCCTCCGGAAAAGGATCTATAAACATCTATACGCTATAAGACGGGAGGATGAAAATAATGCCCTGTACAAACACTTCAAGGAGAACGGAACCTGTAAATCATTTTTATTTGGTATTTTGGAAATTGTTGGGAAGGACCCTAGGGGAGGGTATTTTTGATTGGTTGAAAGAACTATTTAAAGAGGATGTGATGTAAATTTTATTGTGCTGATGAAGTCTTAGTTCTTAAGATGAAAGCGCTTGACTGTTTGATTTTGGAATAAATTGGATTTGTGATCTTCCATTTGTGGTTTACTTGCTAACACTGAACTAGTTTCACGAGGGACTAGTTGTCGTTTTTTCCCATGTGAGTTAAGCACAGCAGAAAAATGATTTGCTGAAGCTCCCATGATATGCAAATGAATGATGACTGAACTCAGAACAATGTCTTCTGGATATTTATCTCATTTCAAATATCCAGCCTGCATTAGTAAAGTGCATATCTCTCACGAGTCTTTCTCTGGCCATTTTTCTGATTAAACGTATCATACTCATTTGGAGCTTTTCATTGTGTATTTATCAAATGGAAATAAATAAAGTTATTTCTGGGAATAACAGAAGGAATGTTATTGGCAGGCTTCTTACTTCAGAGTGCTATCAGAAGTTCATATGACTGTATGAGATTCAATTCCACCACTGAAAACCATATCAACACTGTTGTAGTGCATGTGCCATTACACAATGGATGAAATAAAGAGCCTTACACATATGGGCTGAAGCTTTCCAGGAACACATTCAGACAATGAAACAAATACATTTATATCCTCCATGGTCCCAGAACTGTGCCAGTCATGATGACTGTAGCCTCTCAAACATGCATATAGTCACACACACGCACACACGCACACACGCACGCATGCACACACACACACACACACACACACACACACACACACACACACACACACACACACACACACACACACACACACACACACACACACACACACACACACACACACACTTTCAGGTGTAAACTTAGTTATCACTATGCAGTTTGTAGAAATAGCTTCACTGAGAAAATCTAATTCAGGCCAGCCTGTTGTCTGTATTGTATTTGTTATTTTCCCAACACTGACGCTAATTATTCAGCAGGCTAGTGTTTCTGTACCTCTGTTAGATACTGAATCTCAGTGTCAAGCATTGTAGGTGAACTACGGGAAGCACAGATATTTTATATGAAGTTTTTCACTTTGCAAATGTAGTGCTTTTCTCTGCATTTAGTTTTGGTTCATCTAGTATGAAAGGACAAATATACTAACATCACAACCAAACATTTTTATGCTGTCATGCTGAAAATCTTTGGTAATTTCCACTGTTTGTACAGTGCTGTCATTCCCAGCCTCACTGTCATGTGAAAAGAGCAGGAATGACACAAGGCAATATTTCTATTAAAATGCAATTACTCCATTGTATTACTACCTGCTCTGTGGCCTTGGGTAAGACTGGCTCATAAAAAAGTGTTTAGCTAATTCCCTGCAACTATGAATGACACTTTGTTACAATAAATGAAAATGAGGAGAGTATTCGTATTGGTTGGAGTATATCAACATCACTGCTCTGAGTACTGAAGTTTGGTTGTGATAGCAGGCTTAACTGCACCATAGGGGCTTTGTAACTGAAGGTTTTTTCCTACCAGGCAAAAGTGTGTTTACTACACGTATTTGTACAAAATGTGCTGATGTTGAAAAGGATTAGCCCAATCAGAAGCATAACACTAACTCTTAGTACAAGATTCTAGTCTTATACATTATGGCAGTTAAGACAAACCCATAAACATTAGTCTTTGTGTATCTGAATTACAATCACAGGTTGGGTTGCTGACATAGGGTTGCTGACATAGGGGCTCCATACACACAGGGGAATATGGCTATATACGGGGAAGAACATGTACAGAAACTTACCTCATTGAGTGACAGTGTGTGTAAATCATTCCAGGCTTTAGTGCACCTTTATACTGTGTACAGCCTTACATCATAGATTACTGTATTTGTGAATCTCACCTGGTTTTTGCCTTAATATTTTTCAATATAGATCACGTAGGGTAATTGCAAGGGAAAATTAAGTTTTGTATCCTTGAACAAAGGCTGTAACACTGGATTTTCTCTTTATAGAGTAGTAAGAATATTGTGGTTAAAATTATTTGGTTTAAAGCCTTTTTTGCAAATACATGTAGATGAAATTGTTAAGAATAAGCATATTATGCTCTCTGAAAATCATGTCAGCCACTTTATTGTGAACTCAATTCTATCCTTAGTATCACAGGACAGTTCCAACCTCACTATCCCCCCCAACACAAATAACACCAATACAAACTTTACCCTCAAAACAGTTTCCACCACTTCAGTCAAAAGCATGCTCTCCAAACTAAAAAACTCATCAACAGCAGCCGACCTACTCCCCAGCTATTTCTTGAAACTCACAGCAGATGCTATTGCTATCCAAATCTCCACTCTCATAAACAGATCATTTGTTCAAAACTATGTGCTCAAACTCTGGAAAATATCATATGTTACACCCATACATAAAGGTGGGACCTCCACTGAACTTAATAACTATAGGCCCATTGCTTTACTCTCCCCCCTGGCCAAAATCCTAGAAAAATGCATCCATACCCAGGTGCTAAAATATCTCCTAGACAGCAACATCTTGTCACCTACTCAACATGGTTTCAGACCTGCCCATAGTACCACTACAGCCCTCCTCTGCTTCACAGACACAGTAAACCGTCTCAAAAACAAAGGCGTGCAGGTGTCAACTCTTTTTTTGGATATGTCCAAAGCATTTGACACAGTCTCACATCAAATCCTGCTAAACAAACTAAACCAATATCATCTATCAAATTCCACTCTTACCTGGTTCCAAAGATACTTAACTGACAGGTACCAAGCTGTGAAATGGAAAAATTCTCTCTCTCCTCAGCTGCCCATAACTATAGGAGTCCCACAGGGTTTTATCTTAGGACCACTACTATTCATAATCTTCACAATCTTCACAAATGACCTCCACACGGCATGCATCTATCATTCAGTATGCAGATGTGCTGCACAAAACATTCCCACCCTCCTGCAAACAACTCAACTATCATTCTACCTAACCAAAGCCCAACTTATCCTCAGTCCAAAGAAAACTCAGCTTATGATTATAACCAGTTTGGACAAAAACACTGATAACAGTCAATTCACTATCTACTCCACAAATGTTACTCCAATCGCTCCAGTGGCACAGACTAAGCTATTGGGAATAACCATAGACTCCCACCTAAAGCTTGATAGTCATCTCAACTTAACTATTAAAAAAGTACATGCCAAACTGGGATCACTCTAAAGTATCAAACCATTTCTTACCAACAACACAAGATCAGTCATTGCTCGCTCCCAGCTTCTATCCACCCTACTCTATGCATCTCCCATTCTGACTAATCTCAACAAAACTGAACTAAGCAAAATGGAAGCCTGCTATAACAGAATTGTCAGCTTTGCTGCAAATTGCTCATATAGAAATCATCACTGTACTGCTTTGAGACAGCTCCAATGGCTTGAACTGCCCAACCTCCTAACCTACAATCAGCTCTGCCTCTGTAATTCTATCTATTACCTCCCCAATAAGTGTCCTGCCCTCAAAAACCTAGTACAACATCACTCAGCCAAAAGGCCTCTTAGATCATCAAGCAAACTACTACTAGAAGTCACCAACAGCTACAATAGCTTTGGAGACAGACTATATAGTAGTTCAGTGGCTAAAAAATGGAACTCTCTCTCCCCACTAGCATACAAAACACATCGTCCAAAGCATCCTTTAAAAACCTCATTAGGCAACATCTCAAGCAAAGTTGGCAGTTCCACGACTGCTCCCCAGGCTAGTGAAAGTGATAAGGTACACATACTAAACCTAGAGTACTTGATAATAGTTTTCACTCTTACTCACAAACACTGGCTAATGTACAATGTATGTACTGTACCTGTGTACTATGTATGTATTCTACCTATGTTCCAAATTTCAGCTATACACCACAAATCTATTAATTACCTTTATTTTTAAAATTAAGATTTTCTTGTTTGTTCTCTCCACTGTAACTGTTGATGTGCTGCAAACCACTGTAAAAACATGTCTATTGTAATTTGTGTGTATACTGATCATGTCTAAATATCTAAATGTACCTGTAATTTTTCTATGTGGAGCTTTTCTCCCTGGGCCTCTGCTGAAAAAGGGCCTTTTCGGCTCATTCAAACACCTCCGGTAAACAAATCTAAAATAAAATAAATAAAATAAAAAATAAATAAATACAATTTAGAAAGGTATCTCTGTAAAGCAGAAAGTTTTTCTGTTTAACTAAACGTTTCACTGATTGTTATTTGAATAATTAAATCTAGCAAGGACAATGTAATATTTGTAAAATGGATGGTATCAATCCATCACAAAGGTCTTCATGACTTAAAAGCTTTACTGTATCTGTGTGCTGTTCCTTTGCTGTTTTTTTTTTTTTTTGGTGCTCTTTGATGAAATCTGGAGTAAACAAGTTCACTCTGAGCCTGTCTACTGGCTATTACTCTGTTAGGTTGCTACATTCTGTTTAGTTGCTGACACTTTGTTCAATAAGTGAAGCTTCTTTCGGAAGGATTTACACTTCTTGTCGGTGAGATTTAAATACCCCAACTGCCAAAGAACCCCAAGACTGTACAGCACAGAAGGATACTAATGACCTTATTTTATTAATGATGCCTTGAAGAAAATCTAAACATACTACCAGAATATTTGAATTATCTCTCGAGAAGCCTTCTACAACTATAGAGTGGTTACTTTTAGTCTCCCTCTAGAGAAAGGAAAACTCTATTAAGACAGTGTCAGTTTAGTAACTAGTGACTGATTACCACCACGTCTTGTTTCAAAATAATGTGAATAAATCAAAAAAGTGTGTGTGTGTGTATGTGTGTGTGTGTGTGTGTGTGTGTGTGTGTGTGTGTGTGTGTGTGTGTGTGTGTGTGTGTGTGTGTGTGTGAATCAATGTGTGTGTTTGTGAATGAGTCTGTGTGTGTGTGTGTGTGTGAATCAATGTGTGTGTGTGTGTTTGTGAATGAGTCTGTGTGTATGTGTGTGTGCATGCGCGTGTGCATGTTTCATAGTTTCATAGTTTCATAGTTTAGTACTAGGCTATCTGCCCTGGGGCATTTGTAAGCCTAGCCCTAGTGATGTGGCTTTCGCCACCCCATGTAGTGGTACTAAAGTGTACAGAATAAATTTAGAATACTGTGCCTTTGTCTAGTACTGACACATTGAAGACCCCCGTACTTATTAAAATTAGTTTACTGTGCCTCTGTCTAGTAGTGACACAGGGATGACCCCCGGGGTAAACCTATGATCTCCCATCCACTCGTCAAGATTTCTCTTGAAGAGAGTCAGTGAGGGGCTCTGCCTAACATGAACTGGGATTCTGTTCCAGAGTGTGGGAAGCCTCTGAGTTATGAGTCTGTCCCTCCAGCATGTTCTATTCATATTTGTGCTGAGGTTTAAATCTTTAGCTCTCGTGGTTCTAATGGATTTGGATTTTTTGAGGTGGAGCATGTCCATCAATTCCTGGTTGGACATGGCCTTGTACGTCAGGCACAGATCACCTCTGAGCAGGCGGTATGCTACTGAATAGAGCTGGAGATTCTTTAGCCTGGCAGCATATGACATATGTTGGAGACCCTTGATCCTCTTGGTGAGGTACTTCTGGGGTCTCTCCAGCTGTTGTAAGTGCCGGGTGAGGTACATACCAAATGGGGCATTGTACTCAATCATGGGCCTGATAAAGGAGGAGTATAGGGGTACAATGACCTCCTTTGATCTGGATGTGAACCCCTTCATGATAAGGTGGGCAAGGTAGAAAGTCTTTCTAACCACTTTGGCAACATGGGTGTTAAATGAAAGGTCACTATCGACTTGGGTCCCCAGGTCTCTGATTACTTTTTCCGTACTCAGTGGGTTACTGTCTATGTGATAATTTGTGGGTTCTTTGTTTTTCCCAAAGGGGATGACTATACATTTCTTGGCATTCAGTTTAAGGCCATGAGTCCGGCACCAGTTGCCCATTTTGGTGAGGCCTTTCTGTAGGATGTATGTGTCTGCTGGTGTATCGACTATGGCGCCTAGTTTGCAGTCATCTGCGAACTTTGTCAGCCACAACCCTCCCATGTTTGCTTTCACATCTGAGAAGTAAATGCCAAACAAGAGGGGTCCCAGGACAGACCCCTGTGGGACACCACTTGTGACTGGCTTGGAGTCTGACATGGCTCCCACAATTTTGACTTTATGGGTTCTGTTCTTTAGCCAGTTTGCAACTCATCTTGTGACATATGGATTTACATTTAAGCTGTTTAGCTTGTCTATGATGCCTGAGTGGGGTATTGTGTCGAAGGCTTTAGCCAAGTCCAGGTAGGTTGTATGGACTGCTTTGCCCTCATCAATGGCTCTAGTGACTGTTTTGAAAAAGTCAACCAGGTTCAAAAGGCAGGATCTGCCCTTTACAAAGCCGAACTGGGTGGGATCAAGTGTCTGCAGGTCCCCAATGTCGTTGTTTATGAGTTCCATAATGATTCTTTCCATAGCTTTGCAGACCAGGCTGGTTAGGCTTATGGGGCGGTAGTTCCCAGGGTCTGTAGCAGAGCCTCCTTTGTGGAGTGGGACCACTGTTCAGGTACATATCCTGTAGTAAGGCTAAGGTCAAATAGCATTTTTATATGTGGGTTTAGCTCCTCTTGGAGTTCACGTATCATGCAGCCGGGGATTTTTGCTTTGCTGAGGGCGGCTCTCACCTGAACATCTGAGATGACAGGGAGGTTACATTCAGCTGGGATAAGTATTTCTTCTTTTGGGGGTGAGGGAGGGGAGAAATTTGCACTGAACCTGTCTGCCAGAATGTTGGCAATATCTGTGGGTTCGGTAAATTTTTTGTCATTGTGTACTAACTCTGAGCATATCTGAGGGTTTCCGCCTACGTTTCTAACATAACTGAAGAATGCCTTGTGGTTATCTTTAGTGTCCTTGGTGATTTATCTCTCAAAGTTGGCCTTGGATGTTTTTATGAGAGAACATAACTTTCTACTAGTGCTGATCAGAGATGCCTTTCCTTTATGGGATTTTGCTCTGTCTTGCATTAGCTTCTTTCTTTTGTTATACAATTTGTTTATGGCTGGGGTCCACCAGACAGGACGCTTTCCCTTGGTGGAGAGGGTCTTGGTTTTATTTGGGATTGCACGATCCATGCATTCTTGGAGATGTCTGTAGAAAGCATTTGTGTAGGATTCAGCATTGTGGGATGTGGTTTCCATTGGCCCAGTGGGCTTAAATGATACCATCTCAGTCTTAAGAGGTGTAAAGTCGGCTTTTGAGAAGTTTTTCACTGTAGTCTTTTGTGCTGAGGGTGGAGGTGGAATATGTATATCCAGGGTGATTAGTTTGTGGTCAGATCTCACTAGTGAGGGGAATACTTCCGGTGTGGAGCATTTTGTCCCCATGTTTGTGATGATCAGGTCTAGTATATTATCCCCCCTTGTGGGAGAGGTGACTAGCTGTTCTATTGCATTTGAGTTTATGAATTCCAGGAACCTTTGGGCTAGGGTGTTAGGGCTAGAATAGTGCACCCAGTCTATGTTAGGATAGTTGAAGTCTCCCAGTATGATGGTATTTGGTGAGACATTCATATCTTCCAATGTCTTCAGGAAGGCTGAATGGGGTTCTTGAGATTGGGAGGGTGGTCTGTAACATGCAAACAGTTGTATAGCAGTTTTGCCTATGGTTAGTTGCACCTGGATGGTTTCCGATGCTTCAGGAGTTGCCACTAACTTGGAGGTGTGGGTATCCTTGATGAATATGGACAGTCCCCCTCCCTTTGTGGTTCGGCCCGGGTTTTGGGGCCGAAAAGCATGATACGAGGTAAAGCCTAGTAGTGCTGGTGTGCTTTCAGGAGCCTTGAACCAGGTTTCAGTTACTGCGCAGACATCGATGTTCTCCATACTGAGGAGTGCATCGAGTGCCTGCATCTTGAGATTTAGACTTCTGGCGTTGAGCAGCATTACCCTTAATTTTTTTTCCATTTTTGCTTTCTAAGGAGGTGGGTTCATCTTTTGAAACTTGCCTAAAAAGGCACTATGGGGGTGGCAAGAGCCTTAGCCAATATCCGGAAGCCCAGTGGTGACAGGTGCAAGCCGACACCGGTAATTGAGCCAATTATTAAAGCTGATCATCTTGTCTTTGTATTGTGGCATCATTCTTGGTGAGGGCAAGATGCTGCTCAGGGTCAGGGTCATACTAGCCTGGGCTACATAATCAGAGAGCTCCTCTATGTCTCTTTTCATGTAGTCCAGGGAGGTATGTCTCAGATCATTCACGCCAGCATGGACAATGATGGAGTCATATTTGTACGTGCTTTTGAATGACCTGAGTGCGTGTGTTATATGGCAGATCCTAGCCCCGATAGGCAGCTAACCGTTACCCTCTCCTTGCTCAGCCTGTTAAGTGGGACGTCAGTGTGTCTGACTATAGAGCCGCCTATCATTAGTGTATCAGGCATAGTGTTTGGCCTTAAGGGCTGTGATATAGTGACACACCGATTTATTGAAGTATGTGTTGCATGTGTTATGTTTTGAGGTGGTGGATGTGTTTGTGAATTAGTGTGTGTTGTGAATGAGCACGTGTGTGTGTGTGTGTATGTATTAGTGTTGTGAATGAATGTATGTGTGTGTGTGTGTGTGTGTGTGTGTGTGTGTGTGTGTGTGTGTGTGTGTGTGTGTATGTGAATTAGCGTGTGTGTTTGTTAAGGAGTGTGTGTGTGTGTGTGTGTGTGTGTGTGTGTGTGTGTGTGTGTGTGTGTGTGTGTGTGTGTGTGTGTGTGTGTGTGTGTGTGTGTGTGTGTGTGCGTGTGTGCGTGTGTGTGTGTGTGTGTGTGTGTTTGTTTTTCTAAGTGGAAATTATACCAAAAGTAATGAAGGCATAAAGGGGGTAGACTGATATCAAAATTACTGCACACCTACCCCAAATTTGTATGTATATTATAAGACAATTATCAGTATTGTCATTTGTTGTATGATGGAAAGGACAGTGACTGCAGCATCACACAGCTCAAAAATCATCCTAAATGAAGCAAAATGTAAACACATTTACTGACCTGCTATGAGAGAATGTATTCTAGGCTAGCAAACACCCTTCCTCAAGTTGAGTTGCACAGTAAAATATGTGGTCAGTCTAATCCAGTGATGTGAACTATGAGTCATTATGAAGTTTTACACTCAGCATATTGTGCTACACCACTGAATGCATGTAAATACCAAAAATGGTCACTTTAGTCTCAGTCTGATAACACTGATTATGGGAAAGAAAGGTTTTCTTACCAAAAAAATTGTTGAAATGCACAGTCAGTATCTTGAGATGTTGCAAAGTGTAATAACAGTTATTGATTCATTAAAACATTAAAATAAAGGTTTACTTTCTCATGTCCTTGTGGAATATTTTGATTTTATGGCAACAGAATGGCTCTGCACTGAAAAAGGGAAGTACTGAAGTAGTTTTCTAATAACTGAAATGAACTTGTAACCCAGTGTGATACAGCCATTTATGATACATTAGCAAGCAGTCACTTATTAGTGTTATCAGGTACTTATAGCACAGCTGGTACAATGACACCGTCAGCTGTGACCCAGCCTGTCACTAGACGCGTTAATTGGTCTGCTGAGCACTGCAAAGCCTGAAGTGAATTCTTAATTTGAGTTGAAATGTTGCCAAATGAAAGCAACAGTTAGAAATATTTAATTTCATATACATGGAGAGACACTAATGCACACATGTATACACCTCCATATGCACAAGCATATTCATATACATGCACACTACCAATTTGTTACCTATATGTATATATTTGCGTGTGTGTGTGTGTGTGTGTGTGTGTGTGTGTGTGTGTGTGTGTGTGTGTGTGTGTGTGTCTGTGCGTGTTTGTTTGTGCATGCATGCATGTTTGCATGACGCACAGGCCTTATATGGGGACAGGAGAAACTTATGTAGACCACCAGACCTTATACAAAGTTAAGTCAAGATTAGATGTGTGTGTGTGTGTGTGTGTGTGTTTGCCTGTACACAAAAAATAAGTGTAGACACGAGCATGCAATGTCTCCCTCAAGTTGTAAAGTTCAAGATACTGAAATGCCCACTTTGGCATGCAGAATATCTGTGTACAATTTTCCGCCTGAGGATACTTTATTGAAAAGAGTGGTTGTAACCCTTATAACATAGGAAATAATGTATCAGCCAAAGTCAAAGGCCATTGATGCACTATTACTATTTTGGGATGAAAACAACAATAACAAAGAATGCACACCTGACACTATTTATTACTTTACCCACTTTACCAATTAATATGTGATGCCCCTGCACTGGCCCAATAATCAAGGAGCCTCAGTCCTCACCGCTAGCACCAGTGAGGGATGTACACATTTGGAGGATGACAAGTACACATGCAGTAAAGTACAATTTCCTTTAAGAGCACATAGAGATCACAGTCAGTCTGGGGCTGGTGTCTCCTTCTCGCTCCAGATCCCCAATAAAACTCCCCACTGGCACAGCTATAGGGTTAAGATCTCAGCTGAGCGGTCAAGTCAAAACCTCCAGCACCCTCTCTGTCCAACCAGTGCTTTGTGTCCCTGCCCAAGTAGCTGATATCCACACTTTGAGATTTGATTTATATACAAACACACACACACTCCTGGAAAAGGCTAGCACAGGTATACTAGCTATCCCCCCTTCTGCCCAGACTAAAAGTAGTTATCACTGCCACCAACCAGCTCTTTATCAGCTAATATAAGGCCCTTACTAAAGGTGACCCATCCTACTGTGTAATATTACTATTATCCAAATGGTCAGTGTCCACAGTCCAGAGGATTAAGGCTAATAGCTGTTAACAAACCTCTTCCTCTAGTCCAGGATTTGATTATTTTAAGACTCCATTTGCCTACTCTGTGACTCTCAACAAGTCACTTAGTCAGACGGTGGGATTCTTTTTATGTTGAGTGTGAAAAAGGTCCATGTGAATCAGTTCTCTACACTTTTTAACAAATTTAAATGAATAAGTTTAATACTTACTTTTGAAGGAAGGTCTAAGAAGCTGCATGTTTTTGTATAGCAGAAAGAATGTTGCAGCATAAACAAAATGTTTACTTTTTAGCATATTCATTTGCACATTATAATAATAATGGATAATGTAAATTCATTATTAGCAGCTGTGACAAAGCACTGTTCTAAAAATGTAGCAAAAAAAGAAAAAAAAAAAAAAGAAAATCATGTAAAACTACAAGGAGCTGTATGAATGGGAATGTGTAATGTGAATAGGTTCAGGGTTGCATTATGCTGAAAACTACGTATTACTGTGATGAAAACTATGTATTCCCGGATCAAGGAGTTTGTATGGAGAGAAATCAAACTAACTACAAAAAAACAAGAAACAGTTATATCAGTTCAGCTGCACAGCTCTGCTGATTAGTGGTAAAATGTCTGCCTCAGCAGTTTAGGGTTCAGTTATGAACTGTGGTCACTGCCTGGGTGGAGTTTATTGTCTGCCCATGTCTACATGGATTGTTTGTAGGTAATCCTCAGAGTAGCACAACTGTGGACCAATATACACAAAATCAGACATCGCAGAATCTTGGAGTACTGGCCTTATTCCAAGGTACAATGATCTTGAGGTTAGCATATGTAGGAAGTAGGACTGAGAAGGGCAGGGCTCCACTACATCAGAAGGTGTAAGGAAGTTATATCAACCTGCAGAACCACTTAAAAAGTTAACAGCAAGTTTTCTATTTTTTTTTTTTTTTTTGCGTTATAGTTTATTTTTCAAAGTTTGATATAAAAACTGGGCCTTGCCTTTTGATAGGCAGCCATGAAATATATTCAGCCTTACTTTTGTAGCCTTGGTCAAGCCTGAAACAGGTACAGGGATGAGATAACATATTTTACTAATAAATGATAAATACGTGAAATAAAAAGAGATGAGAAAGAATTAAATTCAGAGAAGGTATTTTTATACCATAATGTGACCAGTAACCTATACCATAAGTAAAATGAGAATGAAATTGTGATGATGGTTATGATTTGAAAATTACCTGATGAATGTGCAAGAACAGGTGTGCTTCAAAATGATAACTGAATGGTCAGGACTTGGGAGTCCTGAGTCCTGTAATGTGGCGTCTGAATAAACAAAAATCCAGACATACATATATCAAGTCTGAGCTTGCTATTTCCTGAAATAATCATTTTTTTCTGAAGCATGTTAATCTCAGAATTTGTATATATAACTTAAGTTTAAAGAAGAAGACAGACATTTGATATCCACTCTTCTTCTGTATTTTTATTTCTGTTTTTTTTTTCATTTCTGTGTTTTTTCAGAGTTATAACACTTGGCATTGTAAGTGTGAACATTTCAACAGGGAGTCCTGCAAATCTGCAACTGATGCAATGAAGAGAGATTTTCAAGAATTAACTGCAGTGATTCTAGCTCATTAAGCAGTATATTTTAATTATACTTAATTATTCAAATAAAGAGTATGAGTGCAGGAGCAGCAGTGATTACATACAGACCTGGGGCATGGGGGGGTGTAACTAGAATAATTTAGGGGTAAAGCAAAAATGGGATATGAACTGAAAGAAGTTTAATTACTTTTCCAAAGTGGTATGACTACAAACAGGGAAAAGGACTATTACTGTTGGGATTACCTAACCAAGATGAAACAGGAAAGGAATTTTCAAGGATAGGATTACTGACAAAGATGGAGCCAGTAGCTAAACATTTAGGAAGTTGTGTGGGAGACACTAGCTGGAGCAAGGGAGGGGTAGCTAGCAGTGAGTAATGTCTATGGGATGTACATCAGAAGTGTGGTTACGGGAACGTGAGGAGACAGGGGTGTGGGCTATAATGGAAATTCAGTGAAGTGGAAACCTAAATAAGAAGGACACAGAAATGGGAACAGAGAATCCAAGCAACATATATTATTACACGAACCAAAGCAACTCACTGAAACTGTGAAATAATGCTGGTAGTGTCAACAAAAAAGGATGGTGTGTAGAAAAAATAATCCACTTCGTGTAAAGCTAGCAGCTTGTTCAAAAGTTGATTAAACAACGTAGCGCACTCGTATTAAACCTCTTTAATGAATAAAACAGATAAATGTAAAACGCTACAAGCGTTTTTCGTTCTGAAAATATCAGAACTTCCTCAGACAACAGCCAGTACATTTGCAATAGGTCATTAAATAAACTTTTCAAAATTGGTACAAATGCTTCATTAACTAATTAATAGCATTTCACCCTCCATTTAAAGAGACAAGCGCTGTTAGGCATTGCTATAAAAGGGACAAATTTTCTTAAAATACCTAACTTCAAATACATATTTTACCTATAAAAACACATAATTTTATATACCTTTAACAATATTCATGAAATATAAAATATAAGAAAATGTTAAAAAATGTTGTAAAAAATGTTAAAACTTGTAGTTTTAGAAACATAGTACCAAAATGCAAACCTTATTAAAAAACACCTTTTCTTGTACGTACTAAATTAATTTGATTAAGTAATAGTTGTTTAAAAATGTGTGATAATATACAACTCTATTACTTATTAGGTTTAACCATACTAAAAAATCCAAAAAACTTATACACTAGTTTAAAAATTAAAAATTAAAACCTACCTCAAAAGGTTTTTAATCTTTAATATACAAGAAATTGAACACGAATCATTAAGTCCTGGTGCCCTACATGCTGCTAGGCGAAGTTGCCAAGCTAATTCTTTTTTCTCTAATTCTAATTTTAAAAGGTTGTCATTCACAAAACTGTAACCTATTAAGTGTTTATTGGTTTGACCTATGCCCATAAAATTGAATGTGTGATCAGAGTTACTAGCACAGTGTCTAGCCAAAGCATTTTTGTTTTTACCTTTACTAATTGCGTATAGATGCTCATAAATTCTATCACGCAGACGCCTATCCGTCTTACCCACATAAAATGATGGGCATTGGGTACACTGTGCTAAGTAAACCACAGCCCTAGAGTTGCAAGTATATGGTTCCTTAACTTGGTAAGTGTCTGACCTGATAGTAAATTCATCTGATGTCTCAATATACCTACAATATTTACATGCACCACAGTTCTTGGTTCCCCCCTTAGTTTTAATACTAGTGGGCTTAGTTTCAAGAAGTCTTTTCATATTGGTACCTTTTCTATATGTAATTATGGGATTAAAATTTAAAATCTGAGAGACATCCTTATCCGCAGATAAGTAATACCAGTATTTTCTCACTATTTTTCCTATGTCCAATGCCTCTGGGCAATATGTAAAAGTAAAGGCAATTGTAAAATTCTCATTAAACCCAGTGCCATACACAGGACCCTGGTTTGTACTACCAATAGTATTCACACATATGTTGTTGTTACCAGTTTCTGAGTCAATGACTCTATTGGGGCTGTTGGTTCCATTATCACCCATCAGAATTGGTTTATAAATCCCTATCTCTCTCTTTTTAATCACTTCTTGGAAAATATTATCCAAGAAGGATATAGGGTATCCTCTCTTCAAAACCATGAGATATAACAAGTCACATTCCTCTGCAAATTCCTTGTTTAAGGTGACCATCCTCGCTGCCCTCACTAGTTGTCCTTTCACCACAGCTTTCTTCTGATTAAGAGGATGCATGCTGGTGAAATGGAGGAAACTATTGGAATATGTGGCTTTTCTAAAAATTTTTGCTGTATAAGATCCCTTGTTTTTACTCAATTCAACATCCAGGAAATTGATGGTAGTTTCCTGGAAGTTTTGAGTAAATTTTAAAAAAATTGTAGTGGAATTAAAATAATTCACTAGTTGATCAGCTTCTTCCTTATTACCTTTAAATATGATAAAGATATCATCCAAAAATCTTTTGTAGCTCACAAACTGGTTATCCCAAGGACTATTAAAAATGTAATTGTTTTCCCAGTGGGCCTTAACCAAGTTCGCAAAACTTGACCCTACAGGAGAACCCATCGCTACTCCTATTTTTTGGATAAACAACTTGTTTTCAAATAGCACAAAGTTGTTTTTCAATATGATATCAAGAAGTTGTTCAACTAGATTGCACTCATTATTGTTTGCCCCTTTCAGTCTAATAAAATCAACCACCCATTCTATTCCCAAATTATGTGGGATACAAGAATACAAATCAGTCACATCCACAGTTAGAAAATTTGCCTTGTCATTATATGTAATAGACTGCATACATTGCAGGAAGGACCAAGAGTCCTTCAATATTTGGTTTTCCATACTGACATATTTCTTTAAGATGGTATCCACTAATTTAGCGCACGGATAAGTTATGGACTGTCTTGCATCTACCAACGCCCTGAGTGGTGGATTAAAAATGTTTTTATGTAATTTCGGGATCCCAAAAATTTTTGGAATCCTCGGGGCTAACATGGTTAAGTAAGTGTGTTGTTCTAGGGTTAATAAACCATCTGTAAATAAATCAGAAATAAACATTTTAATCCTATTATAGGCTTGGTTCAGTTCATTTTTACTCACTGGTGCATATGTGTTACTTTCCAGTAGGGTCAACATAATGTTGGAATAGTCCTCGTTATAAAACACCACTAGACCTCCGCCCTTATCCGGCTTCATAAGCCTAAGTGGCAAGTTTCTTAAAGAGGTTAATAGTGTTTTTTCCTCAACTGAAATATTGGACTGATGTTTATTTTTATTTGAATGTTTCATAAGATCCCTAAATTCATTTTCACACAGAAATTCAAACATGTTTGTTATACTGTTTTGAGGGGGATTGAAAGTACTAGCTACCCTCAGTTCATTCTCATTGTGTGATGAATTTCCTAACAATAAATTCAAATTAAGTTTATGAATAAACATTTTAAAATCAACCAGTAATTCAGCAATGTCACAATTTTTAGATGGCACAAAAGTAAGACCCTTAGTGAATAATTCCACTAACATTTGGTCAATGCAACACTCAGTAAAGTTATAGATGGTAAAGTCACCTTCGTTATTTAAAAGTGTTTCATAAAGTTTTAACCGAGATGCTTGTTGTTGCTGCGGGTATTGTATCTCCGTTTGGGTCCTTGGACTGAATTCGTGTTCCAATTGCCCCCCCTCCCCCTCTGTAGTTTTTTTTGGGGGGCTTGGTTATGTCTTTGGTTGTTGTCAGTGGAAAAGTGCTGGTTTGAATTTGAGCCACTTACTTCTTCTCCAAAAATGTCATCATCATTTGTAAAATACTCAGTACTTGGCTCAACATCTAAGTCCAAATTTACGGAAGTATTTCTATTATGCAGTTGCCTCCTTTTGTCCTTGTAAATAGGTTGGGCTGTGGAGCTTTTATTGTTGTTACGTGAAGCATTTTGAGACATTGGTGGTTTGGGAAAAGCCACCCCATTCACGATAAGCTTTCAAGTCTCTTTGAAGTTTTGCAAATGTACTGGCTGTTGTCTGAGGAAGTTCTGATATTTTCAGAATGAAAAACGCTTGTAGCGTTTTACATTTATCTGTTTTATTCATTAAAGAGGTTTAATACAAGTGCGCTACGTTGTTTAATCAACTTTTGAACAAGCTGCTAGCTTTACACGAAGTGGATTATTTTTTCTACACACCATCCTTTTTTGTTGACACTACCAACATATATTATTAGACTGAATAGAATATTTGATGGAAGGAAACAATCAGGGTCCCTTGAAACATGGAACTTGATGGTGAGTATTGTTTTAGCTGAGATGGTTAAGGCTATGAAATAACAATGAGTCTCATCATGAAATCATGGGTTCAGTTCCATCACTTTCCTCTTCTAAACTGTTTGACTCTAAGCAAGCCGTTTAAACAGAGAGTGATCAAATGTTGTTCTTGAAATGGGACACGTGTCCAGATGACTTACAAGGTTAAAAAAATAAAATAAAACGAAATAAAAAAATAGAATAAATAAATAAATAGATAGAAAGATAGATAGACAGACAGACAGATAGATAGATAGAGATAGATAGATAGATAGATAGATAGATAGATAGATAGATAGACAGATAGACAGATAGACAGATAGATAGATAGATAGATAGACAGATAGATAGATAGATAGATAGATAGATAGATAGATAGATACATAGATAGATAGATAGATAGATAGATACATAGATAGATAGATAGATAGATAGATAGATAGATAGATAAAGGGGTGGTTTTATAAAGGAAGCCTGTAGAGACAAGGGGTGTTGTGAGGGAAAGGATGAATGAGCAATGGCAGGAAAGAAGAAGAGGAGAAAACCTGGATTAAAGGAGATGGGATAGTGAATAAATAGCGACGGGGACATGACATGATGATAGCATCTTGGGAAGGACAAAGAGGGTAACAGAGTGAGGGAGGAAGAAGATAGTAAAGGGGACATGGACATGAAAAATAAAAAAGAGTTGAGATTTGAGAGAGAACAGGTAAAGGTTTTAGACTGCATATAATGAAGGGTTCTGTATCCAGGGGATCAGGTAGATGCAGGACAAACTGGGTGAAGTTGGGGATTTCTGCATCCAGGAGATTAGACGGAAGTAGGGCAAACTGGGTGAAGTTGGGGGCTTCTGTATCTAGGGGACAAAGTAGATGTAGGACAAGCTGGGTAAAGTTGGAGATATTACTAATGTTCACTGTAGATGGGGTGGAGCTGGTGCTTATGAAAGCAGTCACAAAGCAGTGCACACAGTCTCATATAGCAATGCACCAGACAGGGAACATGATAAGATAGGGAAGATGGGGCTAGGAAAAGTAGGAACTCAAAGGAAGAGGTAACTAGCATAAGATCAGACATTTTATTACAGTCGGCAGGCTGTTAGGCTAACAAGGAATCCTGATTCCCTCAGGCATGGCTAACTTGTCAACCTGATTATCAGATACCTCTTATAGGAATCTAACCTCTCAGATCTTCTTATATTAACTGGTAGTTTGTTCCAAGAGTGGTATACATTGAATTTAATATGGACATCCATTTTTTTGTTTTGTTTTATTCAGTTATATATAAAACTTGAGGTCATTGTGCTTATAAATGTTTGTGCTTTTATACAGTTCTGTATTTAAAGCAGCTGAATTTTGTCATTATAAAAAGATGCTAAGATTAATTTGGCTCATATGTATCTATACTGTAGAGTAAACACATTTATTTCCATATAACTGAGATCTTATAAAGGAATACATTTTTTATGAATTTTATCTGAACTATTTCAAGACTTAAAAAAAAACAATTAAATAATTCCAAAAGTTGTTATTGCATTCTAATATTGGCTGGAATATGTTTTATACAAATTGACCAAACATACCTAATTCTTAGCTAAAAAAATCCTTTACAATTAAAGATTATTCTCATTTGTCTCAATACCTTATAACATATTACATCTACATGTTTACTAAAAGAAACATTGAATGTTACTGTGATGTCCAGATCTTTGTGTTCTCTTATTTTCAGTCAAAATACTATACTGTAAAAATAACTTCTTTTAATATATGGATTACCAAAGTTGGAATTATAGCAAATGCAATATTAAATAATGTTGGGTCAAGGACAGAAGCTTAAGGAATTCCTGCTGTAACAAGCAGATAGTCTGTTTTGTTTTGTACAACTGATTATTTTCTTGCCAATGACCATGATGTAATCCATTATATTATATAAAAAATGCATTTTCTATTAATTAAGTTATTTTGCTGAGTGAGGCAAATAATTAAAACCCTTAGCGGGCTTTAAATATATGAAACCAGAAACTAACCCCATATGTATTTTCATTGTTATATTTGATTATAAAATTCAACAAGCTTTGTGAGACTAGACCTGCTTTTTTGGCTATACTACCCTTTTTTTTGTATTTGAGTAATGATGATTTTTCCATGAAGTTGGTATTGTGCCTGTTCACACTACTATATTAAACATTATGAAAATAATTGACTGCAAATCAGCTGCTATATTTGACAAGCACTGTAGGGATATTTCATGGACCCTTAGATGTATTCTTATTTAACCTTTTTAAGGCATTAGGTATGGAATCACTACTTATAAATGGGCGGTGTTCCCTCTCCATTCAGAGTTGGGCTGTAGCACAAAAGTACATTGTTGGCTGCCAATATTAATTAAATATTTATTAAATGTATTGGCTATCATCTGTGGTTAGTTATCAGTTTCTTGATAATTAATACTCAATGTTATGTACTGGTTACATAGTTATTCTTATAATTCTTCTAGTAATGAGGAAATAGTTTATTAAGATTTCTCTTTTTTTTATTTTATCACTTAGCTCCTTATAAATCTAATATAAATTACTCTTGTATCTTCTATCTGGAATTTTATAGAGTTTGAAAGCTCTTTTCATTTTATTCTATAATATAATTGAAGTGAGATTCCTCAAAAAAGCTGTTTCTTTTTTTAACCTACTACAGTTAACTTTTGCCCTGGATTCAGTAGTTGTGAATAGCATTTTTTTTCCAAAAATAGAGTAACCAAATTCACACTCACTTGGAAAAACAATGTTTTAGACAATCATTATTATTTAAAGAGATTTTTTTTAAATTTCATTGTAATTTATTATAGCATAATTGTATTCATCTGCCCTCTTGATTGTGTTTGAGTTTGTATTAATTTGCAACACAATATAATTATGCAAAACAAACAAACAGCACCCACTCCTGCTAAAGGTAGCTCACAAGCAAATTAGTCCAAATAAGCAGAACAAAATGTGAGCAAACCAACAGAGCTGAATGAAAGCCAAGAAACGTCCTTTGTAGATTCTTTATTAAAAAGAAATGATAATGGCTTTCATGGAGTTACTGCTTCGTCAGATCCACCTTAGCACTTATCCTTTCTTTTTAATAAAGAACCTACAAAGGACATTTCTTGGCCTTCATTCAGCTCTGTTGGTTTGCTCACATTTTGTTTTTCTTATTTGGAAAATATAATTATGATCAAATTTCCAAGAGGTAGAGTAATGGCAGTGTGACTAAGTATATTTGGGACACTAGTTATAACTAATCTACTCAATTTTCCCTCTTATACCATCAGAAACAAGTTGTATAAGCTTGTGATAAGAAAGAGTATCAGTGAATTCTTTAGAACGGATCAGCACTTAGGGTTGACCAGTCTATGTCAGAATAATTAAAATCACCAATCAGCACTATATTTTTAGTATCGGGAATATTATCTAGTTATAACAAGAAAATCATGGCATTTAATAGAAGTCATACTTGGGATCTTGCTGCAAACTACTCACCACAAGGAGTCATATTTATACTATATATACCACTTCTTCAATTCAGATTAAGTTAGAAGTTATAGAATTGAGTACAAGCAATAGTACTTTACTGCCCTAGTTCTTACAGTGACATATTCATAAGTCTAAAATCCTTGAAAATGCAGGTTTCTATAGTACTACAATACTATAACAGCTATGCCTTTATAATTTTAAATCTATTTCAAATGAAGTTTCATATCTATCATCAAGGTTGTATGTACTATATTAGAAACATTTTATAGAAGTATTACATTTTCTGAGTTTGGAAGTTTTTTTAATAGCTCATATCTAAAAATCTTTATGTGTTCAGTCAGGTTTCCAGATATAAAATCAGTCCCCTAATAACCTAAATTAAATGTGTCTTTGGAAAACATTTGAACATTATGAAAACTCTCTTCACAATGAATAGCAATTATTATATAGTATACTGTACTTAGCTGTCTCAGAAGATAACCATTCTGTCAAAGAGATGATATAATTTCATTAATTATAATCTCAATTGACTGTCCTTCTAAATATTCCAAAATTTCTAATGTATTCTTGTGTTATTTATAGTAGGTAAGAAATAAATTATTCCTTCCTGCATTAATTAAGATGTGCCTGTCTTAATTCTAACCAGACATAGTTTTGTAGAAATGTTAGGAATGTCAGGAAGCTTTATATTTGACAATACAGAAACAGTTAACATTGCACTTTTCCATGCTGTGTGTAGTTTTTGTGTGTTTCAGCAAAGAATCTCATAAAACCAATATTTCCTAATCATCACAAGTATCTATTGGCTGAACCTTTAAGTTATCTCTGTCACTCTTTGTAACAAGACTTTATTGCAAATATCAGAATGCGTTAGCTGCAATTTAATATTATTTTTATTTATAACACCCATCTTGATGCCATATGCGTGATGCAATATCAGTAGCACTACACATCTCCCTTGAGCATTTAGAGGGCTAAGACAACTATGTGTGAATGCTGTTGATAGACTTCAGCTCTGCATTTAATATGGTGGTACCAATGCAGCTGATAGAAAAACTGGCACATTTAGGAATCAGTAAACATCTCTGTAACTGGATCCTGGACTTCCTGATTAACAGACCACAGAGGTGTGTTCGGGTAAGAACACACCAAACTGCATCAGGATTAACACTAGGGTTCCTAAGGGATGTGTTCTCGGCCCACTGTTATTCACCATCCTGACCCACGACTGCTATGCTAAGCACAAGTCCAACCATATCATCAAGTTTGCTGATGACAACACAGTTGTGGGGCTCATTACAAAGGAGGATGAAATGGTGTACAGAGAGGAGGTGGCATCTCTGATCAGTTGGTGCGAGGGGAACAACCTTGATCTGAATGTAAGCAAGACTAAAGAGATTATCACTGACTTTAGGAAAAGGAGAACAAACCACTTGGCACTCAGGATCAATGGTGAGAGTGTAGAGAAGTTTAATAATATGAAATTCCTGGGTGTACACATATCAAAGGATCTCTCATGGTCAGGAAACACCATCCAACTGGTCAAGAAAGCACACCAATGCCTCCACTTTTTAATAAGGCTGAAAAAAGCTAAGCTTCATCCACATATTCTCTCCATCTTCTACAGAGGTACATTAGAGACCATCCTCACCTGCAACTTCACAGTGTGGTTTGGAAGCTGCACGGTTACAGAAAGGAAGACTCTATAAAGAGTAGTGAGCGCTGCACAGAACGTAACAGTTTCCAGTCTTCCATCGACACAACATCTTTGTTCTGCAAGAAACATCCAAAAGGCCACCAAAATAATACAGGACAACATGCATCCTGTGCATGGACTGTTTAAGCATCTGGCATCAGGCAGGAGATATCGCAGCATCCGCTGCAGGACTACAAGATTCAATAACAGTTTCTACCCTTCAACTCGGGCACTAGTCCCAGGGATCATTTTTATTTATTTCTGCAATATATATTGCAAGTAAGTGAAATATTTATTTATTATATCAATAGTCAGTATTATTGAATCCACTCGTGCAATATTAGACAAATAACAAGCATGCCAATCAGTAGTGTGCTTTGTATTACTTTAAATTGGGTAGTTAATTTAACTCAGGGGAGGGTATTCTTTTTGTATATGAGTGATGGTAAATGTCTCTGCTTTTTCTTGTGTGTATTGGGAGTAGTATTGTATTTGTTAGTTATATTTATCCCTCTACTTTGTATGTGTTGTTTTATTTTCCTTTGTAATCTCAAGAATTGAGCTAATGCATGGAATTTTGTTTAGGCTACATGTGTGCAGTTCTAAATGACAATAAAGTTTACTTTGACTTGACTTCTCTTTTTTGGTTTGTTGGATGTGAATCTAATAGCTCAGAATCTATTATTTGATTCTTATTTAATGACCCACCTGAAAGCACATTTCTTTAAATTTTTATTGGTTGCTATTTTTGTATTTGGCAGCAATTTTATGATATTATTCTTGTCCACTTTTTGCCAATTGTTGAAAGATCAATAACCAATCAATTCAATATCACATATAGAACACCTGGGCTACCATAAATTCACCCCAGGGGTTCTACCTGTCCCCTCTTGGATAGAGGCAATAGGTGCTGATTGCAGAAATCAGGGTAAAACTTGACTAGGCTTATAAAGACTCTAGGGCCATTAGCCTAGTAACCTCCTATGATCCTAATAATATCATTGTTAAGGGTAGTTGGTTGAATGTATTCAACATTGCCATTTACAATAATTAGCTCTTCATCATCAGCCCCCCTTTTCCTATTTTTTCTACATGGGGTCGGGGTATTGTGTTAACTGTGGCCAACTCTCTCGATTCAGTGGCAGACTCCTGCCTTCTTCAACACTCATGCCTGACTGTCGCAGATCTTCTTTCACACAATCCATCCACCTCTTTTCTGGACATCCTCACTTCCTCTTACCTTCTTCCTGTCTGTCGCAAATCTTTCTCACCAGATTGTCTTCTGCTTTTCTACACATGTGCCCAAACCACAGTAATCTGTTCTCTTTGATCTTTTCTGCAATTGGAGCTACTTTGGCTTCTGCTCTTACGTCCTCATTTCTTCGCCTGTCCCACAGTGGGCATCATATGACCTTTCTAAGGCACTTCATTTCCATCACTTCTAGCCTCTTCAGCAGTTCTGTCTTTACTGCCCAGGTTTCTGTACCATACAGTAGTAGTGGTCACACCACTGTCTTTACACCTTACTTCTCAGCTTCTTTGGCATTCTTCTGTCTTAGACTACACCTGATACTCTATGCCAATTGGCTGCAGTCCCTCTGATCCTAGCTTTGACCTCTTCCCTTCAGACTACCCTTCTCAACTAACCCTCCCAAATACTTGAACCGGCTTACCTGTTCCACTACTTTCTCTTTTATCTCTATTTTTAGCTTCTTCTGATTTCCCCAATTTGCTGCCATTGCCACAGTCTTATCTGTGCTTGGTTTCATCCCATGTGCCTTCAGATTTGCATTTCCTTCTCCTATTCTTTGCTGAAGTTCTAGCACAGAGTCTGCCTGCACTGCCACATCATCTGCATACAGCAGATTTGTTGATCCCTCCCCTCCAGCCTGTTTGCTAATGTAGTCCATCACCAGTATGAACAGTAGTGGTCTCGGAGCTGAACCCTGGTGTACACCCACTTCCATTGTAACCCCTCTGTGAGGCTGACCACTGCTCGTACTTGAGTCATTGGGTCCTTGTACATAGCCTGCACTAATTCTACCAATGTTTCTGGGACTTCAAACCACCACAGTGCTGCCCAGATCAGCTTTCTTGGGACCATGTCATATGCTTTCTCCAAGTCTAGGAATGCCCAGTTGGACTCTCTCCTCATCTCTAGCTTCTTCTCAAGTATCTGTCTCAATGCAAACATTGGGTCAATTGTGCTGCATCCTGATCTGAATCCAAACTGCTCATCTCCCATCTTATATTCTACTACTCTGTAGATCTAGTTATCAATTACCCTTTCCAGAGCTTTCATGCAATGTGGTAGGAGTTTGATGTCTCTATATTGCCCACAGTTGTGGATGTCCCCTTTGCTCTTGTACACTGGTATGAGTATGCTTATTCTCCAGTCATCTGGGATACGCCTTTCTCTCCACACTGCTATTAGTACCCTCAGGAGCCATTGCTCCCCTATCTCACCCAGCATCTTTATTATGTCTGCTGTGACCTCATCTGAGCCTTCTGCTTTCCCTGACTTTATCTTCCTAAGTGCTGTTCTTACTTCTTCTAAGGTGAGCTTCTCTTGTTCACTCATTGTAGGCTGTTTCTGTGGCAGTACAGCTTCTGTGGGGTTTTCTTCATTCAGGAGCTGCTGGAAATACTCCTTCCATCTGCCTTTGATATCCTGTGGACTGGTGAGCAGGTTGTTGCTGGCATCTATTATGAAGAGTGTCTATCATCTTTAACTTTCTGTCTTTGCCTTGCAACCTGATATAATTTCTTTGTGCCCCTTACTGAATCACTTTCCAGAAGTTGGTAGAGTGCCTCAGATGCCCTATTCTTTGCTATTGCAACTTCTTTCTTAGCATCTTTGTTAGCCAACCAGTAGTCCTTCCTAGCCTGGCTAGTCTTTTCTGTCTCCCATTTCTTCCTTCACTCCTTCTTTCTTTTGATGACTTCCTGGATTTCTGCATTCCACCACCAGCTTTCCTTATGTACCTTATTTCCATACCTGGCCCGGCCACATATCTTTTCTATAGTCCTAACACATGCTGTTTTTAGGTGCTGCCACTCTTCTTCAGCTCCACCTATTTCCTCCTCTTCTTGGGGTGCTAGAGCCCTGAGTAATACCGTGAACTATTGTACTTTCTCTCCAGTCAACTTCCAGGTCTTCAGCATGGTGTCTGTTGACCTTAGAGCCTTCTCTGACCACTGCTTGCAGCTGATTGTGCAACTAGTGGTTTATGCTGTGGGCTGACTGTTTCACTGGGAATGATTTTGCAATCATGGATTCTACCCCAGTGCCTTTTCCTTACTAGGAGGAACTCAACCTGTGTTGCATGTTGGCTACTCTTGTATGTGATTTTGTGACTGTCTCTCTTTCTGAACCCTGTGTTGGCTATTATCAAGCCATTTGCCAGACAGAAGTCTAAAATGGCTTCTTCTTTATTCCTGTTGCTCCACCCATGTGGACCAAGGCAGTCCTCATATCCTGTTTTCTGTGTCCTGATATGTGCATTCAAGTCACCCATTATCAACACCAATTCATGTTGTCCTGCTTTATCTAGTAGGTCCTGCAACTGCTGTCTGAATGCACTCTTTCCCTCAATATCACAACCCTGCTGTGGGGCATAGGCTGAGATTATGAATACTGCCTTATCATTACACTGGAGTCTGATTGCCATGAGTCTGTCATTAAGTCTGATGATATCCCTCACTGCCTTCTGAAGCCTGTCACTCACCATTTCTAGCCTGTCCCGCACCTGCATAGTAGAGTCTGGATCCCAAGAGAAGTGGGTTTGCTGCACTGCCCTTCCATCTCGTCTCTTCAATATATAGAATGTCCAGCCTCCTCCATATCATGTCATCCACTTCCAAGCTGTTTCCTGTATAAAGCATAGCAATTCTCAGTTTATGTTTTGCAGGTTGGTTGGTTTTACATCCAGCTTTTGCTCAACAGAGCTATCCCAGGCAACCCAGGCTGGGCAACTAGACACCGGCCAGCCAGTAGCTTATTGACCCAGGGCTGCTGGGCTTTATGTTGGGCATACACTGGCCACAAGGGGCACATATACCCCTCCCACCATTAGCAAGGGTCCTTGGTGTGGGTCAGAGTAGGCCGGGTCCTCAACCCATTTATCACCCGTAACTACCCATGCCCATTTTTGGTGACATTAGTCAACATGACTGAATCACCTAAAGCCATATTTTACACCACTGAGTGGCTAGCCTTTTTACACCACTGAGTGGCTAGCCTTGCCACGGCGTGCAGTCTGTGATCCATGTTCTCCTATATTGAGGATACTGCGCACCACAGCAGATGCCCAAAGTGATTGGTGTGTACAACTCCTCCCCCTATAGGGCACCATATAGAGTCTGTGCTGCTGCCCACAACTCCATTCGTTGGTGAGTTTGAGATGGAAACACTCAGCATGTTTTTCAGACATGAGAGAAACCCTACGGAGACACAGGCAGAACATGCAAACTCCAAACAGGCATTGGTCAGAGGTCAGGATCGAAACTTGTACCTTGTGCATGGGAGGCAAAGACATTAACCATTAAGCCATCTGGTCTTCAATGAAATTATTTATTTCTAATTTGGTGATCAATGGATTTGATTCTCTAGCATTGTTAAGTATAATACATCCTAGATTACTTTCCAGTGTTATAGTTATTCTTTCACCCTTATCTTGTTCCCCTATATGTTTGTTCATGTCTGTTAGATTATTTAAAGTGTTAACGTCAGTATCATTGGCAGTTAATAAAATATCTAAGTTGTTTGCATGAATGCTGTTTTCATTGTTAATAGATTGTCAAAGGTAATTTGTTGAATTTAACCTTTTATCAGTTTCACTTTTATTAAATGCATTTTTCTTACTAGAGTTATTGTTTCTTCTTCCTTTTCCAGTGACCAATGTCTTTACCAGCCTTTGAAATGTGATGGGACTTTTTTCTTTTGTTTTGGCATGTTTATCAGAGGAACCAGGTTGTTCTGAATCTATTATGCTATGCGTTTGTCGACTGCACTTAATTTCATCATATTAGCAGATAAACCAGGTTATTCTGAATATGATATGTTCTGTACTTACTGCTCTCGTTCCAAGAAGTTACAATTTTTATTATAGTATGAAAAGCACTGTTGTTCCTACAATTGTAATTAACAGAACTTTCTCTCAGTTTGCCTTCTAAGATGGAGACAATTGTATGTAAGTTGTTACAATTACTATGAAGTGGTATCGAAACCAGTCACTCGTTCTTATGTAGACACCACAGTAATTGCATGCTATTAAATTTTTATTTTTTTATCAAGTCCTTGAGCTCATAAATATTAACAAACTCCACAATGACGAAGATTAAAAGTTACTCCTTAAGTTGGAATAAATTGGAAATTATCATCCACAGTTACATGCATCAAAACCAACTAAATTGAATACTGGGGTGTAAGATAGTGATACAATTCTCAGTCACAAGAATCTAAGTAAGGAACAAACTGAGTATTGGATTTGTAACTTAGCACTTAAGTCAAAGTTATTATAACAGGCAGCAGCAATCAGATTGCAATAACGTTTTAAAACATAAACACAAGGAGCTGATGTTACAATAGCAGAATACATCAAAGCAAGCCACTATAATTTCTTGAAATATGAATACTAATTATTTGTTTCTGTGCAAAATAAAAAAATACTATAGTACAAAATAATAATACAGTTATTGGCCACTAAGGAATGTGAAGGAGGCAAAATATATGGCAAACTTGCAACTAACACTCAAGATGTTGTTACTATAATAGACTGCTGACGTGAGCACTGCTCTTTTTGCATCTACTTAAGGAAGATGTGGGGGAACAACAGAACTAACAAAAGCAGCATGTTTCTACCTAATTCTTAGGAGGGCAAAGAGGGAGGACACAAACTAAAACACAAAACTTCTAATCTTACAGTTGTTAAAACAAGGAATGCCACCATCCAAAGGTCTCCAACTGAAAAAACAAGGCAAAGTCCACAAAACAGCACAGGTAGAGACCACCACGATGAAATAGGAAATATAAACTATTTTATTCGATAAAACAAGTGCTTTCACGTGTATACAACATGCTTCTTAAGGTTTTAACATTGATGCTCAGCAAAAGCTCTTATATATAATTATTAATCAGCTAATTTATGAATCAATGAATCAATTGAACAAGCTGTTAAACCAATTAAAGCAGCATGATAAAATATTGACTCATAGAATTAAGAATAAAATAGAGCCAACTCAAAGCAGTTCACTCAACCCTTTAGAATATATACACTATATATGTATAAAAACTTCATAAAATACTAAACAACTAAAATTAGACTAAAAATAAAACGAAAAATATTTAACTATAGAACATCCATACCAAATGAGGTGGAATAAAGGTAATAAAATAGCCTAGTAGAACAATGAACTATATAATGTCTATTAATAGCAATATATATATATATATATATATATATATATATATATATATATATATATATATATATATATATATAAAACAATGCATATAAAGTATATGGAATTAAGACACACATCATACCAAATGCACATAACTCATGCTAGATATGATGTGTGTACAGTCTGTCATGAAAATAATAATAAATATAAATACAAAATACAAATACAAAATAGAGATGCAGATAAATGGGACCACAATATTATTACTATAATCAATTAATTAATTAATTACGTGCTACCAGAACAGGTTTTATACTAACATATTGATTGAGTCCTGGCTCAACATGAGCCCTCATTTTTAGAATCCAGTTCAACTCAACTGTCTCTAAATAGCTCATTTTATCACCCCCCCCCCATTTATTGATACCTACAACTTGTAGAGCTCGAAACTTAAAGGCATGATCAGTGTATATAGCCACATGTTTAGCCAAGGCGTTACTTTGATTCATTTTCCTAATATCATAAATATGATTATATATCCGATCTTTCAATCTTCTTGATGTCATGCCTATATAAAAAGCCGTACATTCTGTACATGTAGCTAAATATATTAAGTTCACACTCTCACAAGTAGCATAAAAACTAGGTGTAAAAACATAGTCAAGGTCAGGATGAATGAACTGGTATTCATTAGTTATAAATTTGCGCATATTACATCTGTTACATGGAAAAGTACCATGTCTTAAAATCTGCCTATCTACACTGTTATTTAGCAGATTAATCTTCTCAGTACATAGTAGTCTTTTTAGATTTTTACTATTCCTATATCTAAAATTGGGGAATCGCCCTGCTAACTTGGAACACTGATGATCTATTAATAATACATTCCAGTTTTTTCTAATAATACAAGTTATATACTTGATATCACTAGTATATCTAGTTGTAAAGACTACCTTAGTTTGATTATATTTAGACCTAGTATTATTATATCTTGTCATAGAATATCTGGAGGTTTTAGGACCTACTATAGCATCATCCACTGTGTTTAATACAGAGTGTTTCACATCTTGTATTAAAGAGGCAGTATAGCCTCTTTCCTGAAATAGCTCATCCATAAAATCTATTTGTAAGTTTTTATCAATATCACTTCTACACAGTTTTATGACCCTCATAAGTTGACTTTTAACAATATTAGGGAACACAAAACAGGGATGCATACTATTATAGTGTAACAATGAGTTTTTCCAGCACTGTTTCCTGTACAGAGTAGTTGAAATCAAACCATCTGAGTCTCTAAATATTGTGATATCTAAAAAATCCAACTTAACAGAGGATACTTCCATTGTGAACCTCAGAAAGTTAGTAGTAGACTCTACAAACAAAAGCAGCATGTTTCTACCTTATTCTTAGGAGGGCAAAGAGGGAGGACACAAACTAAAACACAAAACTTCTAATCTTACAGTTGTAGTGAAAAGGCATTTTACCACATAATCAAGCACCATGATATTGGCTGGTGGTACCATCAATCATGTAAACCCACACAAAAGCATTAGGAAAGAGAGTTTCATACATCTTTATAAAGACACAGAAAAGTTCCATGACTACCAAAATACAATGTGTCACCACCTAAAGCTTAGAAGGACAAGGAAGGAAGACACAAAATAAAACACAAAACTTCTTTCCTTCCACTTGTATAGCTTCTAAAAGTATCTGCTCAAGTCAAGTTGCCATTTACCAGTGGTTCTACAAGTATCTGCTCAAGAAAGAGTGTTTATCAAGTAACCAGATACTATGTGATTGGCTAGGGTTGCAGTCTATCACGCAAACCCATTCAAAAAGTACCAGAAGAGCGCTGGAGTTCCATACGTCTTTATTAAGCTACGAGGTAGCTCCAAAACTAACAAAAACAGTGCGCCATTGCCTAATCATTAGAAAGGTAAGGAGGGAGAACACAAAATAAAACACAAGACTTCTTTCCTTCCACTTATATAATGAATATGTAATATACACACATTTATATATGTGTGTGTGTGTGTGTGTGTGTGTGTGTTTGTATGCATATATAATGAACAATTTAATGTAACCAATCAACCAGCATGTTTTGTAGAGTTAGGATGTTGAGATGATACTGAAGTATCTAAATAAAACCCATGCAAAGGAAAACATGCAGACTCATGCAAACAGTGACAGGCATCAGGATTGAGCTTGCAGAGCTAGGGGATGAAGTTTATCTTATCACTGAACAATCACGATAAGTATACATGATCAGAAGGTTAGAGGGAGATCTAAGGAAGCCAAGACATGTGCGGTTTTATTTTCAACTCCTTTAAGACAAGGGAGTGGGCATTAAACAAAACTAAAAAAAGTCACTGTGGACAATAACATATTACATATTGTATCTGACCTTTCCAAAGAAGTGTATCACAGGAGAATAATGTTTAATTTAAGTAGACTGGCCCTATACTAGTTGGAGAACCAAACTACTCTGGCTATTATATGGAAACAATAGCAAAAGCAAAGCCCTTTCTAATTGGGATGTAAACAGATAGTGAACCCAGGAATAAGCTTAAGGAGAGGATGGAGCCTGACAAGGTCTCAGTGAATTGGCACACACAGAACTGAAAGCCTGCCTCTCAAATGTTATCTTTCATTACATCCTCTGACAAAAGGAAAAGTTAACAGGAATGATGGTGGTACTGCTACCACCATTAATCTGAGCAACCAATCACAAAAGAACAGGAGCAAGCATGCTTAATGGAACAGCTGTAGATCAATCATAGGGGCAGAGTGGAGCAAACATTAAGGACAAGAGACTGTCAGTTGTATGAGAAGAAGACAGGAGTGCTATGATCAGAGGAGTGCTATGATCAGAATGTTAGGAAAAAAGAAAAAGCAGGTGTCAGCGCCACAAAAGAGACATGACTAGGCAAGAAGGGGCTCCACAGTACAAAGTATAACAATGCCGGACAGCAGAAGAACAAGAGGTCAAAGTGGCTGTTCCGATAAGAAATTCTGATGCAGAGCAAAAGGGAAAGGACTGCATGGTCAAGGAGAGTATATACAGGAAGGTGAATCAATACTGTCAATGAGCATGAATAGAAGATTTGGAGAGCACTTACTTTAACAAAAAGAAGTCAGACATAGTGGGTAGGGGACACATTAATAAAAGCTCCCAGATTAGTCAAAGGCAAGGGAAGGGAAGGCATCATAAAAGACCATGTGAGAAGTTGAGTCTGTAGTGCAGTAACATGAGATTGCATTACAGGATAAAACATAGAACAGATAAGTAACAAATTGTGATAGTAGATGGGTGTGGTGTTGAAGATAAGTCTTTTTATGGCCAGGAGAAGTTGTAAAAGACACCTGCAACAGCTGGAAAGACCACAGAAGTACCTCACCAAGAGAATCACTGGCCTCAAACAGATTCCCTATGCAGCTCGACTGAAGAAACTCCAGCTGTAGTCTGTTGCATACCACCTACTCAGAGGTGATCTCTGCCTGACATACAAGGCCATGTCCAACCTAGAATTGATGGACATGCTCCATCTAAAAAAAACATATCCCATCGAGCCACATGCTCTAGGGATCTAACCCTCACCACAACAATAAATAGGATGTGCTGGAGGGATAGATTCCTGTCCCAGAGACTTCCCATGCATTGGAACAAGATTCCAATCTACATTAGACAGAGCTCCTCGCTAACACTCTTCAAGAGAAACCTTGACGAGTGGATGAGAAGCAGAAAGTTTACCCAGGGGATAACTTTAGTGGCTCTGCTGGACAGAGGCACAGGGAACTAATCTAAGGGGGCGGCGAAAGGCAACACATTCTGGCTAGGCTTATAAATGCCATTGGGTAGATAGTCTAGTACCTACCTAGGAACCTATGAACCTATAAAAGAGTGATAATAAGATCTAAGGGGAAGCAAGAATGAAACACCAGCAATAGGGACAGAACAGGAAGGTGGGAAAAGAAGCTTTGAATGTTAACAATGGACAAACCCCCAGGGAGTGAGGGCTGGGAAATTGGGAAAGCAGAAATGAAAGCAGAAATGCTGAGCTGGAAGGAGTTAAAGCAGCTTAGCTAAAGAAGAACGTAAGGTAGTATGGTGAGGAATGTGAAAAGGAAACACCATCAGAGGGGCAGGAGAAGGAGAAAAGAAGGAGGCCTGAAACCATGGTGAGACCTAAGAAATGAATGTTTTAGTTAGAAGATGTGTGGAAGATGCAAGAAGTGCTCTCTAGGGCCTTATCAGGGATGTAATGGGAGCAGTATGTAATAAGGACTGAATATATAAGAAATATGGTGGAGATAGGCAAGTGGGAGGTGAGTGGTGGTGATATTATAAGGGACACAAGGAATTCAGAATACAAGCATGGATATGCAAATAAGATGATGGAGACATAGGAGGGCAATATATGATGGGAAGAATTAAGGTGGGGCTATAGATTATGGAGGATGAACACAGAGTAGTCACTAAATAGCATCAGGAAGGGACAAAGAGTACTTGAATGTTAGAGGCTGTGATGGAGTGAATGATATGTTGAAATGTTATCTTACTATATGTTTTATATATAACAGGAGCAATTGAGAAGAACATCTACAGTGATGCTATGGAAAAATGCTGTTTAAAAAATCAATGGCTGGCCTTAAGGGGATAAAAGGATCTAATGCTATGGGTACTGTTGCCTGTCTCTGTGGCACAGGGGACAAATTCTGGGGATACATCCCAGGAAATCAGGGATTGATTAACAACTCTGGCACTAGAGACGTCAGTCAAGGGAAGGAGAGCAGTGAAGGGACATGATCATCTCATGAGTCTTTGGGAGATGATAGGGTTTGTGTGTACCCAGAGGCATACTGAGTAGTGCTAACAATCTGATGGAGACCAGGAAGCTCCCTGCTCATGCAGTGGGCAAGGAAGCTTGGTGGGAACAACCATTGTGGAAGTGAGGGAATGATATCTGCAGACCTTTTATCTACGCTTTGCCATATGGCTGCAGTTAGGGATGGGGAAAGCAAGTGGAAAACATCAAACCATCCACAGTGGCTGTCTGACAGAAGGTCCCCTGGTTTACCCTCACATCGGTGATGAGGAACCAATGGGCTTATTAACCATGGAAGGAGCTGATGATCAACAGACAGAGAGGGCAAGGAGTCACCAAAAGGTTATAGGAACTATGGAAGCAAATATAATGTGGGTAAATGAAGATGACAATTTTTTTTTGAAAAAAATGTTGTTATTTATTAGACTATGTAAAGAGAAAGCAGACTCAGCCCTTCAAGGAAAGGAAAACAAGAATATAAAAAAGAGAAGTAATAAATGTCCTCTGAAAAGACTTGAGCTGCAATGATGACATGTCACTGTAAGTACATATAGAAGATAATGTGACTTGATGGGGCACAGATAAAGAAAATATTGCTGTGGATATAAATCTGTACTAAAGAAAACTGAGGTATGCATTAGAGCTTGGAGAGAAAAGCAGTGGAAAAGTGAGGGGGAGTGAAGAGGAAGAAAAAAAATAGAGAGCGAAAGAGAGAGAGAGAGACTGTTGGGGGGAACTACAGAGTAAGGAGCTCAAAAGAAGGAAGAGATGAATTAGGATGGGAGCAGAACAGTTTAGCCAGTGGAAAGGGATCCAGAGTAACACAACTATCCTAATCAGGAGGGTCAAAGTCTAGGTACTCTGCGCCCAAAAGAAAAGAGAATTAATGCCCAGTGCAAAGGAGGGTCATGAATGAAAAAGCATGGATAACATGGAACAAGTGGGCAGAAGGGATATGAGTAGATGACAGGAGGGAGGAGGAATAACACTATTAACTGGTAATGGGGAGCCTGGCAAATCAAATTAAGACAGTAACAGGGTTCGGGAAAGCATTCAAGGAAGAGAGGTGGAGAATTTTAATGCAAGGAATAAAATTAAAGGGAAGGGAAGGAGTAAAAGAACTCATAGAAGAGTGTCCAATGGGGACGTAGGTCATGTGGGACTCATAGAAGAGTGTCCAATGGGGACATAGGTCATGTGGGACTCATAGAAGAGTGTCCAATGGGGACGTAGATCATGTGGGACTCATATAAGAGTGTCCAATGGGGACATAGGTCATGTGGGACTCATAGAAGAGTGTCTAATGGGGACGTAGGTCATGTGGGAGGATGGTGGTGGGATTAAGAGCTGGCGGTACTGTGTATGAAAGGCTAGACCAAGTATGCAAGATGGTACATGGCTTATCTGGAAATGAGGTGTATTAGGGAAGAAGTGAAGGACTTAATAAGGATATGAGCATTTTTTTTATTAGGGATTTCTCCAAACATGGCAGGAATTATAAAAGGACCACAGAGTCTGAAGTGTCTGGCAGCTTTTAGCACCACAGTGGATTTGGAAAAAAAGAATATTTAGAAAGGAGAAATATAACCAAAGAAGGGTATCTGAATAAAAGAGGAGAGTGGTGAAGTGGGTGAATATTCAATGGGAAATGTTTCCTGAAAGGAGAAATTGCACATTTTCAAGAGTTGGGACAAAGCAATTGAGGCAATTGTAAGAAAGAAACAGTCTAGACTGCTGGACTGCTGGAAAGGGAAGTATTAAGATTAGTATTATGGCTGTAATATAGTATGGCTTAGGGACAATCAAGAGGAAGGAGCCAAAGTGGAGTGAATATAAGTAGAAGTTTAAATATCTGAACAAGATGACAAGGCAAATAATATAGGAAAATTAAGTGGAAAAGGAGAGCATGTGTCTAGAGGGGTGGGAGAGCATTAAGGCATAATTAACAGGATGATGCAAGGGGTGGGAAAAGAAAGGATGAAGAGAAACGGAAATCATAGGAGATACAGTTCAAGTGGGATTCAGAAAAGATGCCAAAGAGAGAAGAGAGGAGAGAAGCATGAATCAATGTGAGCTTAAAAGCTTCAATATTGAATAGCTAGAAGAGGAAAAAACTAAACTAGGATTTGTGATAGGGACAAGAGGAAATGTAAAAAAATACTTTATAAGATATTTAATGGACTAACAAGGGAGAAGATAGCACCTAAGTTAAATGTACAGAGCTGACAGTGTATAAAAATGGAGGAAGAAATCAGGCAGGTAATAGCGTGACATTGTGAGGCACTGTATGAATCCAAAACAAGTTTAAAGGAGATGGGGAGTGAGATGAGGTCAGATGAAGATGGAAGCAGATGGCGGAAAAGAATACTAGGAGAAAGGGAAATTAACAGGATGATCCAAAGACTGAAGCGGGGAGAGTTAAGCCACCAGATCAGATGGATTTCCCAATATAATTCTAAATAATGACAAAGAATGAATGTATAATCTAAAAGTTAATTTGACTTATACTTACCAGGGTTTCTGTAACAGGTCCTGGATGATTTTTTTCAGTAGTTTAGTGTTGAGCAGGTCCAGAGTATATGGCTCCAGATCTTTTGCTTCATGTCTCTGCACCCCCAGCAATTTAGGAATGAGATTGGAAGCATCTTTTTCTGGCATGTGGGAGTATTAGCTGACGTATTTCTAGTCAAATAAAATGTAAATCTGGGAAGGAACTGGCCACTCAAAGGTTATTCAAGATGGCCTAATGAAAGCTTCTAAGTGAAGCTTGTGAGCTCAGCAGTTCCAAAATAGTATGAAAGTTGGACTTGTGGGCTTAAACAACTTTATCTTTGGAGATTAATTGATCATGCTCCTACAAATTTGATCTCTCTGCTATATTCCATTTTGGGAATGTCACCGTCCGACCCTGCACAGGCTTGATGTGGTAGAATGTGCCACTGCAGGCTCAGAATGGTATAAAGGGATGCACTGTCTATAGAGAACCGAGTAATGAATTGGATAGCAGTCACAAACGCAGCTGCATGACTGAGAATTGAAAATGCCAGTAGACAAACGAAACACATTGTTTCTGTTTCATATAACTTAAAAGACAGCAGTGTAGTAGCCTAGTGGAAGGATCTGTGTGTCACAGAACTGGGTTCAATACTCTGGTCACTGTCTGTGTGGACTTGTATAGGTTCTCAGTGTCCGCCTTGGTTTACTTCAATTTCTGCTCCATCTTCCAGGAACATGTTTTTTGATTTGTTGAACTAAATTGTGCATATGTAGTCCAAATCTGTGGTATAGAGGGATAGGATATTGATTAGAAACAAGATGACCTGAATTGGAATAACGGCTTGGAAGCTGGAAAAGCTGATCATGGGAGTGGGGATCCTTACATTAGGTAGAGTATCTGAGGGGAGGGGTATATCTCGGTTAGGCCAATCTGTCCTGTAGTGTCAGACACTAACACATTACCACTAGCCACAAGACCAGGGAAGTGGATTTTTGCAGTACCAAGCTGCTGAAAGCAACCCTGCCAGGCATATGGGTAGATGCCCTCACACAGATATCTCTGCAGTGATGCAGGGCTGGGGCTATAGGGAAATGCATATATGCCCTCTTTGTCAACCCGCTGATGAGTGACATGACTGACTATTTGATGTACCCCCAACCTGCTCCTGCTCTTACTAGACATTACCCAGGATGGGAGAACAAATGTGCTGTGATTATAGGAGGAGGCATAATGGTCAGCAAGCACAGCAAGACAAACACATAGAAAAACACCCTGCATATATGTATGTATTTATCCCTGCCCTAGTGGCCTAGTGTTTAGCAGAAAAGGATTTTAAATATTAAAATAATAAAATGAATAAAAATACAATAAAATAAAACAGGCACCATATTTTGTTTAAAGTGTTGAATTTGTAACACATGTTCACATGCCTGCTCAATTGTACTATTAATGCCAGCCTCAGAAATTCTCCATAATGCATATCAGTGTGGCTGGCAAGATGAACTGTGTAACAAGTTGTTCCACTATATGTCTTTTATGAATGTGGTTCAGGTGATCAGTAAACTTAGTAGATATATTTAATGAGTCCTTTGTTTTACAGTTTGAATTAATTCATTGCATCATAGATGTTAGAGCTATGGATACTATGTATGTATTTTATTTTATTTTTATTTATTTTACATTTGCTTAGGAGGAAGATGTCTGACTGGGCAGGGTTGCCCGTTTACACTTGAGGCCCAGGGAGAAAAGCTCCATACAGTAATTATATACAATAATAAAAACAGTAGTAAATACAGTATAAAATACAGTGATGAAAATAGACAGTAAGTACAGGTAGCATATACACTAGTAGACAGTTATGATGAACAGAGTAAGACAGACAATATGACAATACAATTACGTCACTCATATACATTACAAAAATTACATCACTCATATACACTAGTACACAGTTATGATGACCTGAGTAATACAGACAGTATGATATTACAAAAATTACATCACTCATATACACTAGTACACATTTATGATGAACTGAGTAATACAGACAGTATGGGTTGACAACAATTACTTCAATCATATACACTAGTACGCACTTATGATGACCTGAGTAATACAGACAGTATGAGTTTACAACAATTACATCAGTCATATACACTAGCGCACAGTTATGATGAACTGAGTAATACAGACAAAATGACATTACAACAATGACATCTGTCATATACACTAGTACACAGTTATGATGACCAGAGTAATACAGACAGGATGACATTACAACAATTACATCACTCATATACACTAGTACACAGTTATGATGAACAGAGTAATACACACAACATGACATTACAATTGCATCACTCATATACACTAGTGCACAGTTATGATGAAATAAGTAATAAAGAGAATATGACATTATCACAATTACATCACTCATACACTAGTGCACAGTTATGATGAGCAGAGTAATACAGACAATATGACATTACAAAAATTAAATCACTCATATACACTAGTAGACAGTTATGATGACTTGAGTAATACAGACAATATAACATTACAACAATTACATTGCTCATATACACTAGTACACAGTTATGATGAACTAAGTAATGCAGACAATATGACATTACAACAATTACATCAATCATAAAAACTAGTACATAGTTATGATGAACTGAGTAATACAGAGAATATG
>NC_056740.1:372331168-372484686 GCF_019279795.1 Protopterus annectens
TTTAAACCTTCCAGGGGCTGGAAAAAGCTAGAAACTGGCCCAAAACAACCAATAAACTACTAGTTACTGGCTGAAACCTCACAAAACTGGACAAAAGGCAGCTCAATGCTTCCCACTCCCACTGGTAAGCAAGGTAACTTCCTCTCCCCCAAATAAGGCAAGGAAACAGTACACAGGAACTACAACCAAAGCCCAGGAATCAGCAACTCTGAAACTGGACTAAACTAGTAAAGCAGGAGAAACAAGAGATATTTTTTTTTTTTTTTAAGCCAATTGTTGAAATTGATCATCTTGTCTTCATATTGTGGCATCATTCTTGGTGAGGGTAAGATGCTACTCAAGGTCAGGGTCATACCGGCCTGGGCCACATGCTCAGAGAGCTCCTCTATGTCTCTTATCATGTAGTCCAGGGAAGTAAGTCTCAGGTCATTCACACCAGCATGGACAATGACTGAGTCATATTTGTACTTGCCTTGGAGTGACCTGAGTGCTTATGTTATGTGGCGGATCCTAGCGCCTGACAGGCAGCTCACCGTGACCTTCTCCTTGTTCAGCCTGGTGAGCGGGATGTCAGTGTGCCTGACGATAGAGTCACCTATTACAAGTGTATCAGGTGTGTTGTTTAGCCTTAAGGGCTGTGACTGTTCGGCACACTGGCTTTGTGAGCTATGTGTTGCACTTGTTTTGTTTTGGGGTAGCGGTTGCTTGAGTGTCCGCTTTGGAGGTCTCTGCTGCTTAGGCAGATTTTTATTTAGAGCCTCCGAGTATGTTTTTGTGTGTTTATGTGTTTGGTTTGCTGTCCTGGTAGGTCTATGTGAGACTGGAATTGTAGTGAGTGTGGTTTCCTACTCCTCCTGACTGGTTACGTCAGTACTGAGTTGAGAGAGCTTAGCCTCCAGTTTGGCTATATGGATGCATCTCTCACATGTGTTGGAATTTGTTGGGAGGAGGAGAGGGTTGTCTGTGTACATGAGGCAGTTGAAACATTGCCTCAAGATTCCCAGATTCACCAGCTGGACCGGAGAGAAGATTGACAACTGACCTTTGGACATGCTAGAATAGTATTGGGAATTCCTTTATAATTGAAAAAAAGGGCCAGTGGGGAACAAGGTACTTAAGAGGACTTTGTGAGAGTGTAGTGCTTTTAATTTTTTAGTGCTGACTGATATAATTGCTTTAGTGAGCAAGTGCCTTTAGTGAGCAAGTGTCAGGTAACTTAAATGCAATGTGTTACAGGTAACTTAAATGCAAAAATGACAAACAGTAACTTTCTTTTAAGTGAAACAAGGAAATGAGTACAGTAAGCAATGCAGATATCACTAGGGATCCACAGAAGCGCTGTACACTAGTAGAAAGTTATGCTGAACTGACTAATACAGACAATATGACATTACAACAATTACATCACTCATATACAATAGTGCACAGTTATAATGACTAGAGTAATACAGACAGGATGATATTACAATTACATCAATCTTATACACTAGTGCACAGTTATGATGAACTGAGTAATACAGACAGTATGACATTACAACAATTACAGCAATCATATACACTAGTACACAGTTATGATGAACAGAGTAATACAGACAATATGACATTACAGCAAATACATCACTCATAACTGCTAGTGCACAGTTTTGATGAACTGAGTAATACAGAGAATATTACATTACCACAATTACATCACTCATGTACACTAGTGCACAGTTATGATGAACAGAGTAATACAGACAATATGACTTTAACAAATTACATCACTCATATACGCTAGTAGACAGTTATGATGACCTGAGGAATACAGACAATATAACATTACCTCAGTTACATCACTCATATACACTAGTGCACAGTAATGATGAAGAGAGTAATACAGACAATACGTCATTACAACAATTACATTACTCATATACACTAGTAAACAGTTATAATGAACTGAGTAATACAGACAATATGACATTACAACAATTACATCTCTCATATTCACTAGTCACAGTTATGATGACCTGACTAATACAGACAGGATGAAATTACAACAATTACATCAGTCATATACACTAGTGCACAGTTATGATGAACTGAGTAATACAGACAGTATGACATTACAACAATTACTCATATATACTAGTACACAGTTATGATGAACAGTGTAATACAGACAATACGACATTACAATTACATCACTCATATACACTAGTGTACAGTTATGATGACGTGAGTAATGCAGACAATATAACATTACAACAATTACATCACTCATATACATTACTGCACAGTTATGATGAACATAGTAATACAGACAACATGACAATGACATTACAACAATGAAATCAGTCATATACACTAGTGCACAGTTATGATGAATTGAGGAAAACATACAATATGACATTACAATTATATCCCTCATATACACTAGTACACAGTTATGATGAACTGAGTAATAGAGACTACATGACATTACAACAATTACATCACTCATATACACTAGTACACAGTTATGATGAACTGAGTAAAACAGACTATATGACATTACAATTACATCACTCATATACACTAGTGCACAGTTAAGATGAACTGAGTAAGACAGACAGTATGACATTACAACAATTACATCACTCATATACACTAGTGCACAGTTATGATGAACAGAGTAAGACAGGCAGTATGGCATTACAAAAATTACATCACGCAGTATGGCATTACAAAAATTACATCACTCATACACACTAGTACACAGTTATGATGAACTAACAATTACATCACTGATATACACTAGTCCACAGTTATGATGATCTGAGTAATGCAGATAGTATGAGTTTCCAACAACTACATCACTCATATACACTAGTGCAGCTATGATGAACTGATTAATACAGACAATATGACATTACAGCAATTGCATCGCTCATATACACTAGTACACAGTTATGATTAGCTGAGTAATAAAGACAGTATATTATTATAACAATGACATCACTCATATACACTAGTGCACAGTTATGATGACCTGAGTAATACAGACAGGATGATATTACTACAATTACATCATTCATATACACAAGTGCACAATTATGATGACCTGAGTAATGCAGACAATATAGCATTACAACAATTACATCACTCATATACACTAATACACAGTTATGATGAACTGAGTAATACAGACAGTATGACATTACAGCAATTACATTACTTATATACACTAGTACACAGTTATGATGAACTGAGTAATACAGACAATATAGCATTACAGCAATTACATCACTCATATACAATAGTACACAGTTATGATGAACTGAGTAATACAGACAGTATGACATTACAGCAATTACATTACTCATATACAATAGTACACAGTTATGATGAACTGAGTAATACAGACAGCATGACATTGCAACAATTACATCACTCATATACACAATTGCACAGTTATGATGAACTGAGTACTACAGACAGTATGAGTTTACAACAGTTATATCACTCATATGCACTAGTACGCAGTTATGATGAACTGAGTAATACAGACAGGTTGACATTACAAATATTACATCACTCATATGCACTAGTACACATTTATGATGAACTGAGTAATACAGACAATATGACATTACAACAATTGCATCACTCGTATACAGTAGTTCACAGTTATGATGAACTGAGTAAAACAGAAAATATGACATTACAATTACATCACTCATTTACACTAGTGCACATTTATGATGAGCAGAGGAATATAGACAATATGAGATTTCAACAATTACATCACTCATATACACTAGTACACAGTTATGATGAACTGAGTAAAACAGAAAATATGACATTACAATTACATCACTCATATACACTAGTGCACATTTATGATGAGCAGAGGAATATAGACAATATGAGATTTCAACAATTACATCACTCATATACACTAGTGCACAGTTATGATGACCTGAGTAATACAGACAGGATGACATTACAACAATTACATCACTCATATACACTAGTGCACAGTTATGATGAACTGAGTAATACAGACAATATGACATTACAACAATTACATCACTCATATACCCTAGTGCACCGTTATGATGATCTGAGTAATATAAACAGTATGACATTATAACATTTACATCACTCATATACACTAGTACACAGTTATGATGAACTGAGTAATACAGATAATATGACATTGTGACAATTACCTCACTTGTTCACTAGTACACAGTTATGATGAACTGAGCAATACAGACAGTATGACATTACAACAATTACATCACTCATATACACTAGTACACAATTGTGATGAACTGCGTAATACAGACAACATGACATACCAACAATTACATCACTCATATAAACTAGTTCATAATTATGATGAATTGAGTAAAGCAGATAATATGATATTACAACAATGACATCACTCATATACACTAGTGCACAGTTATGATGTACTGAGTAATACAGACAGAATGACATTACAACAATTACATCACTTGTACACTAGTACACAGTTATGATGACCTGAGTAATACAGACAGTATGACATTACTACAATTACATGAGTCATATACACTAGTAGACAGTTATGAGGAACTGAGTAATACAGACAGTATGAGATTACAACAATTACATCACTCATATACACTAGTACACAGTTATGATGAACTGAGTAATACAGACAGTATGAGTTTACAACAATTACATCACTTATATACACTCATACACAGTTATGATGAACTGAATAATAAAGACAGTATGACATTACAACAATTACTTCACTTCTATACACTAGTACACAGTTATGATGAACAGAGTAATAAAGACAATATGACATTATAACAATGACATCACTCATATACAGTAGTGTAGAGTTATGATGAACTGAGAAATACAGACATGACGGGCATTCCAAAATGGTGGTCATCTGAGAAGTTCCCTCTCCTCATAGCTCCTACTTCTTATATTAGGTTATACTCCTAAATGTAGTAATTTTCGGGCATAGACCTGATACTTTCAAAACCATATCTGTAAAAAGAGTTATAGCCGAAACCTAGGCAAATTTATGAAATTGAATTTAATCTACAGCTAGAAGAAAACGATCCTACACGTGGATATTTAGAGGCATGAACTTTCAGCACCACAACGAATGACAGTACCCATAAGAAGAGAAACAAAACTAGCAATGCCAAAGGAAGCTAAAAATATGGATTTTCAAAATACAAAGGCTAAATTATCTGCTATATCTACTTCTCCGGAAAAAGAGGCAAAGAGACTGAGATCATCTAAAAGTTTACAAGAACAAATAAAAGATCTGATCAAGCAGAAAACTGATGGAACACTACAGTTGGATGAGCTGAAAAGCACCCTGCTCCCCTTGCACTCAGCTATTCAAGAGCTATCTGAAAAAATGAATTCCTTCAGATCCACAATAAATAGAATCGCTGAACGTCTAGATCTTGTAGAAGGTAGATCTAATTCAAATGAAATAGAAATAGAGCACTTAAAAGAAGTTAAGTCTAGAGAGAGAACAATTTTTGACATCCAAATGAAGATCGTCGACCTAGAGGCTAGAAGTAGACGCAATAATCTAATAATCAGAGGTCTTTCTGAGAAGTACGAATCTTACCAGCTAACTGAAACCGTTACACAAATATTTAATAATCTACTCCATGTGAATAACCCTTCAACCAAATACACTATCGAAAGAGAGCATAGAGCCTTGCGGAAACAACAATCCACCTCAACCCCAAGAGCCATTTATGTGAAAATGCTCAATTATCAAGATGTGCAAGATATTCTTGCAGCCTACAAAAAATCAAACAATTTCTCATGGAACAACCAAACCATTATTATCTCACAAGACCTACCCCTTGAAATCAGAGAGAAACATCGCAAACTTTCTCCCTATTGTGCTGACCTTATAGCCCAATAAATAAAATTTCAAATGAGATTTCCGTGTTCTCTATCATTCACCTTTAAAGACGCTAAGTTCATTATGTCCTCACCAAAAGAGGTGGATATAATATTTGCTAAATGCTTTGGAGCAGTGGCTCCTGCACACTGAACACTACCGAAAACTGTTCTTGACTATCGGAGACTGTTTGCTACTCCAAATGTCTCTCAAGATAGCAGGTAACTTTCCAGGTAATAAAAAATCATAGTTGCTGGAATATTTTGTTCAGGTCGATCTCCGGTCTAATAGGACAATTTTTTCTCAGATTTAGTTACCCTGGGGACTCTCGAACTGCAACAACAGGTGCAGGTCATAAATGTTATTCATCCGGACTCGGAAATATAACTGCGAACTTCCACTGATGGACTGTAATGCAATGCTCTTTCAGAAAAGCGCCAATATTGCTAACATATTTGACTGGCGATGATGGAGTTCTACAGTGATCAAGAACAATGATACTAATAGAAATTTATTGACTGGTAGGGCGAGAATTTAACTATTCCATTTTCTTTTTCTAAATCGATACAACTACTATGTAGAGTTGCAACTGATAAGACTCACCCTGGGGACACAATCCTAGGTTTACTGTGCATACACCTGATTTTGCCTTTAGGTTCCTCTTGAAATCTTATAATTGCTTATATATCACTAGCATTAAGATGATTCTATATTCTACTAAACTAACAGTTGAAATACGGCATATATAGACAGGAGATTCATGGTGTGTAGATGTGCTGTAGCATTACTCCCTAGGTTTACTTATTCCGATATCCTTTCCAGCTGATCACACCTACACTACATTCCATATAAATATATTAATTGTTATATAAAGAAATCTTCTAAGGTTAATCTAATAGTTACACTCTGATACTTTAGTTTATACCAGAGGATTCCTGTCTAAATACTTTGGGTGTTTAATATTAAAAATCTTCTAGAGTATTATACGTAGAACTGTGAGGAATTGTTTAATTTCATGGATTTGGTCAACTCTTTTATAGTTAACCATTCTCTGCATGTCAATTCACAGTGTTTGGAAGCTATTTGGATAAGATAAGTAGGGTTTCTGATGACTTTTTGGGGAATCAGTCTAATGCTGTATATTGATTGTAAATATTGTTGGTACTCTATCTTATTCTTACGTGTCAATTGTTTAGTAAATTCATACTTATTTAGTGTATATAGGTTTACCTCTCTCTCAATGATAGGGGATTTGTGGTTAGGCACGGGGACAGAATTGAGAGAGTGTTGTGCCATTCCTTTATATATTGCTATATGCTACAATTCCAAAGTTATTCTCTGCTATTCATTCTACATTCCAGATACCCTTATATTGATACTCTGACCCTACTAGGAAATGGATAATATCTGGAATATTTCTTCCTGGAATGTTAGGGGGATACAGAAGAAAAACAAAAGAAATTTGGTATTACATTTACTTTTTAAATCCCAGTCAGACCTTTGCTTCAAAACAATAGAAAATGGGTTAGGGACATTATTTCATTGGGCTTTTCTAATAACTCCAGGGAGGTTGCGATCATTATTAAAAAATCTTTTAAACCTATGATTATTGACAGGGGAGTAGACCAGGAGGGAAGATGGTGATACTTTACTTGTTTATCTCATAATTTAAATAAACCTGTCTTATTTCTAAATCTCTATGGCCCATGCTCAGGGCAGCAAGATTTTATCATGAAGGTCTATAATCTCTTACTTAAATTCCCAAATCATATGTTTGTTATGGGGGGTGATTGGAATATGGTAATTGACCCTAACATAGATCACTCGAGTAAAGAGAAAATCCTAAACTTTCAGGACTCCCTGGCTTTGAGAGAGTTAATACTTGACTTTGATTTGATGGACCCTATTTCGTTTGACTGTGACTCTGGGAATAATAATGGCTTTACTTATTATTCAAACTGCCACCACTCCTGGTCACGTATAGACTTTTTTCTATTATCTAACACGTTAACGAATTGACAAATTAAATTTTGAACTGAACCTAGATTCCTTTCAGATCACTCAAGAATTGCTTTAGTGATAGATTTTACTACTGGTTCATCCCCAACATACAAGAACTATAACTGGGCACTAAACAGTAATTTACTAAAGGATCATTCGTTAATTGAAGAAATCACTTTTACTCTTAAAGAACTTTTTCCCCCCCCTCGAGACAGTGACATCCCCTTTGATATTAGATGGGCGGCATGTAAAGCTGTGATGAGGGGAATCTTTATCAAGAAAACTACCTTCCTTAAGAAACTAAATAAAGAACTGGAAAACAAATTAATATCAGAGATTAAGACTTTGGATGACAAACTTCTGGATAACTACTCCTTAGATATAGAAAAACAATTACATATCAAACAAAAATAACTATTGGAACACCAGCAATCCAATTTTTCCCTTCAAGAACTGAGATATATTGCTAGATATTCTGAATCTTTACAAACCCCGTCCAAAACTCTTGCCAGGTTGATAAATTGCACGCCCAGATCCCCTAGAATCACAATCATGAAATATCGCAACACGATATATAAATCAAACGCACAAATTATTCAACTATTCCACCAAATTTATATAAATATGTATGCTACCAATAGCATGCTTCCCTCTCATGCTGAGATGGAAAAATTTTTAACTAACCTTAATTTCCCAAAACTAAGTCCCAGGAAGATGCCCATTCTGCCCCGATAATGATTTCAGAGATTCACGAGGCTATTGATAATCTTAAATTAGGGAAGACACCGGGCCCAAATGGCTATACTTCTGAATTTTATAAATCATTCAAAACTAAAGTGGCTCCCATCCTGCTTCAATTCTATGAGCATATCTCAGCTAATGGAATCACTGACCGATATATTAATCACTCTAAAACTATTCTAATTCCTAAAAATACTGTAGATGCTCCTAACATAAATAATTATAGACCAATTTCTCTCATGAATATCGACATAAAAATTATTTCTACCATTCTAGCAAATAGGCTTAAAAAGATGATACACAACTTAATTTCTCCAGAACAGACAGGATTTATACCCAACAGACATACCTGGGACAATACTTTAACATTAGAAACTATGATAAATCTTACTAAAAAAAGAAAGAAACCCTAGATATGCTTTGGTTTTAGATACCAGTAAAGCCTTTGACAGGGTAAACTGGAATTTTTTTGTTCTTAGTATTGTCTTCCTTTGGTATCCCACCTGATTGTATCAATATTATTAAAACACTATACAATAGCTCTTACATGAGGTTATACATAAACAGGCAATATTCTCAACCGATAAAAATCGCAAACGGTACCAGACAGGGGTGCCCTCTTTCACCATTATTATTTAACTTATACTTAGAATCCCTCTTCTTGTTTCTATCACAGAAAACCTACCACTCAACTCCTAAAATTCTTAACACTAAGGTTAGTCTAACTGCCTTCGCCGATGATCTGAATCTTTACTTTGAACACCCTCGAACTGACATTAGAAAGTTAGAGATATCCTTGAATACCTTTGCTTCTATCTCGAGTTACCGAATTAATCAAAACAAATCTTTTATTTTCCCGATCAATCCCATATCACATAAAAATGATCTATTCCCAGATGTGTTCTTTTGTTTAGAATACTCCCTTAAATACTTAGGAGTTTACTATGACCATGTCTCCACCTTTATTTTGCAGTCTAATCTATCAAAAACATGGCTTTCCATCTCCCAGGACATTTCGAGATGGCAACAACTAAAACTCCCTATGTTTACTAAAACCTCTATCATTAAAATGAATATTCTTCCTAAACTTCTGTATCAGCTTAATGCATCTCTTTCTTTTACTTCGAATTCTTTCTTTAACAGAATACACAAAACTTTTGCAAAATTTATATGGCACCCTAAATCGGTCAGAATTTCATATCAAAGACTTATCCTGCCAAAAAATATGGATGGCCTAGCAATGCCTAATCTACTTCTATACTACAAAATTATTCAAGCTAGCAGGATATACACAATTGCAAGGTACCAATCAAACCCCCATACTTGGTCTCCGCTATGGGTCAAACTATGGTACAATCATGCCCTAACTAACATCCTTAACCCAAAAGCTCTACCCTTTTTAAATAAATTCAACTTGAAAAAGCTAAAGTTACACTTTTCCTTGAAGGGGTTAATAAAAATCTTTCAGGAGTTATTCCAAACCATTAAACTAGGAAATGCTCTCCTCCTTTTTCAGCCATTTCATCTTAATCCAAATATAAACCTGAACGGTAAAATGATTAAGTTGTGCAATTTCCCGTTAATTAAAGATTTTACCTTATGGGATCTACATAAACATAATCACTTATCCCTAACAGATCTACGTATGGCATTAGATCTACTTAAAAAATATACCATTATCCTGAGGCAACTAAGAGAGCTTACCATATCAGCTCTGCACAGCTTTCCTAGTACTGAGATAGAACAAAACCAGGTGTCCACCCAACTTCAAAACTTATCTAACAAGAAAAACATGGTTTCCATGGCCTACAGATCCTTCTCTGCATTTTTAAATCAAGGAAAAATCATATTTTCAGATTACTGGGATCGACAAGGTTCAAACCTCCTGATAGAGCAGAAACTTCAGGCTATAAATTACACTCTTATGTATTCACCCTATAAAAAACTTTTTTATACACAATTCATGATTGTAAATAATTTATATTTGACCCCAGTCCACTTAAACAAATTCAATCCAAATGCCACCACTGCATGCTCCTGTTGCTCGTACCCACAAGCTGACATCATGCATATATTATGGTTTTGCAGATATTCCCACAATCTCTGGTGCTCACTCAAGGTTCGTCAAGATAAAATGGGATATCACAAATCTACACTATCCTGGGAAATGGCACTATTACATGTTACGAATATCTATATACCTAAACTTAAGCTACATGCCTTAATTACTCTCTGTCTTCTGGTTAAATTCTATATCACCAAGCACAGGTTGGATCGCACCAAATTATCCTGGAGAGACTTTAAAGCTCTGGCCATTCAATATATCAATTCTCAAAAATTGCTAATAATTAATCCCCGCAAGCGGGCCATTTACCAGAGACTATGGGACTTTATCTTCCTACTCTTGTCTTATGATTAACAGATACATTCTACCAAATACCTCAACTTACCCCTACTACTCTTGATCTTTTAACATGCTCATTTATTCTTTAGTACTTATCTTCCATAATAGTCTTGGAATTGGAATGTTTGATATTTAACTTCCCCCTTCTTATCAGAAATTTATGAGTGGTTTAAGGTGAATTGTAGTATGTTAAATCTGTATCCAACATTATCTTATTGCATTGTTCATGGAATCTTTTTGTTATTATTGGCACATATGTATATAGGTTATATTTTGGTTTACTTATATTCACCTGACAGGATTAATCCATTATTATTACAAGAATGTTTATTTTGTCTTCTTTGCATTTGTAAACCAATAAAATTGTGTTTAAAAAAAAAAAGAAATACAGACATGACATTACAACAGTTACATCACTCATATACACTAAACCCAGTTATGATGAACAGAGAAATACTGACAGTATGACATTACAACAATTGCATCACTCATATACATAAGTACACAGCTATAATAAACTGAATAATATAGACAACATGACAGTGCAAAAATTACATCAATCAAATACACTAGTGCACAGTTATGATGTACTGAGTAATACAGACAGTATACCATTACAACAATTTTCTCACTCATATGCACTAGAGAGCAATTATGATGAACTGAGTAATACAGACAGTATGAGTTTACAACAATTACATCACTCATATACACTAGTGCACAGTTATGATGAACTGAGTAATACAGATAATATGACATTACCCCAATTACATCACTCATACACTGGTGCACAGTAATGATGAACAGAGTAATACAGACAATACAAAGTTACAACAATTACATCACTCATATACACTAGTAAACATTTATGATGAGCTAATACAGGCAATATGATATTATAACAATTACATCTCTCATATACACTAGTCACAGTTATGATGACCTGACTAATACAGACAGGATGAGATTACAACAATTACATCAGTCATATACACTAGTGCACAGTTATGATGAACTGAGTAATACAGACAGTATGACATTACAACAATTACTCATATACACTAGTACACAGTTATGATGAACTGAGTAATACAGAGAATATGAGATTACAACAATTACATCACTCATACAATAGTGCACATTTATCATTAACAGAGTAATACAGACAATATGACATTACAAAAATTAGATGACTCATATACCTTAATGCACAGTTATGATGAACATAGTAATACAGACAACATGACATTACAATAATTAAATCACTCATATACACTAGTGCACAGTTATAATGACCTGAGTAATAAAGATAGGATGACATTACAAAAATTACATCACTCATATACACTAGTACTTTGTTATGATGAATTAAGTAAAACATACAATATGACATTACAACAATTACATTACTCATATACACTAGTACACAGTTGTGATGAACTGAGTCATACAAACTACATGACATTACAACAATTGCATCACTCTTATCTACTAGTACACAGTTATGATGAACTGAGTAAAACAGACTATATAACATTACAACAATTACATCACTCATATACACTAGTGCACAGTTATGATGAACTGAGTAATAAAGAGAATATGACATTACTACAATTAAATCACTCATATACACTAGTACACATTTATGATGAGCAGAGTAAGACAGACAGTATGACATTACAACAAGTACATCACTCATATACACTAGTGCACAGTTATGATGAACAGAGGAATATAGACAATATGACATTACAACAATTACATCACTCATATACACTAGTACACAGTTATGATGAACTGATTAATACAGACAGTATGACATTACAACAATTTTGTCACTCATTTACACTAGCACACAGTTATGATGAACTGAGTAATACAAACAATATGACATTACAACAATTGTATCACTCATATACACTAGTAAACAGTTATAATGAATTGAGTAATACAGACAATATGACATTACAACAATTACATCACTCATATACAGTAGTACACAGTTATGATAAACTGAGTAATACAGACAGTATGAGTTTACAACAACTACATCACTCATATGCACTAGTGCAGTTATGATGAACTGAGTAATACAGACAATATGACATTACAACAATTGCATCACTCATATACAGTAGTACACAGTTATGATGACCTGAGTAATAAAGACAGTATATTTTAACAATTACATCACTCATATACACTAGTACACATTTATGATGAACTGAGTAATACAGACAATATGACATTACAACAATTACATCACTCATATACACTAGTACACAGTTATGATGAACTGAGTAATACAGACAGTATGACATTACAACAATTACATCACTCATATACACTAGTGCACAGTTATGATGAACTGAGTAATACAGACAATATGACATTACAACAATTACATCACTCATATACACTAGTACACAGTTATGATGAACTGAGTAATACAGACAGTATGACATTACAACAATTACATCACTCATATACACTAGTACACAGTTATGATGAACTGAGTAATACAGACAGTATGACATTACAACAATTACATCACTCATATACACTAGTACACAGTTATGATGAACTGAGTAATACAGACAATATGACATTACAACAATTACATCACTCATATACACTAGTACACAGTTATGATGAACTGAGTAATACAGACAATATGACATTACAACAATTACATCACTCATATACACTAGTACACAGTTATGATGAACTGAGTAATACAGACAATATGACATTACAACAATTACATCACTCATATACACTAGTACACAGTTATGATGAACTGAGTAATACAGACAGTATGACATTACAACAATTACATCACTCATATACACTAGTACACAGTTATGATGAACTGAGTAATACAGACAGTATGACATTACAACAATTACATCACTCATATACACTAGTACACAGTTATGATGAACTGAGTAATACAGACAGTATGACATTACAACAATTACATCACTCATATACACTAGTACACAGTTATGATGAACTGAGTAATACAGACAATATGACATTACAACAATTACATCACTCATATACACTAGTACACAGTTATGATGAACTGAGTAATACAGACAATATGACATTACAACAATTACATCACTCATATACACTAGTGCACAGTTATGATGAACTGAGTAATACAGACAGTATGACATTACAACAATTACATCACTCATATACACTAGTACACAGTTATGATGAACTGAGTAAAACAGACTATATGACATTACAGCAATTACATCACTCATATACACTAGTACACAGTTATGATGAGCAGAGTAAGACAGACAGTATGACATTACAACAAGTACATCACTCATATACACTAGTGCACAGTTATGATGAACAGAGTAAGACAGACAGTATGACATTACAACAATTACATCACTCATATACACTAGTACACAGTTATGATGAACTGAGTAATACAGACAGTATGACATTACAACAATTACATCACTCATATACACTAGTACACAGTTATGATGAACTGAGTAATACAGACAATATGACATTACAACAATTACATCACTCATATACACTAGTACACAGTTATGATGAACTGAGTAATACAGACAGTATGACATTACAACAATTACATCACTCATATACACTAGTACACAGTTATGATGAACTGAGTAATACAGACAGTATGACATTACAACAATTACATCACTCATATACACTAGTACACAGTTATGATGAACTGAGTAATACAGACAATATGACATTACAACAATTACATCACTCATATACACTAGTACCTAGTTATGATGAATTGAGTAAAACATACAATATGACATTACAACAATTACATCACTCATATACACTACTACACAGTTATGATGAACTGAGTAATAGAGACTACATGACATTACAACAATTACATCACTCATATACACTAGTACACAGTTATGATGAACTGAGTAATACAGACAATATGACATTACAACAATTACATCACTCATATACACTAGTACACAGTTATGATGAACTGAGTAATACAGACAATATGACATTACAACAATTACATCACTCATATACACTAGTACACAGTTATGATGAACTGAGTAATACAGACAATATGACATTACAACAATTACATCACTCATATACACTAGTGCACAGTTATGATGAACTGAGTAATACAGACAGTATGACATTACAACAATTACATCACTCATATACACTAGTACACAGTTATGATGAACTGAGTAATACAGACAGTATGACATTACAACAATTACATCACTCATATACACTAGTACACAGTTATGATGAACTGAGTAATACAGACAGTATGACATTACAACAATTACATCACTCATATACACTAGTACACAGTTATGATGAACTGAGTAATAGAGACAGTATGACATTACAACAATTACATTACTCATATACACTAGTACACAGTTATGATGAACTGAGTAATACAGACAGGATGACATTACAAATATTACATCACTCATATGCACTACTACACAGTTATGATGAACTGAGTAATACAGACAATCTGACAGTATGACAGTTACATCACTCATATACCCTAGTGCACAGTTATGATGATCTGAGTAATACAGACAATATGACATTGCAACAATTACATCACTTGTACACTAGTACACAGTTATGATGAACTGAGCAATACAGACAGTATGACATTACAACAATTACATCACTCATATACACTAGTGCGCAGTTATGAACTGAGTAAAACAGACAGTATGACATTACAACAATGACATCACTCATTTACACAAGTACACAGTTTTTATGAACTGCGTAATACAGACAACATGACATACCAACAATTACATCACTCATATAAACTAGTTCATAGTTATGATGAATTGAGTAAAGCAGACAATATGATAGTACAACAATTACATCACTCATATACACTAATGCACAGTTATGATGTACTGAGTAATATAGAGAATATGACATTACCACAATTAAATTACTCATATACATTAGTACACCTTTATGATGAACTAAGACAGACAGTATGACATTACAACAATTACCTCACTCATATACACTAATGCACAGTTATGATGAACAGAGTAAGACAGGCAGTATGACATTACAAAAATTACATCACTTATATACACTAGTACTCATTTATGATGATCTGAGTAATACAGACAGTATGACATTACAACAATTATGTCAATCAATTACACTAGTACACAGTTATGATGAACTGAGTAATACAAATAATATGACATTACAACAAGTATATCACTCATATACACTAGTATACAGTTATGATGAACTTAGTAATACAGACAATATGACATTGCAAGAATTACATCACTCATATACACTAGTGCACAATTATGATGAACTGAGTAATACAGATAGTACGGGTTGACAACAACCATATTACTCTTATACACTAGTGCAGTTATGATGAACTGAGTAATACAGACATGGCATTACAACAATTGCATCACTCTTATACACTAGTACACAGTTATGATGACCTGATTAAGACAGACAAGATGACATTACAACAATTACATCACTCATATGCACTAGTGCACAGTTATGATGACCTGAGTAATGCAGACAGTATGACATTACAACAATTACATCACTCATATACACTAGTACACAGTTATGATGAACTGAGTAATACAGACAGTATGACATTACAGCAATTACATCACTCATATACACTAGTACACAGTTATGATGAACTGAGTAATACAGACAATATGACATTACAACAATTACATCACTCATATACACTAGTACACAGTTATGATGAACTGAGTAATACAGACAGTATGACATTACAACAATTACATCACTCATATACACTAGTACACAGTTATGATGAACTGAGTAATACAGACAATATGACATTACAACAATTACATCACTCATATACACTAGTACACAGTTATGATGAACTGAGTAAAACAGAAAATATGACATTACAATTACATCACTCATATACACTAGTGCACAGTTATGATGAAAAGAGGAATACAGACAATATGACATTACAACAATTACATCACTCATATACACTAGTACACAGTTATGATGACCTGAGTAATACAGACAGGATGAAATTACAACAATTACATTACTCATATACACTAGTACAAGTCTGACACCAGTACACAGTTATGATGAACTGAGTAATACAGACAATATGACATTACAACAATTACATCACTCATATACACTAGTACACAGTTATGATGAACTGAGTAATACAGACAGTATGACATTACAACAATTACATCACTCATATACACTAGTACACAGTTATGATGAACTGAGTAATACAGACAGTATGACATTACAATTACATCACTCATATACACTAGTACACAGTTATGATGAACAGACTAATACAGACAGTATGACATTACAACAATTACATCACTCGTGAACACTAGTGCACAGTTTTGATGAACTGAGTAATACAGATTGTATGACATTACAATTACATGACTCATATACAGTAGTACACAGTTATGATTAATTGCTTATTACATATAGTATGACATTACACCAGTTCCATCACTCATATACAGTAGTACACAGTTATGATGTACTGAATAATACAGATAATATGACATTACAATTAAATCACTCATATACACTAGTATGCAGTTGTGATGAAGTGAGTAATCGAGACAGTATGAATTTGAAAAAAAATATGTCAGTCATATACACTGGTGCACAGTTATGATGTACTGAATAATACAAACAGTATGACAATAAAACAATTACTTCATTCATACACACTAGTGCACAGTTATGATGACCTGAGTAACACAGTGTAAAATTACAACAATTACATCACTCAGATACACTAGTACACAATTATTATGAACTGAGTAATACTGACTGTATGCCATTACAACAATTACATAACTCATATACACTACTACACAGATAAGATGAACTGAGTAATACAGACAATATGACAACAGTTACAGCACTCATATATACTAGTACACAGTTACGATAAACAGAATAAAACAGACAATATGACATTACAACAGTTATGTCACTCATAAAGACTAGTGCACAGTTTTGATGAATTGACTAATACAGACAGTATGACATTACAACAATTACATCACTCACATACACTATACACAGTTATGATGAACTGAGTAATACAGACAGTATGACATTACAACAATTACATCACTCATATACACTAGTACACAGTTATGATGAACTGAGTAATACAGACAATATGACATTACAACAATTACATCACTCATATACACTAGTACACAGTTATGATGAACTGAGTAATACAGACAGTATGACATTACAACAATTACATCACTCATATACACTAGTACACAGTTATGATGAACTGAGTAATACAGACAGTATGACATTACAACAATTACATCACTCATATACACTAGTACACAGTTATGATGAACTGAGTAATAAAGACAGTATGACATTACAACAATTACATCACTTCTATACACTAGTACACAGTTATGATGAACTGAGTAATACAGACAATATGACATTACAACAATTACATCACTCATATACACTAGTACACAGTTATGATGAACTGAGTAATACAGACAATATGAGATTGCAACAGTTACAGCACTCATATACACTAGTACACAGTTATGATGAACAGTATAATACAGAAAATATGACATTACAACAAATACATCACTCATATACACTAGTGCACAGTTATGATGAACTGAGTAATACAGACAGTATGACATTACAACAATTACATCACTCATATACACTAGTACACAGTTATGATGAACTGAGTAATACAGACAGTATGACATTACAACAATTACATCACTCATATACACTAGTGCACAGTTATGATGAACTGAGTAATACAGACAATATGACATTACAACAATTACATCACTCATATACACTAGTGCACAGTTATGATTAACTGAGTAATACAGACAGTATGGGTTGACAACAATAACTTCAATCATATACACTAGTACACAGTTATGATGAACTGAGTAATACAGACAGTATGACATTACAACAATTACATCACTCATATACACTAGTACACAGTTATGATGAACTGAGTAATACAGACAGTATGACATTACAACAATTACATCACTCATATACACTAGTGCACAGTTATGATGAACAGAGTAATACAGACAGTATGACATTACAACAATTACATCACTCATATACACTAGTACACAGTTATGATGAACTGAGTAATACAGACAACATGACATTACAACAATTACATCACTCATATACACTAGTACACAGTTATGATGAACTGAGTAATACAGACAGTATGACATTACAACAATTACATCACTCATATACACTAGTGCACAGTTATGATGAACTGAGTAATACATATGGTATGACATTACAACAATTACATCACTCATATACACTAGTACACAGTTATGATGAACAGAGTAATACAGACAATATGACATTACAACAATTACATCACTCATATACACTAGTACACAGTTATGATGAACTGAGTAATACAGACAGTATGAGTTTACAACAATTACATCACTCATATACACTAGTACACAGTTATGATGAACAGAGTAATACAGACAGTATGACATTACAACAATTATATCACTCATATACACTAGTACACAGTTATGATGAACTGAGTAATACAGACAGTATGACATTACAACAATTACATCACTCATATACACTAGTACATAGTTATGATGAACTGAGTAATACAGACAGTATGACATTACAACAATTACATCACTCATATACACTAGTACACAGTTATGATGAACTTAGTAATGCAGACAATGTGACATTACAACAATTACATTACTTATATGCACTAGTTCATAGATATGATGAATGGAGTAAAACAGACAATATGACATTTCAACAATTACATCACTCATATACACTAGTATCCAGTTATGATGAACTGAGTAATACAGACAGTATGAGTTTACAACAATTACATCACTCATATACACTAGTGCACAGTTATGATGAACTGAGTAATACAGACAGTATGACATTACAACAATTACATCACTCATATACACTAGTACACAGTTATGATGAACTGAGTAATACAGACAGTATGACATTACAACAATTACATCACTCATATACACTAGTACACAGTTATGATGAACAGAATAATACAGACAATATGACATTACAACAATTACATCACTCATATACACTAGTGCACAGTTATGATGAACTGAATAATGCAGACAATATGACATTACAACAATTACGTCACTCATATACACTAGTGCACAGTTATGATGAACTGAGTAATACAGACAGTATGACATTACAAAAATTTCATCACTCATATAGACTACTATACAGTTAAGATGAACTCAGTAATACAGACAGTATGGCAACAAATGTCATCACTCATATACACTAGTGCACAGTTATGACGAACTGAGTAATGCAGACAATATGACATTACAATTACATCACTCATATACACTAGTATCCAGTTATGATGAACTGAGTAATACAGACAGTATGGGTTTACACCAATGACATCACTGATATACACTAGTACACAGTTATGATGAACTGATTAATACAGAGAGTATGAGTTTACAATAATTAAATCACTCATATAAACTAGTACACAGTTATGATGAACTGAGTAATACAGACAGTATGACTATAGAAGAATTACATCACGCATATACACTAGTGCACAGTTATGATGAACAGAGTAATACAGACAGTATGAGTATACAACAGTTACATCACTCATGTACACTAGTACACAGTTATGATAAACTGAATAATACAGACAACATGACATTACAACAATTACGTCACTCATATACACTAGTGCAGATGAACTGAGTAATACAAACAGTATGAGTTTACAAGCGTTATTACCTCACAGCAAGAGGTTCTCCAGTTCGATTCTCAGTTTGGCTTGGGAGTGCCTTCTGTGTGGAGTCTGCATGTCCTCCCCGCGGTTGGGTAGCGTTCAAAAGACATGTCTGCATAAATGGGCGTGCCTTCGTTGAAGGTTGGGCATCGAGCTGGCACCTCTCAAGCCAGAAAATCTACTGCCAATCATTAGCGGACCGGAGTTCCGCTGTGGCAACCCCTTACTGGAAAAAAGCCGAAAGGCAAACAACAACATCACTCATATACACTAGTACTCAGTTATGGTTAACAGAGTAATACAGAGAGTATGACATTACAACAATTACATCACTCATAAACACTAGTACACAGTTATGATGAACTGTGTAATACAGAGAATATGACAGTACCATAATTACATCACTCATATACAATAGTACACAGTTATGATGAACTGAGTAATACAGACAGTATGGCATTACAACAATTACATCTCTTATATACACTTGTACACAGTTATAGGTTCATAGGTTTGTACTAGGCTATCTGCCGGAGGGCATTTATATCCCTAGCCAGAGTGTGTCAGCTTTCGCCAACCCATTGATTAATTAACTGAGCCTCTGTCAAGAAGAGCCAATGAAGCGATCCCAGGGGTGTATTTTCTGTTACCCATCCACTCATCAAGGTTTCTCTTGAAGAGTGTTAGTGAGGGGCTCTGCCTAATGTAGTTAGGAATTTTGTTCCAAAGCATGGGGAGTCTCTGTGACAGGAATCTATCCCTCCAGCATGTTCTTTTTATTGTTGTGGTGAGGTTTAGCTCACTAGAGCATGTGGCTTGCAGTGACATGAATTTCTTTAGGTGGAGCATGTCCATCATTTCTGAGTTAGACATGGCTTTGTAAGTCAGGCAGAGATCACCTCTGAGTAAGCGATATGCGACTGAGTACAGCTGGAGTTTTTCCAGTCAGGCTGCATGGAACATATGTTTGACACCAGTAATTGTCTTGGTGAGGTACTTTTATGGTATTTCCAGCTGTTGGAAGTGTCTTGTGAGGTGCATCCCAAATGGGGCATTGTCTTCTATGATGGGTCTGATGAGTGACAAGTAAAGGGGTACTATAACCTCTTTATTTCTAGATGTGAACCCTTTAGTAATTAGATGGGCTACATAGAAGGATTTCCTAACTACTTTGACTGGGTTTGATGAGTGACGAGTAGAGGGGCACTATAACCTCTTTATTTCTAGATGCAAACCCTTTAGTAATTAGATGGGCTACATAGAAGGATTTCTTAACTACTTTGGCAATATGATTGTCAAAGGAGAGATTACTATCTATCTGGGTCCCCAGATCTCTTATTACCTCTTCTGTACTAAGGGGGCTGCCACCTATGTGGTAATTCATGGGTGTTTTGTTTTTCCCAAACGGGATGACTATGCATATTTTGGCATTTAGCTTGAGACCATGACTTTGACACCAGATGTCCATCTCAGGAAGGCCCTTTTGGAGAATGTGTGTGTCAGCCGGAGAGTTAATTATGCCTCCCAGTTTTCAGCCATCGGCGAACTTGGTTAGCCATAGTCCTCCTGTGTTTACCTGTACTTCTGAGAAGTATATGCCGAACAGTAGGGGTCCCAGGACCGAGCCTTGTGGGGCACCACTTGTGATTGGTTTAGAGTCGGACCTGGAGCCCACTATTCTTACCATGTGAGTTCTGTCTGTAAGTCAGTTGGCAACCCATCTTGTGACGTAGGGGTTTATGTTCAGGCTGGTGAGTTTTTCTATAATTCCTGAGTGGGGAATGGTGTCAAAAGCCTTGGCAAGTTCAAGGTAGGCTGTGTGACCTACCTTCCTCTCATCTATGGCCTTGGTGACTGTCTCGAAGAAGTCAACCAGGTTTAGTAGGCATGATTTGCCCTTAACAAAGCTGAACTGGGACGGGTCAAGTGTTTGGAGGTTCCCAATGTCTTTGTTAATGAGTTCCATGATGATGCGCTCCATAGCCTTGCAGACCAGGCTAGTCAGGCTTATAGGGCAATAGTTACCAGGGTCAGTTGTGGACCCTCCTTTGTGGAGTGGAATAACTGTTGCTGTGCACCATTCTATGGGCACATAGCCTGTGGAGAAGCTGAGGCTGAACAGTGTGTTTAGGTGGGGGGTTAGTTTGTTCTGTAGTTCATGGAAGATGCAGCCTGGGACACCATCTGGCCCCACTGACACTGTGCTTTTGGCTTTTGAAAGGGCTGTTTTCACCTGTGCGTCTGTGATTTCTGGAACACTACACTTTTCCGGTATTGTTGTGGGCCCTTTTGAGGGTGAGAGGGGGGTGAAGTTTGCACTGAATCTATCTGCCAGGATGTTGGCAATATCAGTGGGTTCAGTATATTTTGTGCTATTTTGCACTAGCTTAGAGCATATCGGCGAGTTGCCACTTAGATTCTTGACATAACTAAAGAAGGCTTTGTGGTTATCTCTAGAATCCTTGGCTATTTTTCTTTTGAAGTTAGCCTTGGAGGATTTTATGATGGATCTTAGTTTCTTACTAATACTGATCAGGGATGCCTTTCCTTCTTGGGATTTGTTTTTTTTTTAACTAGTTTCCTCTTTCTATTGTATAGCCTGTTTATGGCAGGGGTCCACCAGACTGGTTTCCTTCTCTTAGGGGAGTGAGTCTTGGTTTTGCTAGGGATGGCATGATCCATGCATCCTTGTATGTGCTCATAGAGTGCATTTGTAAAGGTTCCTGCATCTTGGACACTTTTATCCTTTAGCATGGGGACTGTGAAACCTACCACCTCTGTCTTAAGTAAGGTGAAGTTTGCTATAGAAAAGTTTTTCACTGTGGTTTCCTTGGTTGGAGGTGGTGGTGTGGTGTGGACATCCAGAGTGATTAGTTTATGGTCTGATCTAACCAGTGATGGGTTGACCTCCGGTGTGGAACACCTGTCGCCCATGTTGGTGATGACCAGGTCCAATATATTTTCACCTCTGGTAGGGGAGATTACCAGCTGATCCAGGGCATTTAAGTTGATAAATTCCAGGAAGTGCTGGACCTGGGAGTTTGTACTTGAGTAGATTTCCCAGTTAACGGTACGGTAATTAAAATTGCCCAATATCAGGGTGTTCGATAGGACCTTCATATTTTCCAGTGTCTCCAGAAAGGTGAAGTGATGGCCCTGGGTCATGGAAGGTGATCTGTAGCAGGCCACAATTTGCATTGCAGATTTGCCTGATGTTAGTTGCACATGGATGATCTTGGAGGTATCATGCTGCACCGCTAACCTGGAGGTGTAGGTATCCTTGATGAATATGGATACACCCCCTCCTTTTGTGTTTTGGTCCATGTTCTGTTTCCGAAATTTGTGGTATGAGTTTTAGCCTGGTAGTGCTGGGGTGCTCTGTGGAGCTTTGAACCAGGTTTCAGTTACTGCACAGATGTCAATGTTCTCCATACTGAGGAGTGTTTCGAGCACGTGCATTTTGAGATTTAAACTCCTGGCATTGAGTAGCATAACCCTCATTTTTTTATTTGTGCTGTTTATGGAGGTAGGTTTGACTTTTGAGCCTTGCCTAAAAAAGGCACCATTTGGGCAGCAAGAGCCTTTGCCAGTATTCGAAAGCCTAGGGGTGACAGGTGCAAGCCGTCTCTTGCGAAGCAAAGAGGCTTGTCGAGCATGTCGTCCCAGGCTGACAGACACTGGATCCCCTTTGAATGACACCAGAAGCTTAGCCAATTGTTGAAATTGATAATTCTTTCTTTATACTGCGGTATCATTCTTGGTGAGGGCAGGATGCTACTCAGGGTCAGGGTCATTCCTGCCTGGGCTACATGATCAAAGAGCTTTTCCATGTCTCTTTTCATGTAGTCCAGGGAGGTACGTCTCAGGTCATTCACACCAACATGAACAATGACAGAGTCATATTTGTACTTGTTCTGGAGTGACCTGAGTGCTTATGTTATGTAGCGGATTCTGGCTCCTGACAGGCAGCTAACAGTAACCTTCTCCTTGTCCAGCCCAGTGAGTGGGACGTCAGTGTGCCTGACTATAGAGTCACCTATTACTAGTGTGTTAGGTATGTTATTTCACATTAAGGGCTGTGATTGTGTGGCACACTGATTTTGTGTTTTATGTGTTGTCTGGTTTGTGACGGGAGGTGCAGATTTTTTTGGGTGTCTTCTTTGGAGGTCTGTGTTGCTTTTGCAGGTTTTTATTTAGAGCCTCTGAATATGATTTTGTGTATTTATTTGTATTTTTTGCCAGTGTTGGTTTAGTATGTCTATGTGAGGCTGGAGGTGTGGTGCAAGTTCATAGGTTCATAGGTTCATACTAGGCTATCTGCCCTAGGGCATTTATAAGCCTAGCCAGAGTGTGTTTGGCTTTCGCCACCCATTTTAAATGAATTTTGCTATGCCCTTTTTCGAGGTTAGTATACTGTGCCTCTGTCTTACAGTGACACAGAAGTGATACCCGGGGTAAACCTATGATCTCCCATCCACTCATCAAGATTCCTCTTGAAGAGAGTCAATGAGGGACTCTGCCTAACCTGGACTGGGATTTTATTCCAGAGTGAAGGGAGCCTCTGGGTTATGAATCTGTCCCTCCGGAATGTCCTATTTATTTCAGTGCTGAGGTTCAAGTCTCTCGAGCGCGTAGCTCAATGGGATTTGGATTTTCTGAGGTGCAGCATGTCTGTTAATTTCGGGTTGGACATGGCTTTATACGTCAGGCACAGATCGCCTCTGAGCAGGTGGTATGCCACTGAGTAGAGCTGGAGTTTCTTTAACCGGGCAGCATATGGCATCTGTTTGAGCCCTTTGATCCTCTTGGTGAGGTACTTTTGGGGTCTTTCCAGTTGCTGCAGGTGTCTGGTAAGGTACATCCCAAAAGGGACATTGTACTCAATTATGGGCCTGATGAGGGATGAGTAAAGAGACACGATGACCTCCCCTGATCTAGATGTGAATCCCTTCGTGATTAGGTGGGCTATATAAAATGTTTTTCTAACCACTTTGGCCATGTGGTTTTCAAATGAGAGATTGCTATCAACTTGGGTCCCCAGGTCCCTAATTGCTTCTTCCGTACTTAATGGATTACCACCTATGTGGTAATTTGTGGGCACTTTGTTTTTGCCAAAGGGGATGACTATACAGTTTTTGGCATTTAGCTTGAGGCCATGGCTCTGGCACCAGTTGTCTGTTTCTATGAGGCCCTTTTGTAGGATGCTTGTGTCGGCTGGAGAGTCGATTATGGCGCCTAGTTTGCAGTCATCTATGAACTTGGTCAGCCACAGTCCTTCCGTGTTGGCCTGTACCTCCGAGAAATATATACCAAACAAGAGAGTTCCCAGGACTGAGCTTTGTGGGACACCACTTGCAACTGGTTTGGAGTCTGACATGGCTCCAGCAATTCTAACCATGTGTGTTCTGTCCTTGAGCCAATTTGCAACCCATCTAGTGACATAGGGGTTTATATTTAAGCTGGTGAGCTTATCTATAATGCCCAAGTGGGGTATTGTATCGAAGGCTTTTGTGAAGTCCAGGTATTGTGGACCACCTTCCCCTCATCAATGGCCTTGGTGACTGTTTCAAAGAAATCGACCAGGTTTAAGAGTCAGGATCTGCCCTTAACAAAGCTAAACTGGGTAGGATCCAGTGTCTGTAGGTCCCCAATATCTTTATTTATGAGGTCCATGTTGATCCTTTCCATAGCTTTGCAGACCAAACTAGTCAGACTTATGGGGCGATAGTTTCCAGGATCCGTTGAGGCACCACCTTTGTGGAGAGGGACCACTGTTGCTGTACACCACTCTTTGGGTACATATCCTGTAGTAATGCTGAGATTGAACAGTAGTTTTATGTTTGGATTTAGCTCTTCTTGGAGTTCATGTAGGACGCAGCCCGGGACACCGTCTGGTCCCATTGATGCTGTGTTTTTGCTTTGGAGAGGGTGGCTCTTACCTGAGCATCTGAGATGTCAGGGAGGCAGCACTCTGCTGGGATAGATATTTGCCTTTTGGTGGGGAGGGGGGGGAGATGTTTGCACTGAACCTGTCAGCTAGGATGTTGGCAATGTCTTTGGTGTATTTTTTGTCATTTTGGACTAATTCTGAGCATATCTGGAAATTCCCACCCAGGTTCCTAACATAACTAAAGAAAGCCTTGTGATTATCCTTAGTGTCCTGTGCAATTTTTCTCTTGAAGCTGGCCTTAGACGATTTTATGAGTGCCTGTAGTTTTTTGCTAATACTGATCAGAGATGCCTTCCCTTTTTGGGATTTTGCTCTATCGTAGTAGCTTCTTCCTTCTATTGAATAGTTTGTTTATGGCTGGGGTCCACCAGACAGGACGCCTGCCTTTGGAGGATTGGGCCTTAGTTTTATTTGTGATTGCATGATCCATGCATTCCTGAAGGTGTTCATAGAATGTGTTTATAAAGGATTCTTTGGTCTGGGCCATATTTTCCACAGGCCCGGGGGCTTTGAAGGATTCCACCTCGGTTTTGAGGAGTGTGAAATTTGCTTTAGAGAAGTTTTTCATTGTGGTTTTCTGGGCAGGGGGTGGGGTCGGGATGTGAATATCCAGTGAGATTAGTTTATGGTCTGATCTTACCAGTGAGGGATACACTTCTGGTCTGGAGCATAGAGCCCCCATGTTGGTGATGATCAGGTCCAGTATGTTTTCCCCTCTTGTGTGAGGGGTAACAAGTTTTTCCATAGCATTTGAGTTTATAAATTCTAGGAACCTTTGGGCTAGGGTGTTTAAGCTAGAGTAATGCTCCCAGTCTATGTTTAGGTAGTTGAAGTCGCCCAATATAATGGTGTTTGGAGAGACCTTCATATTTTCCAGTGTTCTCAGGAAGGCCACGTGGGGTTCCTGGGTTTGGGAGGGTGGTCTGTAGCAGGCTATAAACTGGAAGGCAGTTTTACCCACTGTTAGTTGCACATGGATAGTCTCTGATGCTTCGTGCTGTGCCACCAACCTGGAGGTGTGGGTATCTTTGACAAATATTGATACTCTCCCTCCTTTTGTGGTTCGGTCCAAGTTTTGGGGCTGAAAAGCATGGTATGAGGTATAACCTGGTAGTGCTGGGGTGCTCTCGGGAGCTTTGAACCAGGTTTCTGTTACTGCACAGATATCAATGTTCTCCATGCTAAGGAGAGTTTCGAGTGCATGCATCTTGAGGTTTAGACTTCTGGCATTGAGTAGCATTACTCTTAGTTTCTTATCCCTTGTGATACCTATGGAGGTGGGTTTATTTTTTGAGCCTTGCCTAAAAAAAGGCACTATGGGGGTGGCAAGAGCCTTTGCCAATATCCAAAAACCAGGGGTGACAGGTGCAAGCCGTCCGTAGTGAAGCATCGTGGCTTGTCGAGCATGTCATATCAGGCTGACAGGCATTGGATCCCCTTTGAATGACACCAATACTTAAGCCAATTGTTGAAATTGATCATCTTGTCTTCATATTGTGGCATCATTCTTGGTGAGGGTAAGATGCTACTCAAGGTCAGGGTCATACTGGCCTGGGCTACATGTTCAGAGAGCCCCTCTATGTCTCTTTTCATGTAGTCCAGGGAGGTACATCTCAGGTCATTCACACCAGCATGGACAATGACTGAGTCATATTTGTACTTGCCTTGGAGTAACCTGAGTGCTTTTGTTATGTGGCGGATCCTAGCACCCGACAGGCAGCTCACCGTGACCTTCTCCTTGTTCAACCTGGTGAGCGGGACGTCAGTGTGCCTGACGATAGAGTCACCTATTATAAGTGTATCAGGTGTGTTGTTTAGCCTTAAGGGCTGTGACTGTTTGGCACACTGGCTTTGTGAGCTATGTGTTGCATGTGTTTTGTTTTGGGGTAGCGGTTGCTTGGGTGCCTGGTTTGGAGGTCACTGCTGCTTAGGCAGATTTTTATTTAGTGCCTCCGAGTATGTTTTTGTGTGTTTATATGTTTGGTATGCTGTCGTTGTAGGTCTATGTGAGACTGGAATTGTAGTGAGTGTGGTTTCCTTCTCCTCCTGACTGGTTATGCCAGTACTGAATTGAGAGAGCTTAGCCTCCAGTTTGGCTATATGGTTGCATCTCTCACATGTGTTGGAATTTGTTGGGAGGAGGAGAGGGTTGTCTGTGTACATAAGGGAGTTGTAACATTGCCTCAAGATTCCCAGATTCACCAGCTGGACCGGAGAGGTGATTGACAACTGACCTTTGGACATGCTAGAATAGTATTGGGAATTCCTTTATAATTGAAAAAAAGGGCCACTGGGGAACAAGGTACTCAGGGGGAGTTTGTGAGGGTGTAGTGCTTTTAATTTTTTAGTGCTGACTTATATAATTGCTTTAGTGAGCAAGTGCCAGGCTTTAGAGTAGGAATAGGGTATTTATTATGAGAACTAGATCAGTTCTAAGGGAAAAAGTGAAGAGCAGACTTTGTGGAGCCGAGAATGGTTTAAACCCAATTAAGCGGAGCTGCCTGATGCTGCGCTATGCTCAAAATCACGCAAAGCCGCGCCAAAGCGGGTTTTATACAGGGGGACTTGAAAGAGCTAGAAATTGGCCCAAAATGGCCAATAGACTACCAGATTCTTGTGCTGGGAACACTCCTCCAGGGATAGATAGGCTGCTCTAAGCTCCCCACTGCCACTGGTGAACAAAGAAGCCTCCCTTTATCCAAGAAAGGAAATGGGCAACACAGGAACTTTCCAAAAGTCCAGAATACAGCAAAGCCTGTATTTGGACTACTCTAGGTCAGGAAAGATGGGAAACAAGGATCATTTTTTTTTTCTTTTTTGTAACAAACAGCAGGAAAATGCAAGAAATATGTAACACAGGCTAGCACACTTGAGTGTGTAGCCTCAACAGGTAAATGCAACAAACAGGACAAACTTTAAAAGTGCAGGTGCAAAAACAACTTTAAACAGTTTAAAACAGTTCAGAAGCAGAAATACTTGCAGTTTAGCCAGATCGGACAGTCGCCCAGGTAGTAGCAGGAAAAAAAGCACTTTTTTCAGGTTAGCAATCGCTCTTTTAGCCTCTCTGCTGCTAGCACCACTCTGCAGGACCACGAGGAGCTTGGCTGAGTAGTAACAAGAGCAAAAAAAGTGCCAAAGAGGGTTTTATACAGGGGGAATTGAAAGAGCTGGAAATTGGCCCAAAACGACCAATAGACTACCAGATTCTTGTGCTGGGAACACTCCTCCAGGGATAGATAGGCTGCTCTAAGCTCCCCACTGCCACTGGTGAACAAAGAAGCCTCCCTTTATCCAAGAAAGGAAATGGGCAACACAGGAACTTTCCAAAAGTCCAGAATACAGTAAAGCCTGTATTTGGACTACTCTAGGTCAGGAAAGACGGGAAACAAGGATAATTGTTTTTTTTTTTTTTTCTTTTTTGCAAGAAACAGCAGGAAAATGCAATAAATATGTAACACAGGCTAGCGCATTTGAGTGTGTAGCCTCAACAGGTATATGCAACAAACAGGACAAACTTTAAAAGTGCAGGTGCAAAAACAACTTTAAACAGTTTAAAACAGTTCAAGAAGCAGAAATAATTGCAGTTTAGCTAGCTCGGACAGTCGCCCAGGTAGTAGCAGGAAAAAAAAAAACACTTTTATTAGGTTAGCAGTCGCCCATTTAGCCTCTCTGCTGCTAGCACCACTCTGCAGGACCACAAGGAGCTGGGCTGAGTAGTAACAAGCACAAAAACACCGCCAAAGTGGGTTTTATACAGGGGGACTTAAAAGATCTAGAAATTGGCCCAAAACGGCCAATAGACTACCAGATTCTTGTGCTGGGAACACTCCTCCAGGGATAGATAGGCTGCTCTAAGCTCCCCACTGCCACTGGAAACAAAGAAGCCTCCCTTTATCCATGAAAGGAAATGGGGCAACACAGGAACTTTTCAAAAGTCCAGAATACAGAAGTGTTAACCTTCTCCTCATGACTGCCTGTTCCAGTCTTGGGTGGAGAGAGCTTAGCCTCCAATTTAGCTATATAATTGCATCTCCCGCATTTGTTAATGTTTTGTGGTAGGAGGAGAGGGTTGCCCGTGTACATGAGGCAGTTATAACATTGTCTCAGGATACCCAGGTTCTCCAGCTGGACTGGAGAGTATACCTGAAATTGGCCTTTGGTCATGCTTGAATAGTAGGGTGAGCTGCTTAGTTGCTTGGTTGATGAGGGGTGAATAATGAGCCTTGCCCTGCTGGGCAATCAAGTGTCGGGGTATATTAGTGCTTGCTATTAGGTCTGAGCAAGTGCTGGACTGTAGGATGCTTTTTAAGTGCTTAGGTTGAGAGTTAGACTACTTTATAGAGAAAAACTGAAAAGGAGACTTGGTAGAGCCGGGATAAATTTAGCTCTAGCTAACCGGCACTGCCCAGATGTGCAAAACCATGCAAACATGTTTTTTACAGCAGGGAAATGAAAGAGATAGAAATTAGCCCAAAATGGCCTATAAACTACTAACGTCTGGGCTGGAACCACTCCTCCAGGGACAGATGGCTGCTCAAAGCTCCCTCTCTCACAGGTGAACAGAGAAATCTCCCTCTATCCAAGTAAGGTATGGGCAACTCAGAAAATTGCAGCACAGCCCTGAATTCAGCACTAGCCTGAAAACTGGATTATACTAGCTTAGAAAGGTGGGAAACCAAGAAATAAATGCAAAAACAGTAAAAAATACACTTAAAACAGCTTTAAACGACTACAAACAGCAAAAAATACACTTAAAACAGCTTTAGATGACTACAAGCAATCAGAAAAGGCTTTTTAACAAATTACCCAATTAACAGTGAAAAAATATCAAAAATGAACCCTGTTCCTGCAGTCTTCAATCAGACAAGTTCTAATGATGAACTGAGTAATACAGACAATATAACATTACAACGATTACATCACTCATATGCACAAGTGCATAGATATGAAGAACAGAGTAATACAGATAGTATGACATTACAACAATAACATCACTTGTACACTAGTACACAGTTATGATGAACTGAGTAATACAAACGGTGTGAGTTTAGAAAAATGACATCACTCATATACACTAGTACACAGTTATGATGAACACAGTAATACAGACAATATGACATTACAACAATTACATCACTCTTATACACTCTTACACAGTTATGATGAACTGAGTAATACAGACGGTATGAGTTTACAAAAATAACATCACTCATATACACTAGTACACAGTTATGATGTACAGAGTAATACAGACAGTATGACATTACAACAACTACATCACTCATATAAACAAGTACACAGTTATAATGAACTGCGTAATAGAGAGAATATGACATTACCACAATTATATCACTCATATCCACTAGTACACAGTTATGATGAACTGAGTAATACAGACAGTATGACATTACAACAATTACATCACTCATATACACTTGTACACAGTTATAATAATCTTAGTAATACAGACAATATGACATTACAACAATTACATCACATTTATGCACTAGTGAACAGTTATGATGAACAGAGTAATGCAGACAGTATGACATTACAACAATTACATCACTTGTACACTAGTACACAGTTATGATGAACTAAGTAATACAGACGGTATGAGTTTACAAAAATTACACCACTCATATACACTAGTACACAGTTATGATGAACGGAGTAATACAGACAATATGACATTAAAACAATTACATCACTCATATACACTCTTACACAGTTTAGATGTACAGAGTAATGTAGACAGTATGACATTACAACAATTACATCACTCATATACACTAGTACACAGTTATAATGAATTACATAATACAGAGAATATGACATTACTACAATTACATCACTCATATACACTAGTACACAGTTATGATGAACTGAGTAATACAGAAAGTATGACATTACGACAATTACATCACTCATATACACTAGTACACAGTGATGATGACCTGAGTAATACAAACAGTATGACATTACAATTACATCACTCATATACACTAGTATACAGTTATGATGAACTGAATAATGCAGCCAATATGACATTACAAAAATTACATCACTCATATACACAAGTTCATAATTATGATGAATTGAGTAAAACAGACAATATGCTACTAAACCAGCACAGCTCCTGATACCAAACAGCAGGACTAAACACCTCCCAAACACACGTATGCTTGTTCTGGAAGTCAAAGGCAAAGACAACAAGCTGCTGCTAAGCCAACACAGCTCCTAATTCCAAGCAGCAGAACTAAACACCTCCAATAAGCACAGTCAGAGAGGTGAAACTCATCAAAGATAAACTCAGCCAGATAGCCAAACTCACTGAAGCAGGTCTTTTTAAATTCCAAAGGGATAAGCAAACAAGACGCCAATAAACGAACGACTTCAGTTTTATTAAGCACCACGATACTGCTTTTAGGTAGCGCCTGCACCAACTTCTTCAGACTTTGAAAAATAACAACTCACACTTAAGTGCTGCTACATTTAAAGCCATTGCAAGCAGTCTATTACAAAACACTCCCTCCAATTACCTTAAAGGAACAGGCACAAGTAGCTTCAATCTAACTAAAATGTTCCTATCCCATAAACACACAATATAAAAAGTTGTATGTGATATAAAATATACAACTGTAAAACTAATACTGTTCCTTACATAGCACTTAAATAATGCAATTGACAGTTAATAATATTATAAAAGCACACTTACTTTGAACCAAATATGCATAATACGACTGACACATTAAAATAAATAAAAAGGCATGCCATAATATTTCAAATATTGATAAAAAGACATTCCATCTACCAAACATGGTATAATATATATATCAAGATTGCTCAGCCGGTCCTATGTCCAAATCACACCTGATGTTATACCCCCCCATGCATCATCTTTCCAAACTCCTCAGCTTAAGGACACAGCTGATAGATAACATACTATTGAGGCCGGGGTGATGGTAGGCTTCAAGTCTCAACTGCCACATAAGCTCCTTCATTTCTAATTTCAGGGATTCTGTCCCCCCCCAATTCACATAGTTCAACTGGTCAATGATCATAAATGTCTGGTTCTCGTATAAACTAGTACGCAGTTATGATGAATTGAGTAATACAGACAATATGACACTACAGCAGTTACATCACTCATATACACAAGTACACAGTTATGATGATCTTAGTAATAGACAGTATGACATTACAAAAATTACAACACTTGTACAATAGCACACAGTTATGATGAACAGAGTAATACAGACAATATGACATTACAACTACATCACTGATGTATACTAGTACACAGTTATGATGACCTGAGTAATATAGACAGTATGACATTACAACAATTACATCATTCATATACACTAGTTCATAATTATGATGAATTGAGTAAAACAGACAATATGACATTACATCAATTACAACACTTGTACACTAGTACACAGTTATGATGAACTGAGTAATACAGAGAATATGACATTACAACAATTACATCACTCGTGCACACTAGTACACAGTTATGATGAACTGAGTAATACAGACAATATGACATTACAATTACATCACTCATATACACTAGTACACAGTTATGATGAACAAAGTAATATAGACAGTATGGCATTACAACAATTACATCACTCATATACACTAGTACACAGTTATGATGATCTTACTAAAACAGGCAATTTGACATTACAACAATTACATCACTGATATGCACTAGTGCACAGTTATGATTAACAGAGTGATAGAGACAGTATGACATTACAACAATTACATCACACATATACACTAGTACACAGTTATGATGAACAGAGTTGGAGCTGTTGGTCATACTCCACTTAAAGAAATCCCAATCCCTCAGAGCCACACGCTCCAGGGATCTAAACCTTGTCATTACAATGAACAAAACATGCTGGAGGGATAGGTTCCTGACCCAGAGACTCTCCATACTCTGGAATAGACTGCCCATACATATCAAGCAGAGTGCCTCCTTGGGCCTCTTCAAAAAGAACCTTGATGATTGGATGGGAGATAGGAAATTCACCCTGGGGATCATGTCAGTTGCCCTACTAGACAGGGGTCCAGAGAAGTAAATATTGTGGGAAGAAATATCAAGGGAATTGTTATGGCTAGGCTTGAATAGGCCCTAGGGCCGATAGCCTAGTACCAACCTATGAACCTATAATACAGACAATATGACATTACAACAATTACATCACTCATATACACTCTTACACTGTTATAATGAACTGAGTAATACAGACAGTATGACATTAAAACAATTACAGCTTTTATATACACTAGTACACAGTTATGATGATCTTAGTAATACAGAAAATATGAATTTACAATTACATCACTCATATACACTAGTACACAGTTATGATGAACTGAGTAATACAGACAGTATGACATTACAACAATTACAACACACATATACACTAGTACACAGTTATGATGAACTGAGTAATACAGACAATATGACATTACAACAATTACAGCTTTCATATACACTAGTACACAGTTATGATGATCTTAATAATACAGGCAATATGACATTACAACAATTACATCACTCATATACACAAGTACACAGTTATGATGATTTTAATAATACAGACAATATGACATTACAACAATTACATCACTCATATACACAAGTACACAGTTATGATGAACTGAGTAATACAGACAGTATGATATTACAATTACATCACTCATATACACTAGTACGCAGTTATGATGAACAGAGTAATAAAGACAGTATGACATTACAACAATTACATCACTCATATACACTAGTACACAGTTATGATGAACTGAGTAATATAGACAATATGACATTACAGCAATTACATCACTCATATACACTAGTAAACAGTTATGATGAACTGGGTAATACAGACAGTATGACATTACACCAATTACATCACTCATATACACTAGTATGCAGTTATGATGAACCGAGTAATATAGACAATATGACATTACAACAATTACATCTCTCATATACACTAGTACAAGGTTATGATGAATTGAGTAATACAAAAATATGACATTACAACAATTACATCACTCATATGAAATAATGCACTGTTATGATTAATAGAGTAATACGGACGGTATGATGTTACAGCAATTTCATCACTTGTACACTAGTACACAGATGGTATGAGTTTACAACAATTACATCACTCACATACACTAGTACACAGTCATGATGAACTGAGTAATACAGACAGTATGAGTTTACAACAATTACATCAGTCATATACACTAGTGCATAGTTATGATGAACAGAGTAATACAGACAATATGACATTACAACAGTTACATCACTCATATACATTAGTGCACAGTTATGATAAACTGAATAATACAGACAATATGACATTACAACAATTACAGCTTTCATATACACTAGTACACAGTTATGATGATCTTAATAATACAGGCAATATGACATTACAACAATTACATCACTCATATACACAAGTACACAGTTATGATGATTTTAATAATACAGACAATATGACATTACAACAATTACATCACTCATATACACAAGTACACAGTTATGATGAACTGAGTAATACAGACAGTATGATATTACAATTACATCACTCATATACACTAGTACACAGTTAAGATGGACAGAGTAATAAAGACAGCATGACATTACAACAATTACATCACTCATATACACTAGTACACAGTTATGATGAACTGAGTAATATAGACAATATGACATTACAGCAATTACATCACTCATATACACTAGTAAACAGTTATGATGAACTGGGTAATACAGACAGTATGACATTACACCAATTACATCACTCATATACACTAGTATGCAGTTATGATGAACCGAGTAATATAGACAATATGACATTACAACAATTACATCTCTCATATACACTAGTACAAGGTTATGATGAATTGAGTAATACAAAAATATGACATTACAACAATTACATCACTCATATGAAATAATGCACAGTTATGATTAATAGAGTAATACGGACGGTATGATGTTACAGCAATTTCATCACTTGTACACTAGTACACAGATGGTATGAGTTTACAACAATTACATCACTCACATACACTAGTACACAGTCATGATGAACTGAGTAATACAGACAGTATGAGTTTACAACAATTACATCAGTCATATACACTAGTGCATAGTTATGATGAACAGAGTAATACAGACAATATGACATTACAACAGTTACATCACTCATATACATTAGTGCACAGTTATGATAAACTGAATAATACAGACAATATGACATTACAACAATTACAGCTTTCATATACACTAGTACACAGTTATGATGATCTTAATAATACAGGCAATATGACATTACAACAATTACATCACTCATATACACAAGTACACAGTTATGATGATTTTAATAATACAGACAATATGACATTACAACAATTACATCACTCATATACACAAGTACACAGTTATGATGAACTGAGTAATACAGACAGTATGATATTACAATTACATCACTCATATACACTAGTACGCAGTTATGATGAACAGAGTAATAAAGACAGTATGACATTACAACAATTACATCACTCATATACACTAGTACACAGTTATGATGAACTGAGTAATATAGACAATATGACATTACAGCAATTACATCACTCATATACACTAGTAAACAGTTATGATGAACTGGGTAATACAGACAGTATGACATTACACCAATTACATCACTCATATACACTAGTATGCAGTTATGATGAACCGAGTAATATAGACAATATGACATTACAACAATTACATCTCTCATATACACTAGTACAAGGTTATGATGAATTGAGTAATACAAAAATATGACATTACAACAATTACATCACTCATATGAAATAATGCACAGTTATGATTAATAGAGTAATACGGACGGTATGATGTTACAGCAATTTCATCACTTGTACACTAGTACACAGATGGTATGAGTTTACAACAATTACATCACTCACATACACTAGTACACAGTCATGATGAACTGAGTAATACAGACAGTATGAGTTTACAACAATTACATCAGTCATATACACTAGTGCATAGTTATGATGAACAGAGTAATACAGACAATATGACATTACAACAGTTACATCACTCATATACATTAGTGCACAGTTATGATAAACTGAATAATACAGACAATATGACATTACAACAATTACATCACTCATATACACTAGTACACAGTTATGATGAACAGAGTAATACAGACAGTATGACATTTCAGTTATATCAGTCAAATACATTACTGCACAGGTATGATGAACTGAGTAATACAGACAGTATGAGTTTACAACAATTACATCACTCATATATACTCCTACAGAGTTATGATGAACTGAGTAATAGAGACATTATGAGTTTATAACAATTACATCACTCATATACACTAGTACATAGTTATGATGAACAGAGTAATACAGACAGTATGACATTACAACAATTACATTACATGTATTGTAGTACACAGTTATGATGAACTGAGTAATATAGACAGTATGAAATTACAACAATTACATGACTCATATACACTAGTGCACAGTTATGATCAACAGAGTAATGCAGACAGTATGAGTTTACAACAATTACATCACTCATATACACTCGTACACAGTTATGATGAACTGAGTAATACAGACTTTATGAGTTTGCAACAATTACATCACTCATATACACTAGTACATAGTTATGATGACCTGAGTAATACAGACAGTATGATATTGCAACAGTTACATCACTCATATACACTAGTACATAGTTATGATGAATTGAAAAACAGACAATATGACATTGCAACAATTACGGCACTCATATGCACTAGTATACAGTTATGATGAACTGAGTAATGCAGACAGTATGAAATTATAGCAATTACATCACTCATATACACTAGTGCACAGTTATGATGAACTGAGTAATACAGACAGTATGACATTACAACACTTACATCACTCATATACACTAGTGCACAATTATGATGAAGTGAGTAATGCGGACAGTATAAATAGTTAAGATTGTACATTTAGTGAAAATAGCGTCAAGACTCTTGATTGGTTTATACTTTTGATAAATATAGTCAAGTCTCTGTGTTCAGTGGTGAATATACATGGTGGTTTCATCAGAAGGCACAAAATGATGTGCAGTAAACTGTAAGAGTATGCAGTACTAGTAATGCTAATGTGCATTTTGTCTGCAGTTAGGGTCTCGAAGTATTGACAGAGATAGTTTAGATGAGAGAGAAGAGGTGTTTGTAAGAGGGGTGGTAGTTTTTACCCAGGGCTGGTACAGGAGCAAGTCCATCTGTTGCATAGATGTAACTTAAGAAGTCTCTTAAAGTCATGTGTGTTTTCTAGTGACCAGAATTCTAGAGGAAGAGTATTCAATTTTTTTGCAAAAGCAGCAGCATAGAGGGAGTCTTCAGAGTTATATTTGCTTTTAATAATGTCAGCTAGTCCTTTGTTGTTACTTCTTAGTGGACGATTGCTGGTATAGTGGTGTAGTAGTCCCTGCAGGGCTGTATTTTGTGGGCGTGATAGGGTATTTGCTGGGCTATTGTAAGTTGGTGGAAAGTCAGTAGGTTTGGTAAGTCTAGTCATGATAGTTTTTTTAAGGGATTGGCAGTCCCTGGGCATAAGGGCAATATTATTATACTGATACATTTATTCACCCCATACCTAACAACATGCATACATATACTTCCCTAATTGTTTGAAAGTAAAGCTGACGTACATAGCTACTTCTTTTCCTGTACTTTATTTGTGCACAACCAGCTATGGATTGGCTGGGATTTTTAAAGAAGGACAGTGAATTTGTGCAGCCCTAACAATAAAGAGTCACTTCATGGGTTGCAGTAAAGAGCTAATTGTAGCTGTATTCATGGACGCATACTGCTGGCATGCTGAGCAATGAACTACAATTAAAACCAAGCAGTGCAACAGTGAGTGAACAGAGCTAGTATTGCATTACCATGTGAGATACAGTGGCACTTGGCATACAGCTCATGTGTGCGATGTAATGTAAGACACAGGATAATGTGCTCATAGTGTATGGTTAGTGGCATGCAGAAGTACATCATATGGCAACTTCTGCTTGCAGATAACGTTTATTGCAGGAGAACAACAAAGTAGACACCGTATAGTAATGTGAATGACCAAACACATATGGCCACCTTGTTTATTGAATAAATGGGTCAGAAAAGGGATATGGAGAAAAGTTGAAAAGGTGGAAGAGAGCAAGCAGAGAGAAAGACACAAGGAGAATTAAAAGGGAAATGCAAGGCTGAGAGTAAAGGGTGGTAATTTTTATTTTTTTGAAGGAGTAGAATCCCTTTTTCCATATGAAGAAAGAAAGGCAGCAAGGAAAGGTATGTACTGGCAAGTCGAAGAAGAAGACGAAGAAGAAGAAGAAAAGAAGGTTAGGAAAGGTAGATGGTTCACAGAGATAAGCATGTAATATACAGAAGACAGGTATGGTGCACATCCAGAAGGTAAGGTGGACAAAGGATGGGCACAGATGCACAGAAAGCAGGCAAACAGTGACAATGAGGGTTGGAGTGGGAACAAGATTTGGGGAATGACAAAGTAAGAAATGGTAATGCCAGGAAGAGATAAGGCATGGTGCTGGCCTAGTGGCCTGTCAGTATAGCCCAGAGATCAATGTAACCAGGTATTAAGGTCCTGGGTGACCAATGCCATGTGCCATTTCTTTTCCTGGTGGCCTGATGGCCAATGTCTGCTACTGAAGTGAGTCTGTTAGGTGCTCCAGAAACTGCTCCACATGATCAAGTTAGGCAACCAGGTACCACTCCATTTCAGTGATCACCAAACATTGCAACTGCCATTGTGACATTGTCTTGCCTGTCAGCCCTCAGCAGAGGAGCCTTCACCCCCGACTTGAAAGGCCAACTCTGAGAACACCTATGATGTGGTGTCAGCTGCAGAAGTAAGTGTAGTTAGGGACGTCCTCTTCATGCTGCTCTGAACCAGTATATTGGAGACACAATGGGAAGAGTATAATAAGTGGCACATATTACAATGACCTCATAGAAAGTATAGACTGGAATGATATCCCAGATATACTCACCCTGCTACCTTGGCAGATTGTATAATGGTGCATCACATTAAGCCAATGCTCTTCATCATCAAAATGAGATAATGCTAAACAGAGATCTATACAATGCTGAGGACATCAACACACACACATACACACACACACACACACACACACACACACACACACACACACACACAGGTGCACATGCACGTGCACATACACACACACACACACACACACACACACACACACACACACACACACACACACACACACACACACACACAAACACACACGTGCACGTGCGCATGCACACATATACACACACACACACACACACACACACACACACACACACACACACACATACATGTGCACGTGCGCATGCACATACACACACACACACACACACACACACACACACACACACACACACACACACACACACACACACGGGCACACACACACGGGCACAGGCATGCACATTTGCAGTCCTTGCAGTAAGTACATCCCTGACTCATGTTCTTGAATCTCTGTGTCCTGTTGCTGGATTAGATCAGGGATCCTCATTCTGCCACTTCAGGTCATGACGATGATGTCTCCATTGTCCTCCAGAACTCCCGATACCTGTGCCTCTGGACAAAACCTGGGCTACATCATACCAGGCATCTATTTTTATTTTTTAATTGGCCATCATAAATTTCCAACAGGCACTCCTTATAATACAACAGGAAAGCAATTAACAGGGGTGAACTAATTCCTAGTGACACTTTCCTGCCTGGGTGAACAATCTTTCTTTCCTGCTGATAGCCAAGATTTGGATTCAGGCTTTGCACACCCCTGCCATGTCTTCAGTGCTGAAGTAGCAGATTATTTATTTATTTATTGACATTTGTTGACCGGGAAAGTCCACTGGGTCCAACGACTAATTTCCAGTGGAGGCCCGGGAAGAAAAGCTTCATACAATCATAGAAATTTTTGCATAACATCATCTTAACTTTGAAAGTCAAGAAAGTTTTTACATAATAGAAATTGAAGTATATATACAAGACACATACATATTACAGAGGTATACAATACAAGAAAATAAATCCAGGTGTTAATGTTTTAGTAATTCTGTTTGTATATTCTCTTAAGTAAGAATACTGTTTAACCAATTTTATTTATTCAGCCACAGAAATAAAGAAAGGAAGAAAGGCTGGATATGAAGACAGATAGTGTAAATTGCAACTATATTAAGTTAGTAAAAGTATTTGTAGTGTATAGAGACCAAAGCATTTAAGGTGGTTTAATCATATGACTACAAGAAAAGACAATGTTATTGAGACAGTGTTCTTTTAGTGCAAATTTAAATGTTTTTAAAGAGTCTAGTTGAGTAACAGAGAGGGGGAGCACATTCCAAAGTTTGGCAATGGCATGGGAATAGAGGCATTGTCCAGCTCTTTTGTTGGGTTTAGTTATGGTTAAGAGTTGTTTGTTAGATTAGTGTTGGCCACTACAGTTTTCTATATCAGGTTCATGTACATTTATTGAGTGCAGGATATTAATATTGCCAACATGCACATTTGTCATCGCAGACACTTATGGGTCTGAAAGTGCAATGTCCTGCCCAACAAGCTGTGTGTGCCTGCAATGTATCTGAGTCTGAGTCACAGTTTTTAGTATGCATGCCACAGGTGTATGGCATTATCATATGTTTCACAATTAAGAATTATTTTAAATTGCCCTTGATAAAACTAAATGATCCTTTTAATCTTTGTGGGGTTTTGCAACCATTTATTATTAGTTTATTTTAACTATAACTGACATTTGGATGAGGGTAATGCAGGATTTACCCACAGCTGGTGTAGTTTTATTAGAAGTGCAAAGCCAGAGTATTCAAACCAAGACAATTGTGAGCAAATCCTGCATTACTCACAACTAAACATGAGCTACTGCTGTTATACGATCATATTTAGCAAAGAAATTCTTTACATTTTTTAATTAATATAACTGAATGAACAGACTTAAATCCCCCTATGCTTATTGTCTCAGCCAGCGGATATAAAGTGATGGATGTATTGCACAGGACGTGTAAATAATGAGAGTTGCACAGTAAAATACAGTTTGTACTGCATTTTTTATTTGCAATTGCCAGGATCTTGCCTGTTAGCTCAATTACCAACACCCAGTTGCCATACATTCGCCATTTTGGGGTATGCCTTAGAGCCCGTTGTTCCCACCTAGGAATCTCAATGTTCCCTTCTTTCACTGGTGAGATTCAGGATATATAGAGTGGGCCATCTTGCTGGTCATTGGGAGTGCCCTTCTCCTTCTCAGTGGTTCTGCTGATCCTGCTTTTGCAGTCTGTTAAGAAGAAGCGAGCCTCTGCATGCTGGACTCCCTTTGGCTATTTGGTGCTGAGCATCATGACAGCATGGGCTCAGCTGACTGAGACTCCACTAAGTAATACCTAGTCCATCCACTAGGTGTCACCCTTTTGATGAGCCCCCCCCCCCCCCCCCCCACACACACACACACACTTGGATGGGCAAGCGGGCAAGGGCCGCTCACTCCCATCCTCTTCACTAGCTCCTACTGGCACCCAAGCCATAGTCAGGGTTTTATCCTCGTCACAGAACAGACTTTTTGCTATTTTGTATGGGAGTCAACATAGACAGACCACTTACTTCTTGAAACTCTCTTCATTGTGAAGCCATTTCTTCCTCTTCTTACCCTGTCACTGCTATCAATTTCCCATGAGCCATTATTGGACATTTTTGTATACCGAGAAGGATTTCTGTTATTTATAGGCTGGGTGCAGTTTATGATTTGCTTTTACTATGTATTGGATTGTAGTAGCCAGGTTTCTTGTTCTGGGTAATACTTGATTTATGATGGTCACAGATTGCTCTGTCCAACCAGAGTGCACATTTTTAAATGTAATTACCTTTAATTGTAGAATATATAAACAGAGTCAAAATAGACAAAAATCTTTTCATACCATTTCTTGTTTTTGGAAACCCAAACTAGCCAAGGCAGAGTTCAGCAGCAGTAAGTTACCTGTACTTGTGACTGTTTGCAGTTGGGATTAGATCAATAATAAAAACAAAAAAAAAACTGTAAGCCCTTCACAAACCCAAACTGGGTGGGGTCCAGTGTTTGAAGGTTGCCAATGTCTTTGTTTATAAGTTCCATGATAATACGTCCCATGGCCTTGCAGATCAGGCTCATCAGACTGATGGGACTGTAGTTCCCAGGATCCAAGGTGGATCCCCCCTTGTGGAGTGGGATAACTGTAGCTGTGTGCAAATTTAAGTGGCATTATTTATCTAAAGTGCATGATTTTAAATTTTTATTAACAATATGTGCCTGTATCTGTGGGTATATACACAAGTACATATGTGTTTATCTGAGTGAGTGAGTGTGTGTGTGTGTGTGTGTGTGTGTGTGTGTGTGTGTGTGTGTGTGTGTGTGTGTGCAGAAAATGAGAAAGGGAAGAGAGATTCCTGATGCTAGTGATAGGGGAAATTTGAAGATAGCTTATAGAGAATGGATTTCTGTTATGAGTCTGTTTGCCACTATGATCCTAGATTGGATATCTATAGTGTAGGACAGAATACTGCAGCATACATATAGTGAAAAATCAAAGAATATTGTGGCTATTTTTTTCTTTGGGGGAGTGTGTTTCCCTACTCTTACTTTACATAACAAACTCAGAAGTCAAAGTGCGTCAGGATGGAAGTATGTTAGCCTCTTTTTAAACATTATCTATTAATAAACCACTGAATTACTAAAGTGTAATTGATTGAGATTACTATTGTCATGTCAAAGTTCTCTAATCAGCAAAACCATTGTTAGTATTTATTAAATGTTGTAAGTACTGCAGAGTAGCAGAGGCTGTTATCTATGGTACAAGAGACAGCAAGCTCACATCTGACAGCAGGAGAATTAAAGGTTGTAAAAAGCAGGCCAAATCCAAGAACCTACAAATAAAAGCAGTAATGATGTCCATACTTCTCAATTGTCCAGACTTTTGGCTCATGTTCTTGGTCTGTTCCTCATAAAATTTGCGGTTTTCTGCAAATCAATGGGATGTTCTGGGAATTAAAGTCACTAAATAATGACATACATTTCAGTTTCAGACTTCATATCCTTCAAAAAAATCTGTGTTAAAATAAACCCTGTTACTTTAGCAACTTTTCTAAGCTGATAAGAACAATATTTAAATATGTCCCTATTTTTGGGCCTTAGTCCCCCCATTTTGTTGGGTTTTGTCCAGATTTCCTGTACTAAGTTGAGAGACATGATGACGTCACAGGGCAACATAAAGGTCCAGGGTAGTATTGTACCCTCATTTGGTGCTATTTGTTCTGGGTTAGCTTTGGTCATTGCACATGAGGAAATTGTTTTCTGATTAAAAACAGGAGTGTGCCTAATTCATGCTTAGAAATCCTGATAGCTTATTTAGTGAGCTATGCACAGCAACTTCAGTGTAACTCATATTTGTTTCTTTCTGTCTCTTCCAGTTCTGCTTACTGAGAAGATGGGAATAGACTGAATTGCAGGTTCTTTATTTTCCAAATAAAAATAAGCCAAAGGCACCATTTATGCTGATTGCTAGTATTTCAGCATGCCATGCTGGAATTATTCCAGTGATTATGTAACTCTGAAGTATAGACTGACTTACAGACTCCATTGATCTAGAGGCTTAGAGTCTGTAAAACGTTAAGCAGAAAGACCTCAGGCCAGAGCATGGCAACAGCAGCATGCTCTTATATAACACAAACCAGATCAAAATAATCTAGATATGACATTGTGAATTAGAAGGATTGTGATTCCAAAGGTTACACTGAGGTACTCACAGAATGCAATTGTACTGCATAGATTGCTTAAATATTTAAGTATGTGTATGTATGTCTGTGTTATGTACGTAAGTCTGTGCATGTATGTACACATATTTGTGTGTGTATGTGAGCATGTGCCACATGTGCACTAATGTATGCATGTATGTATATGTGTGTGTGCACATGCACATGTGCACTAACGTGTACATACACTTGTCTTTGTGCACACATGTGAAGTAGTGCATGTCACCGTTTACAATGCTTCATAAGGCTATTGCCATTATCCACCACTCTTTCTATAAAAATACTTCCTTGTATCTTCCTTAAGCCTTCTCCTTTATATATTTAACTCAGTCTTCTTCTGATCCTAGCTATGCTGCATTTAAAGTGTATGCAGGATACTTAATCATGGCCAAAGCTTGTTCAGGCAAATCCATCCAACAAAATGGGCAACTTTGCAAAACTTTTTTTTTTTGAGGGAACACATTCCAATGTAGTAGCCCCTCCAGCCCTCCTCCCTATTATAAGTCGAAGGTCACTCATTTACGATTGATGAGTCCCCTTACTGATTGCCAAAGTTTGACTGAACAAGATTCAAAGAACTGTTATTGTTTTTGCTTGTCATGTAAACAAATGTCCAAAATTGCACATTTGTTGTACAGTGAATTCATAAAGCACAGTTTAACCTGTGATAACTCATTTTGCTGACATGTATTTATTACATTTTATCTACGATTTGAAATTAATAATATGGAGTAAGGGGTGGGGAACAAAAGCACCCATAATACCTTTTATTACATAGTATGAAGTCTTAGTATTTGATAAAATATAGGTAATACGAATCATTCAAAGGTGATCAGCATCTCTATTTACCGCAAGAGTCCTTTTGCTAAGGTCATGCATCTCTACTTACCGCAAGAGTCATTTTGCTAAGGTCATGCATCTGTACTTACCGCGAGAGTCCTTTTGCTAAGGTCATGCATCTCTACTTACCACGACAGTCCTTTTTCTAGAGTCAGGTTAATGACTGTAATTTCAACCCTGGCTGTTTTGATGAACTCTCACCAGTCTGTATATAGCCATGAATGTTCCTTGGAGGAAGCTGACTTCAGACTTATGAAGAAAGCATGGATGGGTGCTGCTATCACATGACCTATGAAGTAGTAATACTACAATTTTACTTTAAGAGAGACAAGTGTAAAGAGAGAAAAATAATGGTCAATACCTCTGGTAAATGTCTCTTCATCTGACTATAGTTGACAGTCTACAGTTTTTATAATAAGCTACAGATACAGCCTGGTCTATGAATTAAAGCTGACTGTGCCACCATTTTCACCTGATCTGGCATCAGAAGCTACATTTACTTATTTCTTCATTCACATTTTCAATTAAAAGAGTGCAGAAGCTCTAAAACTCAAAAAAAAGATAAGCAGTTCCGTTTTGCACATTTTGTAATTGAAAAATAAAATCATTAAATCAGATAATGAAAGTCACTCTTACATATTTTCAGTTCAGTTTCATTTCACTGCAGCATTTTCTTTTGTTGTTAGCTTGGGATGATTTCTATACAACCACCAATACCTTTAGAGTTGCATGGAAACCTCTCCGAAAACTGGAAACAGTGGATTCAATATTTTGAGCAGTATTGTATTGTTAATGAACTTGCTGATAAAACAGTTCACAGGGCAGGATTCACGGATGTTTAAAGCAATGTGCAGTGCAGATTAGCACAAGCAGTGGCAATGTGCAGGGTTTGGGTAATGCAGAAACAGGCAACGCTGCTCTACTGGGGAGAAAATAACAGTATGCAGTGCATGCAAATGATCACATAGTGATTTAGAAATTATAAATGCTATGTAAATGAATCTTGCAGATTATGTAAATGATGACACTAAACACAGTTCAGAAATGTATAAAGTGAATGCACTGCACCACGGTGAAAACCTGTTCTGAATGCTGAAGATTTTCGGTGTACAGGGCTACAGTACATTAGGAGTAGCAGTAGTTATTGCTGAACAGACTGTGTTAGTGCCTACCATCAGTCAGTGCCCATCATGTTACACATTGCAGCCATCTGCACCATTGCTGATGGTACCAGAAACTCCTTACATACTAACAACTCATGGACCAACAGATAGTTGACCAATACCACATGGACAGGGTGAACATGTAAGACTTAGTCACATTTTGTCCCTCACAAGTGGAATCAATGATGCATAGATTGCACATTTTGGTGGACACAAAGGTATGTACTGCATTATCATTTCAGCTGCGGGGACCTTCCAGTGACATCCAGGGGACACATTAGACATACTGTAGGCATCGGCCTCACACATCTTATATAGCTTCATTGACATCATGCTGCAACATGAATCATTTAACCAAACAGTGCTGCTGGGCCACCCTTGAAAAGGAACAATTTGCCCAGTGGATTTATCTGGTCAACAAATAAGTAAAAAAAAAAATTCTGGTATATCACTGAGAATGTATGTATGTCCTTGCAACACCTGTCATTCTGTTAACCGTTTAAGTGAATTATTGTTGTCTGGTGCTTAAGGCTTTGATATATTAATGAACTCTTTGTATAGTCAAAAGTACAGGGTTTGAATTCTTCTACTTCCATTTGCCTACTGTGTGACTTTGATTATGTCACTCAGATAGTGCTCCTGGGTCACTCCAGAAAAGGGGCACTAGGTCCAGCAGATTTACCTAATTAACAAACATATAAAAGAAATGATGTTTAGAAAATGTGCTTCTTTGGGCCTTTGCCTGCTAAATTATCTGGCTTTGTCTAGAATTTCACAAAGATGAAACTGAGAGGTATTTTGGAATGTTCCTTCATGTAGATTGCAGTCACAAAGTATGATAAGCATGTGGTTTTCAGACTTTGTATCCTGCAGAAAAAGCTTGCTAATGCAACACTTGATATTCTAAGCAACCTTCCAAGTATATACAATAATTATTTAAAATCTGTTACTGATTTTTGAGTCTTTGTCTCTAATTTTTTTATTTATTTAAGACACTTCTATTGAATTATCACTTGTGGCACAGGCAAACTTACATTTACATAAAAGTGACCAGACCACATTAACAAGTTCACGTTTACAAACATTATAAATCACATATATTGCTCTATATCATATAATCAAAGCAACATTACATAAATTGTTTCATTCTTGTGTTCCCTTAAATCTCATTACTTCTTCAAAATATTTTTCTACATGTATTGTTCCCACAATTTTCATTTTTGTATTTAATTTACTCCTACCCTTCTCCAAAGATCCTCCATTCCTATTATTTTATTTATGTTACAATATTCACTACATCTAGTAAAGGCCAATCATTCAGACAATTGGTTTAGACTTGGATTTCTATTTTCTATTAATTGTTTTTTGTCAGCCACCAGAATTAAACTTTACAAGATCTTTCTATGTCTAGACAATATAGATCTTGTAGCTTAAAATAATCATTTCCTTAGTTATACTCATCTGCTCACCCAGTTTTGCAGACAGAGTAGACTGCAGGGAAGTTTTAAAGTCTGCCAACTAATTTCGCTCTGAGAATAGACGCTCCCAGGTATATCTTTCTTCCTCATAGGTTCATAGGTTCATAGGTTCATACTAGGCTATCTGCCCTGGGGCAATTATAAGCCTAGCCCGATTCTGTATGGCTTACGCCACCCCTTGATTTGAGTATACTGTGCCCTTTTTAAGGTTTAGTTTACTGTGCCTCTGTCTAATAGTGACACGGGAGTAATCCCTGGGACAAACCTACGATCCCCCATCCACTTATCGAGATTCTTCTTGAAGAGATTCAGTGAGGTGCTCTGCCTCACATGAACTGGAATTCTATTCCAGAGTGAAGGGAGCCCCTGGGTTATGAACCTGTCCCTCCAGCAAGTTCTATTTATTTCTGTGCTGAGGTTCAAGTCCCTCGAGCGTGTGGCTCTAAGGGATTTAGATTTACTGAGGTGGATCATGTCCATTAATTCTGGATTTGACATAGCTTTGTATGTCAGGCATAGATCGCCTCGAAGTAGGCGGTATGCAACTGAGTAGAGCTGGAGTTTTTTAACCGAGCAGTATATGGCATCTGTTTGAGACCCTTGATCCTCTTGGTGAGATACTTTTGGGGTCTTTCTAATTGCTGCAGGTGTCGGGTAAGGTACATCCCAAAAGGGGCATTGTATTCTATGATGGGCCTGATGAGGGATGAATAAAGGGGCACGATTACCTCTCTTGATCTAGATGTGAAACCCTTCGTGATGAGGTGGGCTATGTAGAAGGTCTTTCTAACCACTTTGGCAATGTGGTTTTCAAAGGAGAGATTGCTATCAACTTGGGTCCCCAGGTCCCTAATAACTTTCTCTGTACTTAGTGGGTTTCCGCCTATGTGGTAATTTGTGGGCACATTGTTTTTGCCAAAGGGTATGACTATACATTTTTTGGCATTTAGCTTTAAACCATGGCGCTGCCATTTACCTGAGGAAATTTATTTGGAATTTGCTTGAGGTGTAAAAGTATCTATCCAAACACTTCCAGACAAAAATCCTGAATCTTCTGGATTTTGTGCATATTTGGGAGTCATACATATGTCCTCCCATTGTTTTTTTTGTGTGAATTTCTTATCTAACCTCTCTTCCCAATCTTTATTTGACCTCCTCTGATTGATTGCTATGGTTATTGTGCAATATTTTATATGCCTAATAATTATTCATTGTTTAACAGCAGCTTCCATTCTACATTCAATTAAAAACTCGACTAGCGCAGGTCTTTCATTCCCCCATCCCCTTCTTTTTCTCGGTACTCTGATATCAATCCCCAATAGGGAAGGCAATCTCTAGCCTGCAATCCAAATGTCTTCATGGCCTCTTCCTGTTCTCTCACCTTTCCCTCTCTAATTATTTGTTCCCAATACCTTGAGTTGTTTGTCATCTTCCTCCAGTAAATTCCAGCTTCATCTTACCCAGTATCTGTAAACCAACTGTAGTCATTCCTGTCCACAGAATCTCCTTTCTCAATTCCTGTGTTGGCTTAGTTCTTAGTTCTTAGTATACTTTCTGCTGTTTTATGAATATGACATTCTGTCTGACTGTTGTAATTCTTCTTAAGGACCTGCATCAAACATCTCACAGTTTCCTTATTTCTTGAATTACCCCTTCTTCATCATCTCTTTCCACTTTGAAGTGTACCATTCTGCTCATGCTACGTACAGGAACCTTAACTGTGTAGCTCTAAAATATCCCTTCAAATCAAGTAATCCTAAACCTCCTTGTTCTATTGGGAGAATCAACACATCCCACTTGACTCTTCCCCTCTTCCCCTATCAGATAAAATTCTTCAACTCTTTATTAATTGCTATCCACAACTTCTCCTCTGGTAGATAAAAATGTGCCTGACCTGTGTATAAAACTAAAGGGACTAAAAACATTTTCACTGCTTTCATTTTGCTATCCATATCCATAAAACAGAGCTTCCAAGTTCTCAGTTTTTGATTATCTCTTGTTTTTTCTCTTCCCATATATTCTTCACTGCCATAACAGAATCCTTTTTAACCCATACTCCTAAGTACTTCATGTTATCATGTCCCAGTAAATATGGGTATTGCTGAACCAATTTGTGTGTGGGTACATAGTTTACAGCCTTTGTTTTATCTTTATTAATTTTGTATCCTGAAAAGACTTGAAGCTGTCTCAAAATGTTCCACAACACTGAAATGTCATTTTCTGGTTTTATCAGGTACAAAATATTATCATCTGCAAATAAAGCCAACTTTTCTTGACTACCATACCAATTGCATTCTTGAATTTCTGAGTCCCTTATCTTCTTTGCCAATGGTTCAAAATATAATGTAAATAACAAATGTGAAAGAGGACACCTCTGCCTGTTTCCTCTGCTTAAATAAAAATTATCAGAGAGGAACCCCACTCACTATAATTTTTGCCTCCATTCCCTCATATATCCTCTAAGTAACCTTATTATTTGATCAGAAAATTCAAATGTATCCATTGTCCTTCTTATAAAATTCCAGCTTACTTTGTTGAATGCTTTCTGTGCATCAAGACCCACAACAACAGTGGCATTTTATTGCATTCTGCTTCTCTCTGGATCATCATTGTTCCATTAATGTCAAATATTTGCCTCCCCTACACAAAAAATACATTGAATCGTATCTATCAATTTTGGCCTCACCTTTACCATTATTTTAGATATTATAGACATAAACATTTTATAATCATAGTTTAGAATCAAAACAGGCCTATGTGAAGCTGGATCTGATGGGTCTTTACCATCTTTAGGTATTATAGCCACCCCAGCTTTCTTCTAGGATGTTGGTGCTTTTCTTCCTTTTAAAATACTGTTAACCAAAACCTTCCAGATCTGTATCCTTTTTTCCCCTCTTAGATTCCAAGCTTCCACATGAATACCATCTATTTCTGTAGACTTGGCTGTAGATTGGTTATACATCATAATTTTTATCTCATCTCCCCCTATCCTAACTATTAGAAATTGAGCCTCATCTACCTGTAAGCTTGGCATATTTAATTCTTCCATAAGCATTTCCATTTGCACTTCTTTTTGATTTCCTCATTTCTCTGCTTTATACAGATTTTCCTAAAATTTACAAAACATTTGTAATACCTCTACAAGATCTCTGATTATTATCCTTGTTATAAGCTCCCTAAGTTTGGCTATAACCCCTTTTACTTTCTGTTGCCTGAGTCATGCTAAAAGCTTTTATGGTTTGGAGTTGTTATAAAAAAAACAGTTGCTTAACAGCAATCATTCTAAACTCATGCATATTATCAAGGGAATCTCTTATTTTCTCTTTAGCATTCTGCTGTTGCACCTTTTTCTTGTTCTGTGAGATTCACCTTATTTTGTTATACTTTAACCTTTGTAAATCCCTCTCAATAATTCTTACTTCTTAACCATATATATTTTTTTATTTCTACCTGACTTTTAAACTCCACCTTCATTTTATCCCATTCTCCAGTTAGCTATATTTTATGAAGAAATTTCTATCTTCCCTAATAACTCTCAAATAATTTCCACTACTTATTCCTTAAAGTCCTCTCTGTTTAACAGATAGATGAAAAGTGACACACATTTGTATTTTAGTTATTATTGGCACATGCTCTGAAATAGTTATTGGACGTGTATCAAAACTTTCAATTAAATGCTCATGTACCTGTGAAATATAATCTCTGTCTAGCCTATCCCAGTTTTTGTACCTTGGGGAATAATATGTAAATTCTCTCTGGGCTCCTACCACTGAATTTACATCTTCCATGCCAAATATTTTCATAAATGTCTTCAAAAATCTACCCTCTTTTGTTATATTTTCCCTTCTAGGTCCCCAGATATATCCTGTCTATTACTAATCAAATTCCAGTCCCCACTTACAAGAAATATTCTGTGCTGAAAGCTGACTACTTCTCTTAGAAATTTCTTAAGCTCCATTGTAGCAGTTTTAGTTGGAATATAAATACATGGTAGCATAATCCTCCTCCCTTGTCATTTGCCCCTTACTACTACAAATCTACCATTATTATCTTTTTTTTTATCTTCTATCACTATTGGAGCTCCTCTAGCAATTAATATAAGTAGCCCCCTTTTCCTTTGTCCCAGATTTTCCACTGAATAACCATCTTGAAATCCTTCCTTTATGAAATTCACATGGTCAGTTCTTTCCAAATGTGTCCTGTAGCATAACTATTTTCACTCTGCATTTTTAATATAGTTCACTTCTCTCTTATATGTATACATGTAAAACCATTCACATTCAAAATTAACATGGAAAGTGTTGCCATTATAATAAGATGTTATTATTCCCACCTGTTATGTATAACAGCTTTATTAAATGTCAAGTTTTAGCTTTTGTGTTATATGCATACACTGATGTTTGCAGGTCAATCTTTTATACAATTGCTTCTTGTCATATCCGTTTGAATGTATGTCACATCTTAGAATAGTTTTTGTTTTAAAGAAAACCCTCAAACAAACAAAAAATAAAGAAACAAACACACCCCTGAACACCCCCATAACCTATTAACTTATACAAACACACAAAACTATGTATAGCTTCAAACAATGAAGCTTAACCCTCATAATAGGAACAATTGTCATAAATTAACACCTACATGCACAGGCTTGAACTGACCTATAATGAAAGTTATCCATGCTAAGATGAACAGTACAGCCTGTGCTTCTACTTAACTGTGCTGTCTTTTTCATCTTATATTTAGTCCTCTCCTAGATGCAGAAAACACATTGAATGCTTTCAGAAAACATTATCATTCAGTCATTGAAAGAAAAAAGTATTTTGTTTTTATTGCTCTTATCAGCTTGTCTCCATAGAAACATTAGACCCAGATACACAGTTGCCTTTAGATACACGCTTCTCATGTTGCACTGTGAACATTTATTTGCTAAAGGAAATGTTTTTATTACATTCAATGTTCTTTTATTAACTTCCCTCTACTTAAAATTTTGTTAAATCAAGCCAAGGGGCTTAATTTAGTAATTCCGATATACAAAAGTAAGAAAAGGCATATTAATTTTACTTATATCATATTCTTTTGCCAAGGCTTTCTTTTCTTTTTACATTGCAGTGCCTACATTTCTTAAAACTGAACAAGAAAAAAGAATGAAAAAAGGTACCTGTTTAATTTAGTATCCCTATTACACACCAGAAAGGGATGTACTATATAGCATGCGGTATATATTATGTTTTATAAAAATATTGTTAAGGAAAAAATTGTTTTCCTTAAGTTACCTCTTTCCTTTTTCTTCCTCTCTCCTTAATGTTCTTCCAGACATTGATGACATGAAGTAGGGCATATGCTTTGGAGTTCCCTACAAGTTTAACAAAGTAAAAAAAGCCCAGTATTTCCAGGTTTTCTTTTTCCACCATATTAAACAAATGTGACTGATGCTTTCTAATACCAAACATATTCATTAACTTCCAAGTTGTTGGTTTTCTTCCTGTTGATCTCCATCTCCCATCTCCAGTCACTGGGTCATTTCCTGGTTCTTCTAGTGAACTTCTGTGATTTCTTTTCTGTGTTTCAAACATTTTTCTTTGGAACACTGGAAAGGTTTCACTGGCAAAGTCTCTCTATGAGCTTTATGATTAGAAGAATAAGAAGCAGAGTCTCCTTCTGTTTGATAGCTCACTTTTTGTTGGACATACTTTTGTATTTCCTCCTTAGCATGTTTTGTATCAGGAAATGACTTTGACCCTCTAGAAAAAAAATATTCTTAAGGTAGCTATATACAATAGCTTGAATTACACACCTGGTTCTTCATATTCCTTGATTGCTGGGATAAATTTACTCCTTTGCTGCCTGGTGTAGAATGGGCAATCATTTTCCACAAGCAGTCTACTGCCTCCAACTTTTAGTAGTTTGTTCTTCTGCCACAGTTTTGTCAGAATCAACTCTTTGTGCTAGTAGGATTGCATCCTTACTATTAGAGGTCTTGGCTGCTTTCTCATGACCAGGATTAGAGCATACACACGATGTGTCCTTTCAATTAACAACTCCTGCTGTGTAATAGCAGTCCAGTTGCTTATTTGTACTTTCATAAAATCAAGATGGTTTGTTCCTTCCAGTTTCTTTGGTACAAAGAAAATATTAGGTTTTCACTATGTGCTCTGTACACTAATTCTACCATGTTTTGAAACATCTTTTCTTGAACAGTCTCATACTCAGCCAAACTATTTTTCATTTCGACCTCTGATTTTTGCAGTTTTATCAGTGCTTTAGGCAATTGTAGTAATTGTGCAATGGTGCTTAATATAAAATACTTATATGTACTTGATGCACACTGAGGATACTGACAAGGTAAACTAAAGGAAGTTATTTCCATGTTGTGCACATTCCTCATTCCTTTTGGCAGATAAAGGTTTTCAAGGTCATCTGAGATGTATTAACAGTGAATTTCTCCCCATAGCAAGAGATCTGTGAATAATGCAGTTGAATTACTTCATGGTGTAAAAAATCTAACTGATTACATGTTAGTCCAGGGTACCACAAAACAAAAATATAATCATCATCTACAGTACTAAGTAGGCTGAGACAGAAAGTCTTAAAGTTAAAACAAACCAAATTGGAGCTTCACTCAGGGGCAGATTTTAACATGAGAAGGGCTTAAACTAGATCCTGATAAAGTGAAAGCAGTCATTAGCATGCAAAAACATTTTAATAAGTACTCTTGAATTCATTTTGTAAACATTTTCTAGTCATGGCATGGTATCTGAGTTTATTCCAAACATAGTCGTAACATTTGTCATTAGGAAAACTTCTTAAGAGAGTGATGTGGAATAAACTTAGTCAACAGAACAAGAAAATGCATTTGACATGCTTAAACTTCTGGTCGCAACAGCAGTTACACTCAAATTGTTATTATGTTTCTTAACCTACTATGCTGTAGGCAGGCGGAAGCTAAAAAAGGTGTGGTGCAGTGTTAATGCATTGGAAGGTAGTTCAACTGCATACATGTCAAAGTCCTGACAGATTCTCAACAGCTTCATTCTCAAATTTGCTGCCTTAAACTAAAGACTACCTTTATTGTAAAACAATTCCTATGGATTCACATCATAAACCACTGTAGTGAATAGTTACAATATCACAGCATAAAATGCCCAAAAGACTGTAGGGAATGTTATTGTCAATGCAATAGTATGGTCTGAAATTCAATGCAAACCTAGTAAGCCTATGCATATAGCTGATTCATTAAGAATGATGTGCAGAGGAGATTTATTTGAGAGAGATGTAGATCCTTTATAGATTGTTTTCATAAGCATTATGGGTTGTTTTTCATTTACCAGTGTCTGTAGAAAAACTGAATGAACTCAAAATCTGTACAGAAGATGACTATGAGCTGCAGTTACTGCATGACATTGTGTCATGATGGCCTGATAATGTCAAATCACTTCAGCTTTTAAAAAGTTCTTATTTTCAATATAGGGACTTTAGCCTTTGGAAAGCATTTATTTATCATACAGAAATGAGCTGTTAATAATCCACAGTTTGCTGTTATGGGAAACAGTAATAATTTCTAAACAGCTACTAGGAAATATGCTATAATTCATAAATGACTTCTAGGTATGAGCAAATGCAAGGTGACAGCTTGTACTGAATTGGCCTGTTGTGTTGAATTGCAGAACAAACAGAGAACATGATTAGAAACTATGTCCTCATGAAATTGCACATTTAGCTTGCATGAAAATTGATATAAGCTTGACTCAGTACAAAGACTTTCATTTTTCAATTAATGTTGATTATTATGCTAAATTTATGGAAGTTATGCAACTGTATCATATGACAAGTCAGAGATTAATACAGTTCATTGTCCATTTATGTGAGATATGTGGTCTGAGAGGTGATGGACACTGACAGTTGTCCACAATTTGTCAGAAAAGCATATTACATATTCCAGAAGGAATGTAATTTTAGATATGTAACCTCAATGCCCAGATATATTCAAAGACAAGTGAAATACATAATACAAATAGTGGAAACCTACAAAAACTCAAACCAACAACCTTAGCAACAGACAACCTACTAAAAGAATACCTAAAACTCACTTCTAAAATTCTAGCCTTTCCTGGTTCTGTACTAATTAGCTGATTCATAACAAAAAAACATGTCCTAGCCATCTGAAAGAAATCTTTCATAACTCCATACCACAAAGGTGGAAATTCAACTGACCTATCCAAGTATAGACCCATAGCTGTACTACCATCACTATCAAAAATATTAGAAAAATGTATCCACTCCCTGCTCCTCAAATATCTTACCTAAAATAATCTTCTCTCCATGATCCAACATGGCTTCCACCCCTCGTTATAGCATAACTACTGCTCTTATTAACTTTACCAGTGCTATTAACCACAAAGGAATTAATGGCAACCTTGTATCATCACTCTTCTGGGATATGTCAAAGGCCTTTGACACCGTTTCTCACCAAACATTTCTGAGTGAACTCTCCTCCCTGGGTCTAAATAAATCATCTCTCACCTGGTTTCATAGCTATTTCACAAGTAGACAACAATTAGCAAAATGGAAACAAGTGTTCTTCTCTTTCCTTCCTATCACAGTTAAAGTCCCGCAAGGATCAATACTGGGGCCTCTTCTATTTAATATATTTGTAAACAAACTCCATACTGCCACAAAAAAGCAGATATAGTTCAGTATGCAGATGATGCAACCCTCATCTGCTAAGCCACAACACTACAAATCCTCCAGGAAATCACACAAGAGTCTTTGTCATCTGTCAGTTCCTGGCTAAGCACTGCAGACCTACTCTCAAATGCAAAAAAGACTAAACTAATGCCCTTTTTACCAAAACAGTTTAATACTCAAAAACACAATTCCCATATTGCCTCTTCTGACAATACAAAAACTGAAACCATGACAGAAGCCAAATTACTTGCAGTGCTCCTAGATGGCAAACTCAAGCATGACCAACATGTTTTGCAGACTATCACAAATACACAAAAAAATAGGTTCCCTATATATAGAACAAATCAATATTTTACAGTATCCACAAGAAAATCCATAGGAGCAACCTACCTACTCCTGTCTCAATTGTATGCATGACCTATCTTCACTAATCTCAGCAACACTCTCACGTCCAAACTTGATGCATGATACAATAAAATAGATTTGCCACATATTCATCTCATAAAACCCACCACTGCACAACCCTAAAGGACATAACCTGGCCAGAACTCTCAAATCAGCAAACCTACTTTGAACTCACCACGGCCCACAAACTTGTCTATGAACCAGATAGTTGCACCTCTCTAAAAAGCATATTACCACCATACAACAACAGCCCAACACTAAGCTCCAATAAGAAACCTCTTGAAGCTGTAACAAATTGAAAAAAACTCTGCCAGAAGCTCATTGTATTCTCACTGTGTCTCGGAACTGTGGAGCTCCAACCCATTAGAATTAAAGCTTACAGAAATCACAAATGCTTTAAATGTCTGCTAAAACACCATTTGCAAGGCACTTGACTCTGCTCTTGCTCTAAATCCAGATAATTTTCTGATCCAGAAGAAAATATAAGCTGCAATACCTCTGAAAAACATTTGATGTACTAAACTCTCATATGGCGATTTCCCCTCTATTTTCTACTGTAAACAGTTAACTGATTATATTTCTTAACTACTTACTTTTACTTAATTCTCATTGTCCCTTATCATACCGCTACTTAGTCATTTTAGCCCAAATGTTAATCTTTGTCTCCTCTTGTTTTTCTTTAAATTTCTGTCTGCTATATTCTTATACAAATACATAGATAACCTCTTATTTTCTCCTCATCCTATAGTCAAAAATCATATGATACAAGGTTAGCATTAATCATCTGTTACACCTAATTATGTATGCAAAAATGCATATGTATCCAAAATTATATACTATGTGGAAAATCAAAATATACTGTATATTGCCTGTGCATGTGAATATTGGAGCTTTTTTCACCAAGCCTTCACTGAACAAGGGTATCTATCTTAGTTGGACTTTCCTGATCATCAAAGATAATTAAAAACAAATAAATAAAAATCCTGTCAGGAAGAGTAAATATTCCAATTTGTTTGTTTATTTTGACTCTATCTTGGAATATAGAAATACTTTCTTACAGACCATAGACTTGAGTGTAGCTTAACCTCTGGTGGGTAGATGCTTGCAATCAAAATGACTAAGCGTATTCTCACCATTAATTCTTATACAGTAAACAATGTGCAGTTGAATTATGTCAGAAAAGAGTAAACAGAAAGTAATTGCTGACTATGCCACAAAAAATCTGCCCTTGTTAAAAAATGGGAAAAATTAGTGAGTATAAAAAGTACAGAATTCAGACACGAGTACAATGCAATGTGTAGTACTCATTGGAAGATATTTGTCAAATGTCTTATTTGATTCAATGCTAAGAAAACATACTGTATAGAAGGAAGGGGAGACGTCTGCAGAAGTTGTCTGATACTTAGGGTTGCCACCTTTTCAAATGGCCAAAGTGGGACATTTTCGGTACAAACATCAGATTTTACAGGCCGACACATACCCACGGTCAGTACAAAGGATAGAACTTAACTTTTTTGCCTAAATAAAAGCTTATTCCCAAAGAGGGACTGTCCCTCGCAAAGTGGGACAGGTGGTAACCCTACTGATACTGATAACTACAGGATGTGCCAGAAAGAAGCAGTTGAAAAAACTATTGCAAGCATGGAATCTTATTCTGGTAGTCCAAGTAGATTCTACTGCCTAAAGTTGTTGTAAAGAACTTCTGAGACAAATTCTTCTTCTTCCTCTTTACTAGCACACTTCACAAGAGAAACAATCCCTAGAATCTTCGATCCCCAACACTTACAATCCACAATATTCAATCTCTCCTTAATAAATTCCATACAGTTGACCACCCTTTAACAACACTTACGCCTAAAACACGGTAATCCATCCCCACCACTATTACATTTGTCTCATCCTTCAAGAATGCTTTCTTCAGACTAAAAAAAAACTTTAATGTTGTCCAAATCAGATACTTTCAAAATAACAATATTATGCAGACAGATCCTGTAGAAATACCCTTCAATTTCCTAACCCTCAAGCTCATACTCTTAATACCCTGCCTATTTCAAAACTGGCAGAGCTATTCTTACTAAAACATTGTCGGCTTTTAAACAAACCTCCACATTCTTTTACCTAATTATTTTTTATCGCTACAGAACACAGATCTACCTCCACTCCCTTCATTTTTTCCTCTCCAGAAACTGGTTAAGGAATATAAACACATAAACAAGCAAATAAATAAAATATAGAATATAAAACTTGATATTTATTGGCTAGCAGTTGGCTTAGAGGATTAAGGAACTGTTAATAAGTTGTTTCATGTGGTCCAGTGGTGCAAGGTTTGAGTCCCTCAGCTTCCATTGCTTAAGTGTTTAACTTTGAGCAAGTCATTTAACCAGACACTGGTCCTGGGGTGAGTCTGAAAAAGGTCCATGGTGTTCTACTCTGGAAAACAATAAATAAATCTTCATTATCTCTTTCTTTTACGTCTTCCCTATATATGTCCCTTTTAATACACAAGGAATAACTGCTTCTTTTATGACTCTTTTCTTTTGTTACTTGCATTTGTATAATTTTGCTGTCCACTGCTATTATATATTCTTTCTACCACTCTTGCAGGATTCATCTGCATAATTTGCTTGTAATGTGCATGTCTTTTGTCTGGTTTTCATTGTTGTTCATAGTTTTGTATTCTTTTTCATGTTACTGTCATGACTACTGTCTTTTCAGTTTTATTAGTTTGTAATCCTGAGTTGAACATGAAAATAGTCTACTTGGATAAGTGTTTTATACTGGTTAAAAATAGCCATAAAAACATAATAAACAAACAAACAAAATACAGAATATAAAACTGGACATTTATTAACTGTTCATTGATTCTAAACTGGTGCTATCTGTGTCAGATGTGTTTTCTACTATAGCGCCAGTTTGCAGTCATCTAAAAAACTGTCAACCATCTGCAAACTTTGTCAGCATAACAACCTCCTGTGTGTTTTTGCTTGTAGTAGAAGTGAAACAAAAGAAGAGTCAGCCCTGAGCCACCCTGTGGGACTCACTTGACTGACAGGCTTTGGTCTGACTGGGTCCAGCAACTCTGTCTTACCTTTTAAAATTGATCACAAAGTAGTATTTGTATTTGATCATAAAGTCAGTAATACCAATATCACTGTTGCATGAAAATATTCTCATTATGGTACTGATTAAAAAGGTAGTAAGAATAAATAACTGTACATATTCACATTTGCTAGAAATATATAGGGTTAACAGCTGACTCTCTTTACACATAATTAAGAGATGAGCCCTGAAAAAAAGTTTTAGAAGTAATAGTTTTCAACTTCCATCTAAATGTTGAATTAAACAATTATTCATTATATGAAAAAACCTTAATATGGTGTAAACTAATGGACATGACTCATACTTTTAGGTTTGAAAACAAAGTGAAGTCCAGTCCTTCAAATTGGTTTTGGTATGGCTTATACTGCAAAATCTTATTTTTCAGCAGAAACTATTCGACTTAGAACATACTGTACGCAAAGGTGTCAATATGTGTTTAGAACTCCTGTTTGCATAACTGAAAGTTCAGATGATACAGACATACTCAATTTAAGATTTTACAAGATCTGTGTTTAAAACTGAACAGTGCTCTATTTTAAAGTAAGGGGTTGATATATGAATTCAGACTTATGAATAAAGCATGGCTCGGTACTGTCACATATAGTGATGTATGAAGTAGTAATAGTACTGTGCTACTTTAAGAAACTAAGAGTAATGTGATAAAGTGTTACATGATATTTTGCCATTAGTCAATCTGCAGTAAAGTGTGACAGTGTCAAGACCTCTGTTTGAGCAACACTTTAGTTAGTTAGGTAACTCTGACAATCTGTAATTCTTATTTTAACTTACATAGAATGGCAGGTGTGGGCAGATGAGTAATGTGTCATAAAGCATAGCCAAGATTAAATACATGAGAAATGTGTAAATGTCCCCTATTCTGTGATCATACAGCATTAAGTCATAACAGCAATTTCTTATTTTAAGTTTTGTAAAACAAGTTGTGATGTTCAAGATAAAGATAAAAAGATGTTTTATTTGCCTTCAAAGTGATACACAAGCTATTTTCATATACATAAACATATTTGATCTTGGCACCTTCTATAGATTATCTCATTCTGGCAAAATCATTTGACCCTGTACCCCGAGAAAAATGCAGAGCAAGGCTCTGTAGAGCAGTGGTTTAGGTGCTGGTTTTATAAACTAGAAATTACAAGTTTGCACCTTATGAGGTCTTGCCTGAGGATGTGTTTCAGATTCTTTGCTCATGTCTCCTCCTTCACCTTACCTCAATCTGGCAAAAACATTTGACACTGTTCCCATGAAAAATGTATAAACAAACTTAGGGATCTAACTCTAAATGATGATGTAGTAATCATCACTGGCTACATGGCTGTACACAAAATATATAAAACTGGGGGTTCCTATTTTCACCTTCCATTGTCAATAGTAGGTCCATCAAAGCTCTGACCTGGGCACTCCTCTTCTTTTGGACATTTTTTCCTCACACATCTAAACTAACTCCAGTCTCTGGCTCTTGGGTGCACTGATCCTGACCCTGCAAATTCCATGTCCCTTACAACAGCACTTAACATTATGTAGAAACAGTGCAGTAATGACTCTACCTTCGTTGTAAACAAATATACTACTACTACAACTATTACCTTTATACACCATTGATGGGCAACAACTAAAAGTTACAAAGTAATAGTTAGGGATTTTTGAGTCTTTGTAGATGATGAGCTCTTATTTCATACCCATACAGTAGCTAACATTCACAAAGTATATGGAGTTGCACAACAGATCATCCCTGGTGTTAAGAGCCATGCTAGGCAAATTAGTGTCTACCTGTGTATGGATCATAGCAGCAGACTGGTTATAGAATACTATACCCTGTTTAGTAATTTAATCACACACTAACTGGTACAGCTGAAGTGCAAAGCTTACTCACAAATAGAAATGAAGTGCTTCAAGGCTTGTGTTATAGAAAAAGACCATGTCAGTTCTTGTTTTTCTCTGTACCTTATTGACATATTAGAGAAAATCAGTTTCTGAATTACGTAACATTAAATGACAGATAAATATTTAAAACTCTTTAGTTAGAATGCTCTGTATGATCTTAGCACCAGGAAAAAGTAATATTAGCCATGACATGAAACACAACTATATATCTCAAAGACTTCCACACCTATAGAATAACTCCACTCCCCCAATTTACCTCAGCTCATCACTTTATACCTTCATGAAGGAATTGAATGACCATATGGACCCCCTTAAGTTTTAACATGGGATCCCAGGTATTTAGCTTCTTGATGGCCAATAGGTCTTGAGCTTGTTCGAACCTGTGAACCTAGGAACTGTAGTAGCCTTCATTCACTTATTAAGGAAGTCCCAAATCATGTGGTAATACATGGCGTTTGGTAGACAGCAGCTCCAGAAAGCATATGAGTTGCTGACACCTTTCTGTTTAATTTTAATAGGTAAAGTTTGTCATATTTGAGTAACATGAAGGACGTAAATGCTATATCTGGCATGTGTCTATACGTGGATCTTTAAGTAAACTTATATTCATCAAGAAGACTATTTCCCAGCCTTGATTCAGGGCCTTTTATGAGTCTGTGGCAGGCATAACTATCACCTTACAAACTATACAAATAGATTTTTTTTCCTGTACTGTATCTGATGCTGCTAACCCAGGAGATAGCAGCCATATTATGGTATATGCAGTCTTTGGTGGTAGTAGTGGTGGAGGCTCTTAGTAGGCCTAAATCCTGAAAAAAGAATCTTGGTTGCAGATAGTAGCAAAGAGGGGGATCCTTGCTAGACTGTAGCTATAGGTAAAGAAAGCTGTATTTGAAACTCCCATGTACCTGTTTTGCACAACAGAAGTAGCCTGAATGCATTGCATCTTCCCAAAACAGCTTAGTCCACTATCCAGACATCTTGTGAGTCCCAGTTCCATCCCATCATGCCCCACTCTGGATATCTTTTTTACTAACAGAGGCTAACATTCTTACATACTTATTTTCTGCTTGCGGAGGGTTTCATAGGTTCATAGTTTCATAGGTAGGTACTAGGCTATTGGCCCAAGGGCCTACGTAAGCCTAGCCAACAAGGTTCCTTGGCTTACGCCACCCAAGAAAGTTATTTTCCTGTGCCACTGTTGAGCAGAGACACAGAAGTGATCCCCGGGGTGTATTTCCTATTTCCCATCCACTCATCAAGATTTTTCTTGAAGAGTGCTAATGAAGAACTTTGCTTGACATAGATGGGTAGCCTGTTCCAGAGTATGGGAAGTCTCTGGGATAGGAATCTATCCCTCCAGCATGTCCTGTTTATTGTGGTGACAAGGTTTAGGTCCCTAGAGCATGTAGCTCGGAGGGATTGGGATTTCTTTAGGTGTAGCATGTCCAACAGCTCTGGGTTTGACACAGCTTTATATGTTAGGCAGAGATCACCTCAGAGTAGGCGATATGCTACAGAATAAAGCTGGAGTTTTTTGAGACAGTCAGTGTAGGGCATTTGTTTGAGTCCAGTAATCCTCTTTATGAGGTACGTCTGTGGCCTTTCCAGCTGTTGCAGATGTCTTGTGAGGTACATTCCAAAAGGGGCGTTGTACTCTATAATGGGTCTAATGAGTGTCGAGTAGAGGGGAACGATGACCTATTTTTTCCTGGATGAGAACCCTTTTATGATGAGGTGTGCCACGTAGAAGGACTTCCTGACTACTGTGGTGATGTGACTATCAAAGGAGAGACTACTGTCCACCTGGGTCCCAAGGTGTCTTATCACGCATTCAGTGTTAAGTAGATTGCTGCCTATGTGGTAGTTCATGGATACAGAATTTTTACCAAAGAGGATGACACTGCACTTTTTGGCATTGAGCTTGAGGCCATGGCTCTGACACCAGGCATCTGTCTCAGAGAGGCCCTTCTGTAGGATGTTCACATCATTTGGGGACTGACTATGGCTCCTAGTTTGCAGTCATCTGCAAACTTCGTTAGCCAGAGGCCTTCTGTGTTTGCCTGTACTTCAGAGAAGTAGATACCAAACAGGAGCGGTCCCAGGACGGAACCCTGTGGTACTCCACTTGTCACTGGTTTGAGGTCAGATTTGGAGTCTGCAACTTTTAACAGTGTGGGTTCTGTCAGTGAGCCAGTTGGCAACCCATCTTGTGATGTAGGGATTTATGCCTAGTTTATTGAGTTTAGCTTTAATTCCAGAATGGGGGATGGCTCCAGAACTCTAATTTGATCTTATTAACAAAGGTCTTAATGTAGAAGGCTTGTTTCCAGGAGTATTCAGTTCTGTGTATCTACAAGTCTGCTGTGTTGCAGTTGGGGGAGATGATTCCTGCATATCTTTACAACATGAGGGACCCATATCCTCTCACTATGTTAGGCAGTTACAGTTTCTTATAACTTATTCTAAAGGATTTGCAATTTCACGGAGAGTTATCCAAAACAGTTTAAAAGTACTTGCTATTTCAATAAGTTCATCTGATGGAAATCTAACAAAAATGCAAACTTTTAGCCAGGGTCTTAAATTACAGAGTGGAGAGTGTTCTATAAAAGGGCAAGTGAAGTTTCTAGTATTGATCGTCTCCTAACAAGTAAGTCACCTTTGCTTTCAGTGTATCGCCTTTATATGATTGCACATATACTGCTAAATATTTAGGCTACTCTGCATTACCGCCGATGCACCCCAAAATGTTTAGACTATTCTGTATTAGATCAGATCCATCTCTAAATATTCAGGCTGCTCTGCATTAGAGGAGTGCAGTTATACCCCTAAATATTCAATCTGCTTGGCGTTAGATCACATATACCCCTAAATATTTGGACTGTTTTGCAATTAGATGAGAGCAGATATACCCCTAAATATTTAGGCTGTTATGAGAATTTTAAGGATAGCTAATATAAGGTTTTTTCTGCTGCTGGCAAACATAGTTAACAGAGCAATAAATGACATTTGTGCTACTGTGCATTCAGAGCTATCTAATCTGGATCTTGTATACCTTTGAATACCTCTGATGTATCCTCAAAGGATTGTGAATGTGCTTAAGGGACCTGAAATTCATAAAATATATCCAACAGTGAACCATTTAAATGGTACGGGCAGTGTTTTAATTATGTGAATACTAAAATGATTCACCAGCATTCTGAGACTGGTTACCTGGAGCCCTACCACTAGACTAAACAGGGTGCGGGATAAAGAGCACCCAAGTGTAGTCACTCTACCTACTTGGAAAGGTAAGAGGGTGATTACATCTGTGTGCATTTGTGTAAGGGAGGGTTGTATAGGATTTGGTACCAGTTAAAAAAAAAATCACATTGCAAAGATATAGTATTTCATAGCTTCCCACACTTAATTCAGCTTATTGGAGTCAAACATCTGCCTAAAAGTTAACCATAATATTATCAGGGAGTCAAAAGTCTTTCTGAAAGACAAATCATAAAACCAGAGGAGAAGGGAATAGAAGGGGTGGTTGCTGCAGTCTAGCAAGATGAGAAATCCTGAGCCTCTATATTTCCACCTCAGGACTCAATTCAAGTTTTTAATAAAGTGCTTTCTTATGGAGTGAATGATGCTCTGCACAAAATTTACTAGATGTCACTTTAGAGGTTTTTGCCCAGGCCTTGCTTTCTATTAGTGAAAAATATATTGATCTGTAACTGACAGACCACATATCATCTTTCTCCTTTTTGGAAAACAGTACTATGTTATGTAGTCCTATCTTGCCGTAATTCTTGCTGGATGGGTTCGGAGCTGATATTCGGCTCCGACTCAGCCGATACTAAAGCTCTAGAGCTTTTACTGGCTTGAGGCTAGCCCCTATCCCATGGTGCCTCACGGCAATTCCCTAGATCTCATTTGCATTGAAAGCTTCGAGGTTGTGTCTTACTGGCTCGTTGGCTAAGTAAAACGATTTTTTACTATATTTAGTATTTTCCTACCTTTTTTCTATCTGAAATATATATTGATAGTTTCTTCTTTCTTGTGCGACTGTTTTTTGAAAGTTTTCAACCCCTATTCCCCCCTTAGAACTGTACAGCCCGTTTAAGTTAGAGGGCCGTAGTGCCCATTTAAGTTAGAAGGCCTTTCCTCCCTGTGTGTGTGTGACTGTTTAAAAAAAAAAAAAAAAAACTTTGCTTCTCTTTACACCTTTATTGTTGTAAACTGTTATTTTCCTTTGAGTGTTAAGAATGTCTAAAGATAAAGATAAGGATCACAAGGATCATCGCTCTTCGGGGTTCAAAAAATGTGACAGGTGTGCACAGAAAATGTCTTTTACAGACAGCCACACCAGTTGTGTATATTGTCTTGGCAAAGCCCATTTACAGGAACCCTGCACCTTCTATCATGCTTTTAGTACAAGAGTGTTGAATGAAAGGAAGAGAAAACTCATTGACAGGGGTCTTATGACCAGTTCCTTCCAGGAAAAGCTGGAACTTGGTCTGCCAAAATCTTCAAAGAGAAAATCATCGGCCCCAACTTCGGAGCCGACCAAAAAGTCTAAAGCATCAGAACCAAGGAGTTCCGGTTCCGACTCTGCTTCATCTTCGGTGCAGTCAATTTCATCGGTTCCGAGACAGTCTTCAGTACTGAAGATTTTGCCTGACATCGAGACTGTATCTCCCACTTTGAGATCTCCTATTTTGGAGAGAAGGAGGTCTCCTTCAGTCTTCACCAGATCCTCCAGGACCCTATCAGATGAGGACATTGAGAGGATGGTGAAGAGGTTGCTTTCAGATCCAGCTCTGGCTAGAAAATTGACCTCTCCAGACCCAAAGGTCTCAGAGCTGACCCCCTTACCGATCACTGTTCCTCCTCTGACTGCTTTGCTCTCGGAGCCTATTATGTCAGGTTCCTCTGACTTTGGCCCTTCGGCTCCGGGGAGTCAACCTGTTTCCTCAGAGCCAGTTACTCTGTCCTCAATGGCTCAGTCTGGAGCCTATGGTTCTGGGAGCCGACACTCTCGTGTCGACTGTGAGGGGGACAGTCGCCCAGGGTTCTCATCGCGACCCCCCCCTCTCGGAGTCTCGGCTCGACTCAGCTTGGCTCCCACTTCGGAGCTGTTCCCTCTTGCTAGGAGTTGACCATCCACCCCTTGGAGCGGAGGTCTTCTTTGGAGTGTGGGGGGCTATCAAAGCTATAGAGAAGGCTTTATCCTCTGCCAAAGCCATTCCATTGGAACCTGTGTCCCACCAGCAGTAGGCAGCAACCTCTTCCCCCCTGCTACCCCCACAGCATAGGGAACCAGAGACCCAGGTAGCCCCCATTGGAGGTGCCCCCTCTTTCAAGGCCTCCCCAGATTATCCCACTGGAGAGCTCCCTCGGAAGAGGTTATGTAAGAGGAAACATGTCAACTCGCATGAGTCTGTCATGTCAGACACTGATTTAGAGGAATCAGAAGGGTCCCCTAGATCCCCCTCTGAGGATGTCTCCTTCTCTGACATGCTGGAAATCCTTAGACAGAGAGGTGATTGGAAGACCTCTAACCCTATTGAAGATGAATCAGAGTATCTTGAGGCCTTTGGCTCCTGACCTTCCACCTTTTGGGTGACACCCACTTATGACCAACTTTTGGTGTTCATATCGGGGAAAGCATGGACCTCTCCAGATTCAGTGGAAGCCATCCCGAGGAGGCCAAACAAATTTATGACAGCACCTGAGGACAAGTCTTTCCTTAGTAAGGGAGTTCCAGTTGATGGTATGGTGGTAGCAGCGGCCACCAAGAAAGAATTATCAGAAGCATTTTCTAATATTCATCCTCCTAACAAGGAGTCTAGGACGATGGATAGGTACAGAAAGCATATTTTTCTTCAGCTGCATTTACATAAAGATCGTTGAATTAACTGACTCATTTTACTCATCTTCAGAGGGATCTCCTGAAAGAGTTAGGAGATACCCTCCAGGGTTCAGTAGCTCTGGGTTCCATGGACAAGGTTTCTGTGCACCTCTCCACCCTTACTTCCATAGCTAACTCCTCCATGAGGCTGATCTCATTTGCGGCAGATGGAGCGAGCAGGGCAGCTGCAGCAGGAATATCCCTCCGGAGACATTCGTGGATGCATCTTTGTAATTTTACGGAATCCTTCAAGTCTTGCTTCACTAACGTTCCCTTTGATGGTTCATCTCTTTTTGGACCCTAAGTGAAAGAGACTTTGACTAGGTGCCAGCAGGAAGGAAAAAGCTTATCTGCTGTTGTAGTCCATTTTTCTCTCCCGTCCAGACCTTATCCCAAGGGTAATACAGGAGGGAAAATGTAGTTCCACAAATCCCAAAAATGTTTTCCTCAGGCACAAGGTCAATCCTCCCCCAGGGGCAGAGGGGGAGGATATAATTGAAGATACTGCCCTCGCAGCAGCAGAGGTCTGCAACATTAGGGAGACAGAGAAGCTTTCTCTGATCATCCCTTCCATCGACCCTGAGGGTTTGCCCGACTGTCCATCTCTGGAGCCAGTCGGGGGTCGTATATCGCTGTACCAAGCGCCTGGCTAACTATCACTCAAGATCGGTGGGTACACACAAAAATATCCAGAGGTTACCTGATTCCCTTTATTTCTGAACCCTCACCAAACCGGTCTCTTCCAGACATACCACCCATCCAACTAGACAGTGCAACATCAGAGGTCATCTCGTTGCTGCAAAAAAGAGTCATCCAAGACATCCCCACAGAGCAAGTAGGACCCAGAACTTACTCTCGATTTTTTTTAGTTCCAAAAAGACAGGGGACTGGAGATCAATTCTAGATCTCAGCAGGCTCAACAAGCATGTAAGAAAATCAAAGTTCCGAATGGTCACTCTGAAGTCAATATTTCCCTTTATCGGGAAAGACAACTGGATGTGCTCAATCAATCTCCAGGATGCATACTACCACATCAAAATGGACAGGTGCTCCAGGAGACACTTACTCTTCCGGCTGGGAGCCAGTCATTTTCAGTTCAGAACACTGCCCTTTGGCCTCACTACAACCCCAGAGTGTTTATCAAATGCATGGCGGTGGTAACGGCTCACCTGAAACGTCAAGGATTCCAGGTGTTTCCGTACCTAGATGACTGGCTCCTCACTGCTACCACCAGTCATCAACTCATAAAGACCAGGGACGAGACTCTATCCTTGTGTGCCAGCCTAGGCATCACGGTCAACTTACAAAAGTCAGTCTTATCTCCCTCGCAGCATATTGTATATCTAGGCTCAGAAACAGACACAACCACCATGTCAGTAAAGCTAACACAGGAAAGAGTGGATTCTCTACGCAGTCATGTCAGATCCTTACTAAACAAACAAAGAGTCCAGGCCAGAATAGTCCTTGAAGTCCTAGGGATTATGGCTTCCGCCATCTTATTAGTTCCTCTTGCTCACCTACATATGAGGATTCTCCAATGGATGCTCTTTGCACAATGCTCGATGCAGGGCCTTCCATTGTCTCATCAGATATTAATAACAAACACATGCAAAAGGGATCTGAGATGGTGGGTACACATGAAACAACTTGTCCTAGGGCATCCACTTGTTCCTCCCCAAGAGAAAGCAGTTTTGACCACGGACACTTCCCAAATAGGGTGGAGGGCATTATCTGGGAATGACAGTCCAAGGTACTTGGCAGAACCACAAGAACCACTTACACATCAATGTTCTGTTGTTGAGAGTGGTGCTATATGCATTGCAAGCACTTCACAGTTCCCTTCCCACCGGGACGATTGCAATTCAGTCAGACAACATGTCTGTCGTGTGGTACATAAACAAGCAGGGGGGAACCAAGTCTTACCCGCTTTGCAGAGAGGCCTTAAGAGTCTGGAGATGGGCGATGGATACTCAACGCTTCCTGATAGCAACGCATATCCCAGGGAAATCCAATGTAATAGCGGACAACCTCAGCCGAGCAATTCTGATGCCTCACGAGTGGTCCCTGAATCCAATGGTTGCAAAAGAGATCTTTCACAAATGGCACCAGCCTTGCTGCGATCTTTTTGCCACTCACCTGAAGACCAAATGCAGCAGCTACTTTGCCCTCATTCCCCAGCCAGTGATGTCACCCAGGGATGCTCTAGTTCACGAATGGCCCCCTGGACTTCTTTATGCCTTTCCTCCTTTTCCACTAATTCCCAAAGTAATACAGGAAGCAAGACAGTTGAGGAGTTCCTTGATACTCATTGCTCCTTACTGACCTTAACAAGTTTGGTTTCCTTTCATGTGGCCCTACCTCTTGGAGGAACCATGGATTCTGGACCCATCTCCAGATCTCCGGATTCATCAATCAGGGCAGTTCCACCCCCACCATCCATACCCTCAAATTGACAGCATGGCTGCTCCAATTCCATGAATAGCCAGGTTTATTCCCTTATCCCCAGCGGTCAAACACATCCTAATTTCATCTCATAAACCTTCCACTCAGAAACTATATTCTAGCAAATGGAAAAGGTTTTCGCTTTGGGATACAAATCGGGGCTTAGATCCATATACTGCTCCTTTAGAATCCATTTTATCCTTCCTAACAACAATTTTTTCATGAAGGAGTGGCAGCCGCTACAGTTAGAGTTCAATTTCAATTTCCGTTTTGGTTTCATGGGAAATCCAATCACGCAGCACTCCCTGCGTAAAACTATTTTAAAAGGAGTTCTTCTTCTTAGGCCCCCAATAGAACAACCATTAGAACCTGGGACTTAAAACTTAGTCCTCTCATTCTTAATGTCTGCACCCTTTGAGCCATCTTCATCATCAGACAAAGTTATTATCATGGAAAACCTTGTTCTTGGTAGCCATAACATCTGCTAGGAGAGTTTCAGAACTACAAGCTCGAACTATTCGACCTCCTTACATTATTTTTCACAAAAATAGTCTCTCTCAGGGCAAACCCTTCTTTTCCTCCTAAAGTATGCTCAGAGCACAATCTGAATACTACTATTGAGCCACCTGTGTTTTCCAAACCACTCTAATAAATCAGAGTATAGACTACACCAGCTAGATGTCCACAGGATACTCAGGATTTATGTGCACAGGACTAAAGAATTCAGGAAATATGATCAACTTTTTTTTTCCTTTTCTGATAAAAGGAAAGGCTTGCCTGTTTCTAAAATTACCCTTTAGAAATGGCTTTCGTATTGCATATCCTTTGCTTATCAACAAACTGGTAGATAATTATCTGTCAAAGCTAAAGTTCACTCTACTAGGGTTATAGCTACTTCATGTGCCTTTAGATCTAGACTCCCAATTGATACTATTTGTGCAGCAGCTACTTGAGCAAGACCACATATGTTTGTCACTCATTACAAATTGGATTTGGCCTCCCGGGACATGTCATCCTTTGGGGCCACTGTGCTGAAGAGTCTCTTTGCTTGAGCCACCTGGGATAAAAGTGCTGTCCCATCCAGCAAGAATTACGGTGAGATAGGACTACATAACATAAAGATGTTATGTGCTTACAATAACGTTCCATGTTTGTAGTCCATCTCACCTATATTCTTGCGTCCCTCCCTCTAACCCCTTCCTGTCTCTGGGGGATCTGATGGACCCCTTTTTGGTGCTGTCTGACATTGTTCTTTATGGTCCACCTGGAATGGATTATATTTCTAATCCTTTGCTGTATTTTTATACAGCTCCTTTCATATTCTTACCTGATAGGTATTTATTGCTTTCTTGCAAACTAGATCTGGGTAATTGCCGTGAAGCACCATGGGATAGGGGTTAGCCTTGAGCCAGTAAAAGCTCTCGAGATTTAGTATCGGCCGAGTCGGAGCCGAATATCGGCTCCGAACCCATCCAGCAAGAATATAGGCGAGATGGACTGCAAACATGGAACGTTATGGTAAGTACATAACTTCTTTATCATGGCCAGATACAGGATGGTAATTTAATGTCAAACATGTGACAGTAATATAGCCACTTTCACTCAAGGAATAATCCCTTTCCTCCTACACATGCATATACACAGAGTAACCCTTATCTGAGTGGGTTACAACTCCCAATACTTTACTGTAATCAAGTGAAAGAAATTCTACTGATCGTACTTTAGTTATTTTTTTACACATATGCACATACACACACAAACACATAGACACTCACACACACACACACACACACACACACACACACACACACACACACACACACACACACACACACACATACACACACACACACACACACACACACACACACACACACACACACACACACACACACACACACACACACACACACACACACACTCATGATCATTTAACTTTGATCAAACAATGGCAGACTGGTTGCTTTCCAACAGAACCTCCTCCCCCCCCAAGTGCTGCTTTTTACCTTCTTATATCTTTAATATTTCACTGTGATCAGGTACATTTAATAGTCTCTGAATACTATTGCCTACTCCTTTCATACCCACGTAAACCACCACTGCTTATCCTATCATTATTAAACTGTGATCATATTAGTTTTCCAGTGTAAACCTTCTCTACCCCAAACCACAAGGCTAAGAAAGAAAAATAAATAAATGAATAAATGCCACATTCAAGGAGCACTGCACCATTCAACCCACAGTCCCCAACGAACCTTTGATCACATGTTGTAGTGGAAGAGATTTGCATGTCATGTGCCTGATTTGCACCCTTCTTGACTCTTCTGCTTCTGCGCTATATCAAAATTATTTTGTTGATTACAATAGCCTGCTCATTTTCTTCTGTGTTCAGCAGTTCTTTCCACCTGTTGCAATGTACTTTGAATATCTGACTGTCTGAAACTGCACACTTTTGATCAGTTTCCCATGTACCAGTCTCTATATGGTGCCTTTTTGTCTCCTTTTCACCACTCTAACTATTACCAGTTTTTTGACGTGGGGGGCTGCCTGTGCTCAACAGAAATGCATCAAGCCCCAAGTATTGTTTGTGGTAGATGAATAAATGAGCTGGCTGGACTTACTGATTTTCTTTAATCCGATTTTTGAAAACCATCAGAATTAATGAGCTATAACTACCTCTCATCTATCATGGGGAGAAATCTTCCTGAATTCTTATTCTGTGGACTAGTGTCATAATATCTTTATTAACTGCTTAATAACAAGACGCAGACATTCAGGATGAGTATGTGAACAACCATACTGTTTACTATCATTGCGGCTTGTGAAAAAGCAGAACAGAACCATGTGATTTCCCACATGTACTTTTTGCCTAGCAGGTTCATAAGTTCATAGGTTCATAGGTAGGTACTAGGCTATTGGCCCTGGGGCCTATACAAGCTTAGCCAAAAAGGTACCCTGGCTTTTGCCACCCAACAAAATTATTTTCCTGTGCCACTGTCGAGCAGAGCCACAGAGGTGATCCAGGGGGTGAATTTCCTATTTCCCATCCAATCATCAAGATTTTTCTTGAAGAGTGCTAATGAGGAGCTTTGTTTGATATACATAGGTAGTTTATTCCAGAGTATGGGAAGTCTCTGGGACAGGAATCTATCCCTCCGGCATGTTCTGTTTATTGTGGTGACAAGGTTTAGGTCCCTAGAGCATGTAGCTGGGAGGGATTGGGATTTCTTTAAGTGGAGCATGTCCAACAGCTCTGGGTTTGACATAGCTTTGTATGTTAGGCAGAGATCACCTCTGAGTAGGCGATATGCGATGGCGTAAAGCTGGAGTTTTTAGAGACGGTCAGTGTAGGGCATCTGTTTGAGGCCGGTAATCCTCTTTGTGAGGTATTTCTGTGGCCTTTCCAGTTGTTGTAGATGTCTTGTGAGGTACATACCAAAAGGGGCATTGTACTCTATAATGGGTCTAATGAGTGATGAGTAGAGGGGAACAATTACCTCTTTTTTCTGGATGAGAAACCTTTTGTGATGAGGTGTGCCATGTAGAAGGATTTCCTGACTACTGTGGCGATGTGATGATCAAAGGAGAGACTACTGTCCACCTGTGTCCCAAGGTGTCTTATCACACTTTCAGTGTTAAGTATACTACCACCTATGTTGTAGTTCATGGGTACAGAGTTTTTACCAAAGGGGATGACAATGCACTTTTTGGCATTGAGCTTGAGGCCATGACTTTGACACCAGGCATTTGTCTCAGTGAGGCCCTTTTGTAGGATGTCCACATCATTAGGAGTTTCCATTATGGCTCCTAGTTTGCAGTCATCTGCAAACTTCATTAGCCAAAGACCTTCTGTGTTAGCCTGTACTTCAGAGAAGCAGATACCAAACAGGAGAGGAGCCAGGACTGAACTCTGTGGTACTCCACTTGTCACTGGTCTGAAGTCAGATTTGGAGTCTGCTACTTTCACAGTGTGGGTTCTGTCAGTGAGCCAGTTTGCAACCCATCTTGTGACATAGGGATTTATACCTAGTTTAGTGAGTTTATCTATAATTCCAGAGTGGGAGATGGTGTTGAAAGCCTTGGCAAGATCTAGATAGGCTGTGTGAACCACCTTACCCTTGTCTACGGCTTTGGTGACTGCTTCAAAGAAGTCTATCAGGTTTAGGAGACATGATCTGCCTTTTGCAAACCCGAACTGGGTGGGGTCCAGAGTTTGGAGATTACCAATGTCTTTGTTTATAAGTTCCATGATGATATGTTCCATGGCCTTGCAGACCAGGCTCGTCAGGCTAATGGGGCGGTAGTTCCCGGGGTCTCTGGTGGCTCCCCCCTTGTGGAGTGGGATAACCGTCACTGTGCGTCATTCAGCAAGTGCAAAGCCTGAGGTGAGGCTATGACTGAACATGGTACTTAGGTGGGGTACCAGTTCATTCTGTAGTTCATGTAGAACGCAGCCTCGGATTTTGTCTGGTCCCATGGATGCTATGTTCTTGTCTTTGGAGAGTGTGTTTTTTACCTGTGCAGCCATGATTGCAGGAACTTTGTATTCTTATTTAAATAACACTGTACTATACATTACAATTTGCAGCAAAACAAACTATAACAAATTATATCAATGTACAATTTAATTGCTAGAAAACAATGCATTGATCTTCTTCACATTTTTAAGCATATGACCCATTAATGAAAAAGATACATACATCATGTGGATGGACCCAGAGCACTCTGCTGTTCTCGCCATTTGTACTACAGCTAGAGAAAAAGCATGTTCTAGAAAACATATTACTGGGTACTTGATCATAATTTTTTCAGCTATCTTTAATCAATTCATATAAAGTAAAACAAATGTGTGACCATAATTAAGAAAGTGTACATATGTGAAACTAAGAACATATTACAGAGCGTGGAAAGTCATTAGAAAAGGAACTGCAACAAATAGCAACTGATGGATTTTTAACAAATCAGTTTTCCTTACTAGCCCTCATCATCAAGCTTGTCCCACACCCTACTGACTAATGCATTTCCCTACTGTGCCTAGCATTAGCACCCCACATTACCCTTTTGCATGTGTCCGACTTTTGGGGGAAATACTTTGGGCAACAACACCTTATTGAATAAACAAAACAAACCAAAAAAGTCCACATCCATGCGTTTTTTTTAAAAGATCACTAATTAGAACCTTGGCTTATATCTTTCAGAAGGCATGAGCCAATGGTGATGTTTAATTCAAGTTTATACATGCAGATGTTTTTGTCATTTACTAATAATACTTTTTATTTGTTTTGTCATATGTAGTAATGCCATCTTATGTCTAAACATACCTAGGCAGTCATCTGTGCCTGGTGCAGACAATTTATTCACAAGCCTAGCTCCTTCCTGTTGTTGGCCTGTAGGCACTGTACAGTGATGTGCCCGGACTAAACCTGATGCAGGTATACACTTCTACACACCAAATAATGTTCACCTGGAGGTCTGCAATCTGTGATTCTTGTGCTGCATGGAGTTCACTGGCTGAGTGTTATGGCTCTTTAATGAGATAAAAACAGGGCTCTGCCTAACAGCATTACTAAAATATTTCACTATTGTTAAAGTGTTTATATGCACATTGTTTGTTGACATTAATAAATATAGCTTTTATTGTTAAACATCAGTGTCCACAAATGTGTTCTGCATCCACTGTTGATCTCAGACTATTTAGTCAGTAAAGGATTTTTTTTTAATGGCTCTTATCTTTTGAGGTGTTGATCTCTCTCTCTCTGGAAGCATTCCTTTGCTGAGCTCATAACCCCAAGTCTATCTTTTGTATTATGCCAAGCATTTGAAAGGATTTACTCCATGCTGGACTCTTGCATATGGACCTAGCATAATTCTAGCATCCACCACTCACTCTCATCTCCTCTATTGCTGGATCTGCTAACTAAACCCAATCTCATGGGCCATACACAGGGTTTGTCTCCAATGTACCATAGATCTGGCAAAACTATCAAAGGTTTCAAAACAGACTGACTTATACATAAGAATTTTTTCTCAAAGAATATCAGTGTAATTGAGATATTGGATAGAACAAAGGAAGCAGCCAGAAGATCATAATTAAGCAAGTTGTTTGTATATAACTAAGAATTTACATATCTATGAAAATTACAAACATGTTACTTACAATGAATGCTATTCTGTATGTTATAGTGGACATAATATTGTATTCATTGCCAGTGTGTTTTCTTTTATGCTCTTGTATCCAAACTCAATACTGCTCATTACAGAACCTTTCCCAAGAGTAAAAAGGTCATTAATGCCAGTTCACTCATATGGTTAACAAAGAAGTAAGTAAATAACAGTTTTAAGTAGTACATATACAAATTAAATATCCCAGAAATGGCTACAAGTACAACTACATTTTTCAGTTTGGTTCCTTCAATATTATAAAAAAACTTCATTTTTGTTTACAGACATAATAAAAGTCAATTCTTTTAAGCTGCTGAAATGAAATTTGTATAACTACTAAACAAAAATGAACTTTTAACTTTTCACTACCTGAAAACAGTCGTCTTTGCATTGCTAATATTGTGTCTCATTCATAATTAAGAATGTATACATTATTTCAACTGTTGACCAATTTTAAATTGCTTCATTTACTCTGTTTTATATTTCTAACGCTTGTAAATGTCTGACCTGAAATTATATCACATTACATTTCCTTGATGACAAAGAGATAATAAGCCTATTTATTCTGACCTTTAATTACCTTCAACCATCTACCTCCTTCTCCCATCTTCTCTCACATTTCTTCAATTTCTGTCCCATGTCCTTCTGAATGCCTCTGCAGATTCCTTTTCCAGCAATAATTCTCATAGCGCATTCCATGGGTCAATAGCCCTCTCCATGAAAAAGTGCTTTTGTAAATCCAAGGAGAAGCTGAACCTGCTACGTCCGACATATATGCCCTTCCTGTTCATGACAACCTTTTCAAAGCTACTTGATATGATTTTGAGCATCCATGTCTCACCCTCTTTGTATCTTCTGGTTTAAAGTGAGAGAAGCCTCAGCTTTTCTAGTCTCTGGTCATATCTTCTCCCTCTACTCTTATGTACCTTCTATTAGCCTTCCTCTAGGCTCCTTCCATTAACCCGCTACCTCTCTCCCTATATGGCCTTCATAATTACATACAGTACTCAAGGTGCAGCCTGGCCGCGGGCTGGTATAGCAGAAGCATTACTTCTTTGCTTCTGCAATCTAACCCCATGAAGATACACCCTGATACACTACTGGTTGCTGTCAGTGCCCCCCTGGTGCATGATTAGCACACCTAGATGCTTTTTCTGCTCGTTTGTCATCAGTTCTAGTCCCTCATCTGATTACTTTGAGTATCCCTGCACCCAGTCTTTACTGTCACCTTTCAGCTCCATTGGACAGCCTTTCAAAATCCTTCCTTAGACTCTTCCTTCATCCTCTGTTGGTGCTTCCAACACTATGTCATCAGTGAAGAGGTGGCTTCTATTCCATATTCATAATAGGAGATCACTAGAACCAGAATAAACTATTGTGGTACTCCAGTAGTCGCATTATTCCTGACATCATAACCCTCTCTGCCCTACCATTTAATCATGCAGCAGTCCAGTTCCTTAGTCTTGTTTCTGCCACACATCCTTCCAGTTTCCCTAGCAGCCTCTTGTGTGCCACTGAGTTATAGGCCTTACTGAAGTCCAGGTAGACAATAGCTATTGTCCTTGGTCAGGTATTCCTGTAACCAAGTCATAAAACTAGATCTGATTTGTCTGGGAGATCTTTCTGTCATGAATGCATGCTGTTTGTTCTCATGGAGATTAATCACCGTTTTCCTCAATATTATCTCTATGACTTTGCCTTGCACTGCTGTTAAGCTAACATGTCTATATTTCCTTGTGTTTTTACCCCTTCCCTTGTATAACAGTTTTCCAGTTGCTGTTAGAAACCTCATTCATGGATCTGCTAGCACACTGGCTATATTCTTAAAGATTATGATAGGTATCCCACTTGGTCTCTGTGCTTTATGCTCCCTTAAGGAAGCCTTGCTCCTCTTATTCTACTCCTGCTCTCTCTACAAATGTTTGTCATCTACTTTATCTATTCTTCCCTATCCCGTCTCACTTATGGCACACTCTCCTTGCTTTCCTTATTGTAGACAAAAACAACATATTCATACAACACCTCTTCCTTTTCCTAGTTTTTAGCAAAAATTATGGAAAAATGCATTCACCAGCAACTAATTACCCACTTTATCCAACATAACAAACTAGCTAACTGTCAGCATGGTTTTAGGTCATTTCATAGTACCACCACAGCCCTCCTATCCTTCACCGATTCCATCAATAAAAACCGAAATAACAACATCCTCTCATCAGCACTCTTTATTGATCTGTCAAAAGCCTTTGACATGGTCAACCACCCCATACTCCTAAAAACTCTTGAATCCCTTGCTCTTGACTCTAAGGCGGTTCTCTGGTTTAAGTCCTACCTTAACAATAGGCAACAAGCAGTCCTCTGGGAGAATAAACTATCTCCCCACTTGACAGTCTCCCTTGGAGTCCCTCAGGGCTCTATTCTTGGTCCACTTCTATTCTCAGTGTTCATCAACAACCTTCACTTAGAAATCCCTCAAGCTACCTGTATACAATATGCAGATGACTCCACACTCATATGTTCTGCCAACTCCATATCTGAACTACAATCCCTAACCCAGACAGTATTTAACTTAGTCGAGGAATGGTTCTTAAAACGTTGCCTCCTTTTGAATGCAAAAAAAACAAGCTCTTACTCTTCTCACCTAACAGTAAGTCCCCCCCAATCAATTTAACTATCAAGTCAAATAATGGCACCATTATAAACCTTGACTCTACCACCAAACTATTAGGAGTCATAATTGACAACAACCTAACATTTGACAATCATATAAACAACACAATAAAAAGTGTAAATAGAAAATTGGGCTCCCTGTATAAAATAAAACCCTTCTTATCCCCTATAGCCAGAAATACCATTGCCCACTCCCATCTAATCTCCACTCTTCTCTATGCTTCCCCCATATTTACTAACCTAAAGAAAAATAATCTCACTAAACTAGCTAACTCCTACAATAATACTGCCAAATTTGCCACTGGAAACCCCTTTAGAACTCATCATTGTCTGAACCTACAGCAGCTGGACTGGCTTGAACTACAAAACATATTGCTACTTTCCCAACTTACTTTTGTTCATAAGATTTTCTAACAACCTAACAACACACCGATACTCTCTAACCTTATTACCCCCTATACAAACCTCAATTTATTACGCTCTTCCACTAAACTCCTAGCTAGCATTAGCAAGTCTAATAACTTGGCAGGTGATTCCTCGTTTTCAAATACCGCTGGAAAACATGGAACATGTTGCCATCAGATCTAACTGCACTCCCCTCCTTCCCGCTCTTTAAAAAAAGGCTCAAGCAAAATCTTAAAAGGGCTCAAGCAACATATTAAAACACTCTGGCTTTGCCCCTGCTGTTACCCTTTCTAATTTGTCTGCTCTCGGTTTTGCCATTTTCCCTTTACTGCCTCCCCTCTCCTTTTTCTCTCCACTTACCTTAAGCAGTGATAACTGCCTCAAGTTTTTGTTGCAAATAGCAGCTGTATTAAACTATGAACATAGTGTAAACAACCTCACATATCTTAATGTAAGAAAGTCTTATTATGTTTCATATTTAGCTGATTTCTCCTTGACAAATGCTCTCTATCTACATTTAACTAAATACTTTTTCTTTATATTTCGGTAAGAATTCTATCTGAATACTGTGTTTTCTTAAATTGTATGACTTTGTAACTACTGATCTCTCATTATTTTTATCGACAAGATTATTATTATTTTTTTCCTTCTTATACTTGTACATTATAAATGTTTTAATGATATTGTGGAGCTTTTCTCCCTGGGCCTGCACTGAAAATGGAAATATATCCAGTTGGACCAGCCCGGTTAACAAATGTAAAATAAATAAATAAAATAAATAGTTTTGTATGATCTTCATAGCTTCTTTGTTCAGCCTAGCCCTGCCTATCCCTCTGACTTCTCCTTACTTCCTTATATCTACAGAAACATTTGTCCTCTATCATGATCCCTTTTTCTAACACCTTTTGAATTTGTGCCTTTGCACCTTTTTCATCTTTTTTGTTGCCCTTTTGCTTGACTCCTTGTAATCTGCCTCCTCATTTCCCCATCCAACAATCCCAATGTTCCTTGCCCTGTGTTTTGCTCATTAACTTTGCCTTCCTGTGCAGCCACTTTGCCTTCTTCTCTTTTTGTCTTTTTTGCATTTTCTTATGCCTTTGTCAATAGCTCTGAATTTTGTATTAATGATCCAGTCCAAAAGCTTCTTTAATCCATTATTTTGTTCACTCATCTTATGCTCATCTTTTAACCCTCTCAAACAGCTCATCACAATTTTTCTTTGTGTTTTCATCCTTGCTCCTGTCCTAAGGTGTGTGGCATGTTCACTCTTGCCAAATGGTGCCTTCAGGCTGAACCATGGCTAGGTTGTCTGGTGCACTTTGCAGTTCTCCAAACTAGTATCCCCTTCAACTCAAAGGTGAGGACCAAAAAAAAAACTATTCTGTACTCCTGTAGCTGTATTGCAAATTGCATGCTACAACTATAACAAGCAGCTTGATACAAGTACTACACACTGAGTGCTTCTGAATGTTTCATCCAAGACCATAAATGCAGTATCAGCATTAGTGATATCCTCATGACTTCATAAATCAATACTGCTGCAGTACCCCTGCACCATCCATACCTGCCATTTGTATCCCCTGAAAGTCTACACCTGTAGCACTCACCCCACTTTGCTCCAGCCTAACTATAGCTTCGCTTTCACATAGATATCCCTGATCCCATTCACAGTGGTTAGGACTACATCCAGAATTTTTTCCATTCTTATTCAGTCCTGCAGAAGTTGTTTGAACCCCTAATGGTCCCAAGATTTCAGATAGCTTTCACTTCCTTTGTACCTTGTATCTTGGAATCACCCATTCTGATCCTGGAAGACTGAGATTTGCCATAACTTTAACCTTCTTCCTTCTGCCCACTTTGTTCTTTTCTCCAGTCTCACTTCTTCCTTCCTTGATGAGTCTGACAGCATTCTTCCTTTCTTCAAACTTACAGCACTTGGAGTAAGTTCAGATCCTGCAGTTTTCTTTCTCCCTTCATGGGTCAGTGTTCACCATTTTCTTTGATCTCACATGCAATGTTCTCATTTATGTAGCTTGCTACTCCAAGTCCAGACATCCCTTTTTTGTCATTTCTAAACAGCCTATATCTGACCATGTCCATATCCCATTTCCTTTTGTCAGTGGCCCACGTGTCACTGATGATAGCTTCAAAAGTCTGTACTAATCTTACAGCCAAAGGACCACCAAGAAGTTTTAGCCATGATGCCCCTTCTTATTTCAAGTATATTAGTTGCCCCTGTTAAGAACATTATTTCCATATGGCCCATTTATGAATTTATAGTCTCCCATCTAATAATCAAACCTAGTTTTGAAAGTACATAGAATCTTCCTTTGTTTGACATGGAGAGGGAGTTTGTTCCAAAGGCAGGGAATGTACTGCCTTATGAATCCGTTATGCCAGCTGCTGTTGTTGATCTTGTTGTGGAGGCTGAAGTTAGACAGACCATTAGCTCTGCAAAAGTGAAGGTGGTTGAAAGAAGGAGGGACTTTCATTGCCTGAAAGGCTAAGCATGGATAGACTCCATTGGAAGTAAGTTAGATACAGTAATGGGCATCTTTTTTCTCTGTTTCCTGTGTAAATAAAGAATGCAGTATGGTTATCTTTATAGATGGCAATAACCCTGTGTTCATTCCTGGTCTTGTACTCTATAATGGCATGTATGATGGTTTTGCTTTTTACTTTTGACTGTGTTTTACATTTCAGGGTGGATAACTGTTACATATCAGCTTGAAGTTAATTCTTTTTTGTTGTAAAGCTTGTTTATATGGGAATTCCACTGTAAGGGCTTATTTCTAAATTGACTACTATTCTTATGTTAGATAAAAACAGACTCCTCAGTACATCTGCTCATAATGGAATAGAATTCAGATAAGTATACAACAACATTAGGTACTGAGTTATTTTGAAGAATTACACCAAGTGTAGGTGTCAAAAAGGTATGTAAGTAGGATAATATTTGTAATGAAGTAACCATGAAATAGCATGATTTTTTTTTTTCATTTTCATTTCAGAGTGTGTTTTATGGGGAAAGAAAACAGCTAGATGGTCAGATTTTACTAAGGAGGCAATTACATAAGGTATAGTATGGAAATGGAAGAAGATCACAAAGAGAAATTCAAGAAGTCTGAGGGAGAACCACCAGCTGCAGATGGTGCTGGAAGATGTAGGTGTGCACAGTATGCACCGGTTCTGGCTAAGAGACCAAGGATAGCGCACACAATCACTTCCTAGGTTAAAGCATATGTACCCTCGCACATACAGATATGAAAATGAGGCCTGTCAGACTCCACAACCTTTAGTTAACCATGTAATTGCTGTTCTCTGATATCATCAGACAGGGACAACCCCTAAGGACACAATTTGCACCTATGGTAATGAAGGCATGTGTGGAACCTGCAAAGAAAAAAAGTTATATAACTGATTACTCTCATATGCAAATATACCCTTAAGTAGAGCATTTGTCTGAGGTGTACAGTTATGTTAGCAATATTTCCCATGTCAGATTTTTGCAATATACTGTTGCTTATTAGAACCAATACTGTGCATCAAGCATTTCAATTCACCACCGATTATAAAACATGGAACAGGTCAGACTGATGTACCTAAAGCTTTCACTGCTTTAATGATAATACTAACTAAAATACTATGAGATTCAACAATTATAGAAGCAATCATTCACAAAGGAACAAGAAATCAAAAACCTTTCTTCTACAATACATATTGATAAATGCAAACTTGTGAATAAGTGATGATTAGCTATTTACTTTGTGGGTTAGACATATATAAAACCCTAAATCACAGAGACATTTGCAAAGGGCAGGCACAGTCATCATCATTAGCAGAGAGTGGGGGTTAGGTAGGAGGTGAAAGCCATCACCAAAGAAGAAGAAGTGAATGTGTGTGAGTAAGAAACATATGTATCTACACAGTGTACAGTGTTCAGGGCCATAACAGATGTAGAGCACTCAACAATACTGTTTGGATTGTCTGCATGTGTGTGAGGTGGAATGAGTAAGTGAATTTTCTTTTCAAAGTGTATGTGTCTGTATGAACAAAATCAAGCACTGTTGTAGTACTATACCCTGGCATCAGGTGAGAGCCATGCATGGTAGAGTAGTCATTCCAGCATTGTCACCCCTGAACACAAGAACCACCTCTGCCAGAAGGTGCACTGCTACTTTCATGGCCCTGGCTAGAAGTCAGGGTGCTACCTGAATGTGAGTGATGTCTACTGGACATGCTGTGCTCACAACTATTTCCAGGCCCATGACCCTATGGCCTATCACGTCTGGGTGTGAACACTGCAATCACTGATGGAGCAGTGGGTGTGAGTGGGATGTTGCACAGCCATGTGTGCTAACACCAGAAGATGTAGCGGCTTTCCACCCACATGGATGCCCACCATCCCCAGACCATTATGTCATTCATCCTGCCCAAGGAGTTATCCACATGGTTCAGGGAGTCACACACATCAGAATGCAAGATGTTTAGCAGTAGCATGATTTCTTCTGAGTCCCTGCTGGAATGTGCCTGCGCCTCCACTATGGCCCTACACACATGTCTGATGGCACCTACTGATACACCAGCATCAGGAGGAGGGTGGATAGCAGGCCTTCACTGAATACCACTACCAACCCTCCTGTGTGGCACCTTGCCCTCATGATGGCTGGAGGTAGAAGCTGTCAGTTCTGCAGCTGGAGTAACAACACTACCCTGATCACCTGTGTCACCCTCAAACCATCCTATATCAGAGGTCTCTGTTTCAGAGGTATGCATAGGCATACTGACTGTAGCCAAAGTATGGGCAGGGCCTCTGGGAGCTACAACCTCAGTGTCAGGCTGACTCTCTGCACCTCCAGACTTTTCCTGTTCATCCCCACCATCATTATCACAGGCTACTGATACTCTGAGATCAGGTGGTAGGGGTTTCACAGTGTCACTCTGAAGATCACCTATGATAACAATCAATAAACACAACGAACAAAGGAACAGAGAATAAAATTTATCATATACTTTCCTTATACAAAAGGTATGCTAAACTCTAACAGATGCTAAAGCAACATAAATTTTAACCTTACAGAGACCTGAAACTATCTTATATACAGTAATGAGAATAAACAAATGTGTGCTCACCAAGTGCAAGTGGGCTGACAGCCTGTAATCCAGATGTCCCTGTAAAAGGAAAGAAGGCTAAGTATCACAATGAAAATGAAACAAGAAAAAAAGAAAAAGCCCCTTCACATGTGCAGATTGAAAATGTTTTCACTCAAAAACGTAGAGAATAATTGCATCCCCCAAAACACCCTCCTCTATTTCTTTATTACTGTGCCATCTGACCCACACTTATTACTGACTCTATACGTATAAGAAATCTAAGATGTACACATATAAAGATATAAAAGTGACACTTGCATTGCAGCGTGTAAAGTAGATAATTCACCAAAAGTTGTGTTTATTTAGCAGTATCGAGCTCTCTGGATTCAAACAGTCACCCAGGTATGAAACAAGTGCATGAGCTACATGATTACCTTTATATAGTACATAGGCAGCTGTGTGAGCACTGTAAGTATGCAAATGAGGTGTTAAATCATTAGCATTCCTGAATACTACAATCTGCACTAAGTGTAGGGAATATAAACATAGTGTAAGGAGCCACACCATTATATGCACACATCCTAGCACTGCAAGGATAATCATTGAGAAGTGTTACCTGCTAATGGCTTGCAGGTGTCTATAATTACTCTGCCTGTGTGAACAGTCAGGGTTTCACAGCCTCCTCTCCTTGATGTCCCCTCACTGAGAGTCAGGTAGAAGAGACTTACAAAAAAGTCTGAAAGCATGTTGCCTGATTTAGGAGATCAACATTCCTACATTCAAATGCTGGTTTAATGACGGCAGTTATTGCTTCTTAGTAAGAAATGTTTTTCATATTCACGGCAGTACTTTAAGCATTGATAAAAATAACATATGCAATAAAACAGATATAGAATCACCATTAAAGCATAGAAAGAGAAGAAGATACCTGCATTGTTTGCAGTTTTTCTTTAATATTGTGTGAGTACATGGGTATCCTAACTGTTGGCAATATCACAATCATCCAGACATTTACTGTCAAATGAGAAAGGACAACTTTCATAAGTTGTTTCTACTGCTCTTTCAATGTGACTTGATACCATGTCACATTATCAGCACATCTAAACATTTTTCTCCTTACAAATATATGTCTTTGACTGTGGGAAATATGTGAAATACTTTTCAAGGATTGTCATTACTACTCTGTTTGAGGGTTCACATCCATACAGTATCCTGTTGCAAGATAATAAAGTTGACAAAACATTGGAAATATACATTTAAAGAATCTGATTCCAATTTTTTCTCTTTTTTTCCTTTAAAATTTGCATGTCATTTGGCATTGTGCTCCATTGACTGGTGGTGGTCAGTAGCAGTGAATGGCAGTTCACTGCTCAAGTTAAAAAATGGCAAATTGTATTTTGACTGCCATCAGTACCACAAGTAAGATTGACATTGTTGCACTTTCCTCAGCAGTATGGACAGCACTAAGTGAAGAAATTAAGTTGTCACACTCCTGTCTCTGAGGCATAATGTGTGAACATATTGAGCTTCGAGAAACACTACAGGTAATCCAGGGTTCAAACCCTGTTTACAGATTGTTTTGCTGAGGGAGCCAATACTAAATCTTGACACTCATTTTGTTATATGAATATATTGATGTGGAGAACTTAAGTAAGATCAGTATTGACTAAAAGTGACAGACAAAGTATTTGAAATTATGTCAATATTAATTGTGTGTGCTGTGTGAATAATGAAAGCATTTCTTCTCTTCCCTGTGCCCTTCTCCATTCCTGTGGCAGTAGCTAAAGTCGTGATATTGTGAGTCATACGTGATAGTACTGATGTGGCAAGGAAATGTGAGTAGGCCAAATGTATCAGTGTAATACAGTAGTAGCTCTGCTTATTACTAGATATACATTGTGGTTCACTGTGAATAATTAACCCCCTTCCCAAACTGCTTCTCCAGTAAATTCCTTCCACTTCCACCCTATTTCCTTCCTCCCCACACTTGGGAAAATACTTGAAAGACTAATCTACAACCAACTATCCACTTACATCCAACAGCACCACCTCCTTACTCTTAAACAGCATGGATTCTGGGCTGGCTGGAGCACAATATCAACAATATGGTTGCTTACAGATGAGATTCTTATCAACATGGATAAAGCAAACCTTTCAGGAACTCTCATAATTAACCTGACCAAGCTTTTGATCTAATTGACCACTTCCTGCTCCTTCATCCCTCCAACAAATTAGGGTTAGCCCCAACACTGTCATCTGGTTTCATCATTTCTTAACAAGTAGGTATTTCAGAGTCAAATTAGGCCCATCCCTATCTCTGGCAGCATCCCTTAGCAAAGGAGTGCCCCAAGGGCCTTACTCACCCCTCTTTTGTTTTCAGTCTTTATTAACAAGCTGCTGTCTGATCTCCCTAACTAACTCTTTATGCAGATGATATGGGTATTGTTCAATCCAGTCCCTCACATTCAACTATTCAAACCCAGCTTCAGTCTAACCTCCACTCCTCTTGGCTAAACAACCATAAACTACTTTTAAACCCCTCTAAAACAAAAAGTATGATATTTGAAGCTTCATAAAAGCTGAAAAGTGAGGGTGGCCTAATGGTTAAGGTGTTTGCCTTACAAACACAAGGTGCAGGGTGTGAGACTCACAATGGATAATTGGCTAGGCTTAAAATGGCTCGCAAGGGCAGTTAGCTTAGTACTAATCTATGAACCTATGAAAAAGACTCAAACAAATATCAACATTGCAGATCTCAGTGGCTGACCAGTAAAAACAACCACATTCTTTAAATACTTGGGTTTATGGACAGAGCAGTCACTTACATTCTAAAGCCACATTGAAAACACCAGGAACAAGATCAGTTCTCTTTTATTATAGTCCTGGAAATATCTCTCTTTCTCTCTAGACAAGCTAGATCTGCAATAGGCAAAGGAGTTCTCCTTGCTCAACTTGAATACGATTTCACCATCACAGCCACAGACTTAAAAAGACTCATCCACTCTACAGTTCATTGAAAACAAAATCTGTTGATTTGTTTTCAATTCCTCCCCTCAGGAGCACATCTGTATCACCCTCTCCAAGGCCTAATAGCTACCAGTCTCCTACAGAGATGAGCTACTCTTAGAGTCTCTCGTTTTAAAACTACTTCAACCAGGTGCCTTTCCACCTCTTGCAGCCAAACTCCATAATAAAGTCACACCCTACAACATTGGTAAGCTGTCCCAATTAACTCCCTCACTCCAGACACCCCAAACTAAACTGCACTGTATGAACAGTCCTTCTCCATTCTTGCACCCAAACTATGGCAATCCCACCCCTTCACCATAAAGAAGTATTCTCTTAACCCACCTTCACAGCTCAATTAAAAAAAAAATCTGACTTCAAGTGCTTTAATACTGGACACATAATCTAGCTCCCTTCTCAAATGCATCACTTCTACTTTGAGCCTTTATTTTCATCTGTTGCTTCCCTCTCATACGTACAACTAAAATTAATTCACATTTTATTTTCTACTCTGCTAATATTATTTATAGATTGTATCAATTGTCTAATGGATTATCTGACCTCTGTCATTACTCTGTGTTTGTGAATTTATTCTTTTATTCTTTTTTCTTTTATTGTAATCCCTTCAACCGGGCTGTGCCTGCAAATGGTCTATAGTGATCAGCGTACTATCCTGGTAAACAAACTAAAATAAATGATCAATTAATTAATTCATTTAATGTTTCTTCAAGTTGCTATTCCAAAAAAAGTTGTGCAAATGCTTCTGATAAATATTGTCTTCTGCATTTGTATGCCACTTGGAAGCATGAAATGAACTTTTTACTGTTTAAGGAAAAGTGAAAAAATTAGTTTAGACTGCCTTATGTAGCACAAAGCAGCCTGATGGCATTAAGCAGCCGTCAGCATCTAGGCAGTACTCTGAGAAGAAAGAAACAGTTCACTACCTATGGAAAAATTTGAAAAATTAGTTTAGGTTGCCTTTTCTAGAGCAAATATGCCTGTCATCATTGCACAGCCCTCTGAACTGTGGATAGTACTTACTGCAGAGAATGCACCTGACAGATGTCCAGTTCTGTGGAACAATATATCAATGAAGTGAACTGAATGAAATAAGGCATATGATGCACTGTCTGAATCTTGTTCAGAGATTACATTGCAATTATTGATAATATGTAATTTTTTTTTCATTTTAATCTGAATTTGTTTTCTGATCAGCAGATTGCAAACACAGTTCACTACCTGAGGGAAAAAGTGAAGAAAATAGTTTAGACTGCGTTATGTAGTGCAAACACTCCTGGCAATATTGTGTGGCTGGCAGCACTCTACATAGCAGTCAGTGAAGAAAGTAAACTTTTCATGCAACTTTCTCACTTACAAGGTGTAATTGTACTGAATTTAAAGAAATATGGCATATGATACATTATTTGAAATCCTGTTTGGAGATCATATTGCAATTATTCACAATATGTATTTCTTTTACATTTTAATTTGCATTTGTTATCTGTTTGGTAGCTTGTAAACAGAGTTCCTTACCTAAGGAAAAAAGTGAAAATTTCAGTTTAGGCTGACTTATTTATCGCAAACACACCTGACAACGGTGTGATTTTGTCAGCACTCTGGACAGTACTGACTGGAGAAATTCCACTTGTTACATACCTATATTTGTGCACAAGGTGTAAGTCCAGTGAGTTTACATAAAGAACACAGCTAATTAAGGGTTTGAATCCACATAAAAGTTACTTTTATAAAGGGTGTAAGAATCCAATTTCTCACAACATTTTGATTAGGACTGCAACACTAAAGAAAAATTATAATGTTACACATGTTTCTTGCAAGCAATTTATCAGTAATGCTTACATAAATAAACTTGTCTATTTAGCATATGTCATTAATGTTTCACATATAGTCTGAAGCTGTGTGCCCAATATCCTAAACATGTCAATGTTGTTGTTGTTGTTGGTCTTTTGGCTTTTCTCGGTTAGGGGTTGCCATAGCGGAACTCTAGTCCACTAATGATTGGCAGTAGATTTTCACAAACGCCGAGGTGCCAGCTCAATGTCCAACCTTCAACTAAGGCACGCCCATTTATTCATGTCTTTTGAACGCCCATCCAACCGCGGGGAGGACATGCAGACTCCACACAGAAGGCACTCCCCACACTCCAGCCGAGAATCGAACAGGAGAACCTATTGCTGTGAGGCAACAATGCTACTGCTGCACCACCATGGTGAATAAACATGTCAATAACAATATTTAATATAAAATGTTAATATAAATGTACTTGCATTTGTATGATGGGCAAAATACTTTTGTTACATCTTGACTCATTGCATATCTCACCTATGTGTTTAGGACAGTTATGTCTTGTGAAGTATGTATGTAACATACTCAATGTGTATTACTCAGCTCATTCAACTGCATACATCGGAAATATATTTACAAACACAAATGCTGACTTTTACATAGAAATGCATTCCCAGGACTAATTAAATCACACACATGCAGGCTTCTCTGAAGTGTATCTACATTCATTCTGAAATTAGTGTATGTCTAATTTCCATACTTGAAAGGTAATGTTCTTGTGGCAATGTCTGTTAATAAACTAAGTTTCAGTTTTTTGAATGCCTTATCCTATGACTTGGATTCTCAGCTGGTACAACAATATTTTAACATTGTGTAAGCCCCAACACCACAATATGTCACAAGTCATCCTCCTTCTTCCTTCCAAAACAGCAAGGATTAAAATCCATACCATTAAGAATTCCATTGTTGAACATTAGAACCTGTGTCAATAGGTTGAGCATCACACATGATAAAACTCTGCCATGGAATCCATCTGCTTTTAATTGAGCAAATGCAGTTGGCAAGGCTGTGCATCTTTGCACACAATCAGTTTCCTGCAAGATCTGAATTGGATGCCAATTCAGACAGATTTTGTTAGCTTAACTTCTGCAGACATGGCTGGCAAAGGAGAGAATTTGTCTACATTTAGATCACAAATGTGGGGTGTTGAGGAGTCCATGATATTTTTGGCACTCCTCATGAAGTGCTACAGCTGTAGGCTGCTGCAGGAGGATTATAATAGCTCTCAGTATAAGGCTGATGAATGGAATTGCTTAGCCACAGCTGTCTCCAGTGCAACTAGCATTCCACTCACTGATAAACAATATTGCCACCACTGTAGTGACCTTAAGAAGTGCAAGCTGAACATCCTAAACTGATAGGAGGATACATTTATGACTATGAACACCCCAAAGTTGTGCAAGTATATTGACCCAAAATCTATCTATGAAATGGCATTAGTGATGTAGCCAGCCAGCACAGGTTCTCATTATGCTTTCAGATATATTTATTTTCTTTTTGTACTGTACAGCTGCAGAGGAGATAGCTGCAAACTGTGAGGTACACCAGGAGAGATTAACTTACCTCAGAGAGACACGAGATAGTTATAGCTCAGGTCCAAATTCAAGCCAGATCTTGAACAGGCATACTTTAACTTTCATTGCTAGCATGCGTGCCTTCCCAAATAACTCTTGTTTCTTGCACTGGGAAATGAGAACACCAGCTTAGATGTTAGTGGGTTCAATATCCAAAAATAGCAATTACTTTTCATTATTGGATACATATGCATAAAATATTAACTGCAATAATATGTCAGGAATAATTCAGTTATGGTAATTGCAGTTATTACATTTGAATGCATATATCCTACCATCATTGGGAAATATAATAGCAATGAGATTTATTTACTTTATGACACATTAATACTTTTCCATCATATATGGATGTGACAAAAGTGTACAATAGTAAATTGTCATAATTGTTTATGTATGGCCAAAGTTTCTAGAACAATGCAATAATTTGACATGCCATGTGTCTAATTATCTCTTTTTTGTCTCCCCCATTCTATCTCTTTCTCTGTCTTTTTTGGAGGGGTTTATAATTTACTAACATTATGCTGTTTGCATACATTGCTGCTGAAAAATAAATGATCATCAGCACAGAGAAGTAGACTGATCACTGCTGCTTGGCCCACAGTATCTCCATAGATGGCAGTACAGACAACTAGCACTTTGGGTTCATAAGCTGTCAGTGCTGCCTCCACAGCCCTGCCCTATATGTTCCAACTGCATCAGGTTGCTGTGCCCCAGCTGCTAGTGCAGTGGTACCATCCTGAAGCAGTAACAGTGGAGATGACAAATTTGTGACCCAGCAGGGGCTAAACAGTCTATTGGAGGATATCATGGAGACAGGCCTCAGTACATGCATTAGCAGGGTGAAAAGGCCCTGTATTGGATTGCAAGGATGATGTCTGGCACTGACCCAGGGAGCTGTTTCAAGAGACAGTGATGACAGTTCTAAGGGTGAGAACTAGATTTTCACTGTTCTCATGTGGGACATGGGTCTGCCTCTTATGTCCCCTACTCATCCCCAGTCATGGTATCCCAACATTTTGTGCCCATCACCATCCTAGTCTGTCTTGTATGACCTGTATGTTTGCACATGCTTCCTGACCTAATCTACCTGGCCCTCTCATTCCTAAGCACCTTTCACAACATTCCTTTCTGTCCAGAAAAAAAATAATAAAGGATGGGCATCTGTCCCACAAAAACAAAACAAAAAAAAATATGCCTCATACATAATTCTACACTTCACTTATGTATTACCTTGACACACTTGATTTGGTCCAATTGGCTATACAAAATTATTCTGTTGTTGTCACCCATCAGTGGAATGGTGACTCTCCAAGGTCATGAAATTGTGTAAACAATTGTAAATTTATGTTATGAAGAAGTGGATAGCTATGGTACCCTCCCATATCCCTCCTGCAAATGCCTGTATTCTTTCCTCTGTGTCTCACCCTCTGCTTTCCAGCCTCGTTTTCACCAATGTCCTATCCACCCCTTTTTCACACATTTAATCTGGTCAACAAATAGATTCATACACAACACACATGGCCAGAAAAGGCCCATGGAAAAGCCTTCACTTTATATGCTTAGCATTTGCATGGAAGTTGGCGTAGTGCAGCAATGCTGAGTGAATGCTGTTTAACGTCTTATTGTGAAAGCTGCAGATTTCAGTTTAATCTGCAGTGCCCTGGTTTCTTTCACACAAATGTACTTAAATCCACTGTACTGTGAGAATACAGAGTAAAGGCAGACTAAAGGCAGTGCTGTGAAATGGTTACTGTAACATTTCTTACTTATGCTGCTGAATGGAGTGAAGTGGAAGTTCCTATGTGGCTTGCTGAGATAATTATCCTTCTTGCAGCCTGATGTTTTTGCACAGTGTCTGGGTTTGATTACAGTTATAGGTGAATGTATTAATCCTTGACATTTGATATTAATTTCATATGTTTAACTGATTTCTCTCCATACACTACATTTCATTAACATACCATTTGAATAGTGCAGTAAGACATCTTTTGCCAAAACATTGGAGCACCAACAGGTAAACTTATTAATCCAACCTTGTCTTGATTATGTCTTCATGTCTGTAACACTCTCCTACCCTTTATTTCTCCCTATAGCAAATACTTTACTAGACAGCTCATGAAAGATTTATGATGATTTAATAAGTAAAAGTAACAAACCATACAAATGCTTCTACATGTCCCTCAAAACATATTATTGCAGTTCCTCTCTGCATCAGTATTTATCTCTCTCTGTTCACTCCTTCTTGTTCAGTAAGTTGTCACTGTGCTTCATTTGTGTTATTTAAATCTTGTGAAGTAACAATCTCTTTGCGGTGTGATGAAATAATGCTCACATGTACTGATAGATTTGTTTGACTACTTTCAAGGGTTCTAATCCGACCATTATCTGCGTGTTACTGATTGTTTTTGCACACTATTTACTGAATATTTTATGACCCATCATTATCCTTCTTCTGTTTTGAGCTTCTTTGTCCCTGTCTCCATCCCACCCTGTTGATGTATCTTCACCCATTTGTATCATTTGTCTCCCACTACTGCATTTGTGCAACACCTGGCATTAGGTAACAAATGTAACTAAGGTTAAATGCATGTATATAGCGTATGGCAATATCTTTGTGATTTTATTGCCTTTGGCTATATTACTTTGATACACTTTGTGCCCCTGTGCTTAGGCTATGTATACTGAGATTAAATGTACTTTACAACAAGATGAGGAATTGGATGTACAGATTACAGTGCTCAATAGGTAATGAAGATGAATCCATACATTCACATTTGCTGAAATCTGTTGTCAAATGCGAACTATCTGAAGTATGACTTCCTGCATGGTGTGTTTAGATAATACTCAAGTATAAAGCTTTTTCCTGCAGTAGTGTAAAGGTGTGAATCCAGCAGGATGAAACAACATATTTCAGAATGTTTTGCCTGATTCCTGTGGATGTAAATGATGACTACGTGTTTCCTTAACACATCATTATTCTCTTGCTATATTTATATCCCTACTCACTATTGTGAATTCTGTCTTTTACTGATCTTTGCATGGAAGTCGGCAAAGAGCAACGTAGTGTACTGCTAATTTCCATTCTAAGCTCAACACTTCAAGATATGGTTACATATGAGCTAATACTTTGCCATCAGCAGCGCAAATCAGCTTGGCAGCACTGCACTCATCAAAGAATAACATTAAAGAATTGCGTCATTATTGTTTTAGCCTGCACAATATTTGTATACCTGTATTAATTTTGTCAGCAGGTTATCTTGATTTTAAAATGATGTCGACTCAGTTTATTCAGTTGTTTAATTTATGTCTGCTCCACAGTGTTTACACTTGCAACTGTGTTACAAGTTTGGTTAACCTATTGTCGCATAATACATTACTGTTTTTCTGCAGTACACTCTCCTGTGTATGACTTGCATGTTTATCTTGTCAGTGCACATAGTGCAAGTATAAGACAAGTGTGCAGTCACCCCAACATGAATTTGTAGGAAACTTTGATTAATATTTCACTGGTTTGAAACAGAGAAGGTCTATGATATCCCATAATATGAAACATGTCAATGTCCCTCACCGTAACAAAATGCACATGAAGGACAGTATCTAAATTTTAGTAGAGAAGTACATAATTACATGTGATAATCATAGTGATGTTACACTGACCAATGCACACATGTGCCTTTGTTGCACAACCTGTGATACATAGTACCATCTATTCCAATCAGAGAATTTTCAGGAAGTACATATGTGCTATTTCACATTGTTAATGTCACTCTTTTCCTGTGATTCTTCCAACTAATATAGTGTTCTGTAGATTGTGTAACTAGAGAGGTAGGAGGTTTAATGCTCAGCTTGAGAAACTTGTGTGTGTATGTCTGTGTTAGTGTGTGTAATGACTGGTGCTGTATCCATTTCCCCTGAAAAGAATGCATTTGACTCTTTACACACCTCCCTTATCCCATCTTGTACTCTGTGCTCTTAAGGGTCAGAGTTCTCCTGTGATGCTTGTGACTAATACAGTGCTCTCTAGATTGTGGAACTAGAGAAGTAGGAGGTTCAGTGCTCAGCATAGTAAACCTGTGTGTGTGTGTGTGTGTGCGCACCCATGTGTGTGTGTGTGTGTGTGTGTGTGTGTGTGTGCACACGCACATGTTTGTGTGTGTGTGTGTGTGTGTGTGTGTGTGCAACACCTTGTGCAGTATCCACTTCCCTTGAGGAGAATCCATTTAAATGTGCACACAGATCCCTTATAGCACTTTTTATTGAAACATCCTCTCTGAAGCACACCGATGAGGTCATGCTGACAAAATTGCACTGTCTCTCCCCTTAAGAGTCAGATTTATCCTGTGACACTTGTAACTAATGCAGTGCTCTCTAGATTAACTAGATAGGTAGGAAGTTCAATACTCAACATGGGAAACGTGTGTGTAGCACTTTGTGCTGTATCCACCTCCGCTAAGGAGAATGCATTTAAATGTGTACACAGCTCCCTTATCCCACTTTTTTCAGAAATATCCTCTCTGTAGCACAGCAGTGAGGTGATCCTGACAAAAGTGCACTCCCTCCCCTTAAGAGTCAGACTTCTCTTGTGGTGCTTGCATGTCTTACACTATTCTCTAGAATGTGTAAATAGATAGGTAGAAGGTTCAAATACAGCAGTGCTTAATTTCTACAAGTGTGTGTGTGACTGTAAATGAATTCAGGATTGGTTTACACACATTTGCAGTGGCAACTATTACAGTTTCAGATGGCTGTAAAAGTCATTTTGCCAGTTACATCTCCTTGGCAGTACACTGCTGATGTCATCCCTTTACAGATGCTGTATGCTTCACTTGTGCTTAGTCTTTTCCTGTGGTGCTGGCTGCTGCTAACGTGCTGTATAGATGATGTAAGTAGATAGGTTGATGGTTCATGTCCATTCCTGTTTAAATAGTGTGACTATGTTTACTGTCATAACTGCTGGCCACCTCAAGCCACCTTTATGTACAACTCCACTTATGAGATAGATTTACAGAGGCAGAGTGTTATACTAACAAATCCTAGAATCCCCGGGAAAAAAACTTTTGGGCCACACAATGATTGCATAATGCTACCATAACTGCAGTATCTCACAGCTGGAGTGGGAATTCTCCTGTGGTGTGTGACTTTGATACTGCACTTTGTACACTGTGTAACTACATATGCAGGATGTTTGAGACCAGCAGTTAGTCTTTCTTTCACCCTCATACTGTGTATACTACCCTTCAAATACATATACAATGTGCAAGCTATACATTGTTATTGTGCACTTTGACCTTTTTTTAGCATAAACATCTGGCTAATAAACAGGAGTGAGATCATCTATGTAACTGTGCATTGCCCCAGTTGTACCTCAACATATCATGTGGCACTTGCTATTCAAGCACTAATCCCATAGCTTGTGATCTTCTACTTCAATTCTAGCCATTACTGCTTGGCCTATGTTGTGTTAGTCTTAGTGTGATTGTACCTATTGCTAACACTGTTGTCCAACAAATTTGCTGTGCACACGTGTAGGTGCTGATTCCTCTTACAAAAAGTTCTGATAATTTCTTACATAGCAATGTTTTTATTCAGAGTAGTGATAACATGATTACGTTTTCATGAGGGAATGAGACAACAATCTGTATATTGTTGCCTTCGTACAGCATTAACAGCCACACATCCCTTGCAGCGTTAACATGATGTAATGCCTTGACATACCGACATATCTCACATTTGTGATGACATCCCTTGCAGCGTTAACATGATGTAATGCCTTGACATACCGACATATCTCACATTTGTGATGACACATATAACATGGTGCATTCATTCTTTCCAACATCATGTATTTTCTGTAGTCAAATGCTCATGTGCTTAGCATGCACATTCAGTGCCTGCTAACATTGTTGGGTCTTATACTGTAATGCATGAGTGGCATCCACCACAGTTACAATGTATCCATTTACAGTGGGAGAGGAGTCCACCATCCCTTGTATCTCAAAGAGATTGTTTAAAACACATACATCTGATATAATAAGCTAGCTTAGGTGGAGTGTGCTAATATGTCCACTTTTGTGCTTGTGGTTCATCCACATGTCATTAGTCAACAGAGTGGCATAGCTTGGTGTTGAATTCCTGAAAGATCAACATTATATGAATGTACTAACATTGCATAAACATTATAGTATCTAGTTATTCTTATCTATTTTTTTGTTGGACAATGATATATCATCACAGATTGTCATTACATGACAACTAAATAGTTATTTAGGGCATGCTATGCTGTGAATGTTCCTGTGGCATATGTGTTGATTACGGATTTGTATAGAATACCTACACAGATAGATTGTGGTTTATTTCTGGGACCGTGTCTGTAATAAATGATGGAAACAGCTTTCTTGATAAAGAAGCATTCATATTGTACTGCTCACTATTGTGTGGACAGTAACATGTGTAGCTCCTTTCCAGCATTCAGAATAAATCAGATTGTTTATATTATATCTGCAATTCCTTTCTTAATGCATATATTCAATTCAGTTATTTGTGGCAGCATCCATTGCTATCTGATGTGGCATGTGCAGTTAGTACATAGGTCTGGACAGAGTCTAGTGTAATAGACAGGGATTTGGATCTGGTAATATCTGCCTATCATACAACTCTGTTAGACAGCAGTGGCTTAAACACAGACAATAGTTATGGCACGCTCATAGGGCCATGTTTTTCAGGCCTTGTCCTACAAGGTAGGGTATCCATACCCGTTATGATAGGAATGTGCTATAAGTCCTTTAAGGATGTTCTTCATGACATAACCAATATATGTAATTCTGTGGTGTCCATGATTGTAATGCATCTCTCTGATATCTGTCCTGGCATGTGTTGCATTACAGAACTATTTTAAGGTGGAAAAATTCTGTGCCAGATTCTCACGTAAGGTAATGTAGACAGTGAAAGTCTTTTTGATTTCCTACACGAGGAGATTCCTTTCTTTTCCTTCCTTTCATGTTCAGTTGGCATCGGAGGATGAAACCTTCACTCTGACCTAGCTAATCTGGCTTCAACTAGCAGCACAGAAAAGAGGTGTGATCATGGGACAGGATAGGAATGAAGAAGTAATGCCTGGTTATCTTTAGATGGGAGGATATAGAGCATTCTGGGGGTGTGCCCATGCCCATGTCATAACTCCTAGATACTGAACATATTGACAACCAGTAAGTGTGGTAAGTGGGACAGTAGAACAGCAAGCTATTATAGTGGCATATGGGACATTCCCTTGCAGAACCCATGGGTCATTAACCATTAACACAATATGTAGAACACCAGGGTACTGCTGTACTGATATCAGTTTTCTGTGCAGCAGTTATGACACACCTGCTCCTGCAGATGGAGAAGGAGTGGCCTTCGAGCCCAAATGTTTAAAACTGAAGAATGGGGCTAACCAGAATCTGAGGAATTGTGAATGCATCAATAGCAGATGTCACACTGACAAACAGCCCTAACAAGCAAAGTTCACTAAAAAATATTTCCTTTCCTTCTCAAGATGCCCCAAAATATAAGAGAAGAAAGAACAGGGCTCTTTTTAATAGTCCTTCTGTGATGAAGACATCCATGTTTCTCTTAGCTAGTACAGCTGAGCAAAGAAATCCCATTACCATTACTAGTACCATTACTAGTACCCATTACCATTGCCATTACCAGTACCAGTCCTGATACCATTACTAGTACCATTACCATTACCATTACCAGTACCATTACTAGTACCATTACCATTACCAGTACAATACCATTACTAGTACCATTGCCATTACCTGTACCATTACTAGTACCGCTACCATTACCAGTACAATATCATTACTATTACTAGTACCACTACCACTACCATTACCATTACCATTACCATTACCATTACCGTTACCATGATTTTGCACCTTCCTAACACAGCAAAATGGATCACTAATGCATTTAAACTTAAGACTTCTCATGGAGACAGCATGTATAATCTCACACTCAGAACCTTTGTGAACACTTCCCTGACGAAATGTTGTGCATCATGCAAGAAATTAGGAAGTCAATCAATAGGAAGTTGCACCTGCTGAAATGAAATTGTTCTCTGTTTGGTGTAAATCTAAGGTTATCCTACCCACTGAAGCTGCAGAACCTGCAGTCTTGCAGCACATAGCTGGTTTGTTCCACAGTGGGCTGCTGTATGTATCTATAAAGGTACATATTCAGTAATTTCAAACTACTTGTCTAATGACTGCCTTCTGCATCCATTCCACAGATAAAGAGTTCATGAAAGGATCCTATACATCAAAGCCCTAAGAAACCTTATTCATCTTCCTTGGGACCTCAGTTTTATGGTGGGGAAATGATGTTAAGTTAATCCTGGTCCACATGAACCCAGTGCATTAGTGAACCTCAAGTTTTTATCCTGGAAATTCTTTTTCTTGTCACTTTTACATCTGTCTATTTAAAGGTTTTCTGAGCTGCAGGTCCTAATCGGTAAAGATCCCTAAATATTATTGTCTAAGGGTAGGGTAAAACAATAGAACTACTCCCTTCTTTATGTCTAACATACTTTCAGAATTTGCTTTAAATGAAAGCATGCAAGTATCAGGATTTTATCCAAAGTCCCAGAACAAGGCTGAGAGGATATTGTTCTTATATGTCTGAAACCATATAAAAATGATAAAAGGCTTCAGGCATTCTGATTAGCTCGTTTTCTTCTTGTGCCAGGCAAACAGAGAAGGCTAACATCAAGGTATATTTTACAAATGTGGCTGGTCCATAGATTTGTTTTTATTATAGCAGCCATGTTAACACTCTGAAGTAGAGGTAAGGGTACACTCCACTTACGGACTATCCACTAAAGTAACTTTTTACATGAATGTCTCACCCCAGGGTATCTGAGATGCAGTGACATGGATCGCTATCCACACATCTTCTAAACATTGCAAATTAGGCATTCAGTCCAGAAACAGGACAAGCTTTACCTATGGTGTTGTACAGGACATGCTGCGCCCACAAACACAAGGATAGCTAAGTGCTTTAATTCTCCTGTGATGGATAATGAATTATAATGTGGTAGTGATCCTTATAAAGAACATAGTGATCTATGTGTGTGTGAGTTCTAATATTGTGATCAAAATACATTGCAGTATTGCATTCCATCATCTTTTCACCCAAAAACTAGTTCTGAAAGGGCCTGCTAATTCAGATCTTACCCACGAGAAGAGCACTAGTGAGCAGGTCTCCTGAAGATACAATCTTTGTTTTTGAAATTCAAATTTTGAAGACAACCTCCTTTCTCTGTTACTGGTTTTAAAGGGCCTGCCTAAGCACTCACCATTCCCAAACTGCGTTAGATTCCCCTTTCCTCTAAATGGTTAATCATGTCCTCGCCAGCTCAGCATATTTGGAGAAGTACCAAATTCGACCTTTTATTCATTGCCTAACTGTTGTCACTGTTTCCTTGTTCCTTGTTGGGGAATCTGATTATTGCCATCTTTTACCTTTTGTTCTTGTAACATATTGGTATGTAGCCCCAGGGCATTACCTGTGATCTTTCATGTACTTTGCTTGTTTGAATTCCTATGTTGTGAGTGATGACAAAGTTTTTAAGTACTTGAATTAATTGTCCATTTTTTATTTTAATTCAGTGTTTTATAATTAGGTAACTTACTGAAGGAAGAGGTTCAGAGCTCTTAAGAGAACCAGATATTTATTTCATAAAGTGGAACTCTGATGACATTTATCAAAATATTTGGAAACTCACTTTGCTTTTGCTATTGTGATTACCATTTCTGTTCTTCATATGCATTTGTTAGAACATTTCAATAGTTCTACCTGGCTTTAGCCAATTGCATTGCTTATCCTTATTAATGCTACTATATGTTTTCACTGAAGAGCTGTATAGTCAATTGAATGAGTCATTCGTGTACAGAGGGTGGCCTAATAGTTAAGGTGTTTGCCTTACAAACACAAGGTTCAGGGTTTGAGTCTCACAAAGGATAATTGGCTAGGCTTAAAATGGCTCACAAGGGCAGTTAGCCTAGTACTAACCTAAGAAATATCAACAGTTACATTTTCATTCTCCTTGTTACACTGTCGTGATATTACAACATTTTCCGCTGCACTTGTTGAAAGCATATACATCTGTAATTTCTTTGTGTACACTACGTTATCATGCCGAGAGTGTATTTTGTTCTTCATTTAACTAAGTGTTCCATGCCATATCTGTCTGTTACAACAGGGTATGCACCAGACTGAATGAATGACCAGTTTCTGTCTTTTACTTAAGCATCTGCTTTAATCTTATGGTTTTGACTGAAGCATGTGTTTAACACCATCAAAATGCTTTACCCCTCTGATTAACGACAACTAAACAGGGACCCTGATAGTGCAAAAGAAATGGCATTTAGGGGCTTAAATCCTCTCAACCTATTAGCTCAAGAAATCTGGACAAAGCCAAATATACATGCGGACAAAGGCCCCAAAACAGGGACAGATTTTAAATATTGTTCTTATAAATGTAGAAAATTGCTAGAATAACAGGTTTTCCTTTAGCATACATTTTCTGAAGGATACGAAGTCTGCAACATAAATATCCGTCAGTATTTACTGACTTTAGTCATCAATGATTTGCCAGAAAACCACATATTTTATGAGGAACAGACCAAAATGTGAGCCAAAAATCTGGACGTTCCCTAAAATCTGGACAGTTGAGAGGTATGGGCTTAACTCTAGCATGTACATTTGACTAGGATCTGCTACGCTTTATATTGTATGTGGCCGCTTCATTGCTGATGTCTGTTTCCAAGCTCAGGTAGCTTTGCTGCTTTCCTTTTGCTCTTTTCTTCCTGGACCACACACATGTCCACCCACTTAGGTAATTATGGCGGTTGTAACCAGTAAGAGGAGCCTTAGTAGCCCTCCTCTTCCCATTTTTTGTTTTTCTTTTTTCTATCTCCTCCTATTTCAGTATGGTAGTGGTCAGCAACTGAAAAGATAAGAAAAGACATTTTTAAAACTTCATTCAGTAACTAAATATTCTGAGCTCAACAGTGGACACAGCTTCTTGGTTAATAAATTAAACAATTCTATATATTTAAGCATAATGATTATATTTAAAAAAAGACTGCATTAGTGGAAAAGTCCCACAAGAAGCTCCATCAAAGAATCGCCAAGAACAGTTTATACTGTCACTGTTTATTAAAAACAAGTTAAGCACTTTTGTCCTATTCAATTCAAGGACTTCATCAGAACTAAATTACTCAATGCACAAATTGCTCAGATATCCTAGTACATCAGTCAGATTGTTAATTTAGAGAAGCAATATCTAAAAATTATTAAACACTTTTAAAACGTTAACAAATGTCTTAAGAAAAAATGTGTTAAGATTTCCAAAGAATGAATAAATACATTCATACCAAATAACATGATAATACATATGAAAAACTTGGTAACACAAATGTGTGCTAAATCATAAATGTGTACCTTATTATATATTTTATAATGCCTAAAACTGTACAATTAATAAAGATATCTATAATTATAATTTAGCTGTCCTCATCCTAAGCAATGGTAGTATAGACATAAAGTTGTTTTTTATGTTCCTTTTATAATTTCTTTCCATTGCTCGATCCCTGTAGGTTTCATTTGTAACATTTTTAACATTACTATTATATAACATATATTGCTGTACCTCCATTACAAATAAAACTGTTAGTCCTTCTGTCATTGTCTTCTTACATGTGTGGTACATTATAGAGGATCGGCTGGCCTGCAATAAGGCCTTAAAATATTTTGTTGTGGCTCTCAGGTGACTTTGCTGCCTGTTCAACTGGTTTGAAAAGAGAGTGTGATATGGGTAAGTTCTGAGTTATTTATATGACTTATTCGCAGTTAAAGCTGGTATACCTTCTCAGAATGAGCACATTCTAATTTGACACTCTGTGTCAAAGGAGCCAAAGTTAATATTTATTATATTTTTGAACCACAATGAAGACATACCCCAGGATTTAATAAAACCCATGTAGGTTCTGTGAAGAGCCTACATGGAATGTACCCATGTACATGGCCATGATTCCTCCTTGGAAGTGCACCATACATATTAATTATGGTGCACTGCTGAGGGAGAGTGTAGCAACATGAATTTTGAATCCATGCAAGCAAACTGTAGAGGCTGTGCTGTACTTGTGGACTGTCCAGAAAACTTCTTTACAGTTGGTAAGCACAGCACAATACATTCTGGCCCGTTAACCTGGACACCTGGGTCCAAGAGGCTAGGGCTGGGCAAACCCCACAGATATGCAAGTATGTTTGCCAGTAATGTATTAATATACAAGCTGAATCTGCGCAAAACTGGTATGCATAATGTTTTGTCTAGGACTTCAGTTAACTTATCCATATACCATGTTCAGTGACTGAGTGGAATATGCAGCATTATTTCAGACAAAAAGAGCAGAACACAGGCTTGAACCTTTCTCTAGGTATTGCATTACATTTATTTCTGAAATTTATTTGCTGGGTAAGCCAGTTCCAGATGATCCACCTACCTTGAAACCCCCAGCTATGGCACTGGGGGCCAGCACATCTGGACTGCAGTTTAGTGGTGCCCCCTCTGCTGCCTCTGCACTACCTGGGCCATCGTGTAGTTCTGCCTCCACAGGCTGTCGTTGGTCCCTCCTCTGGGAGTGTAAATGGAGGGAGTGATTATATCACCCACATGGAACTGCCAGGCATGGTGTGTGGGCTGCTGCTCTGAACTCTTGGTGCACACCTATGCTGGATGGAGAGCATGCTGTCCATCCTAGTGGGGTGTCCTCACCCTAGGTGCCAGCATCAGCCACTGCTTGTACAGGACCAGTGAAGGTACAGTGCTGACACTCCTATGGGTGAGGACTTGAGTCACACTGTTACTGTGTCTGACGTATATGGGACTGGGATTCCACAACACCCTCCCCAACCAAGGTGTTTACCCCCCTCTTCTGTCACACACCAACCCTGCTGCTGCAAAAGCTTCCTCACCTTCCCAACTTACCTCCCCCACTCATATCTATGTTCCTTCTCTAACATTCCAATCTCACTTAAAAAAAATGGGCACCTGTCCCCCCACAAATATCATCCCAATACATAGCTCTCATTTTCACACACGTCCACTGGACACATTTAATTTGGTCCAATTGGCTTGACAATGCACTTATGTGGGCCTCACCCCTCTCTCTGGGGGTGACAAGCCAAATTCATCTAAACAATCTGTTAAAGTGCACACTTGTTGCTGTACTAGAAATGGATAGCTGTGGTTCTTTCCTACACCCTTCCTCACATACCTATCTGCCTTTCACTTTGTTTTCCTCATGTTTCCACCCCATTTCACCACTGTCCTATCTCCCTATTTTCATTTCTTTTAAGATTTTTGCACTATGCTGCATGACTCGCACCATTTCCAAGCTCAGCTAAATGCTTTACTGATATATGTGTGTGAAATAATAATAATAATCACGTTCAAAATGTACACCAGTACCCTATTTCAAACCCAGGACCATCATACCTGCAGACCAGTGCATCAACCTGCCAAGCCACACAGCTGTTAATTAACATGGGCGGTTTAAGCTAAATATACCAATTGCCAAGTTACCATCATTAAGTGTTTAAGCAGGGCTGCGCATCATGCTGAATTGCACAAATTTGCTTAAAGAGTAATTAAAAAAATGGGAGTGTAACTTGGAATCTGGTACAGGAATACATCACTAGAAAGCCAGACACATAATAATGGATGTAAGTGAGGTCTCTAACAGCAGGTAAATGTGCACTTCTATCTGCAACATTTAAAAATATACCTGCTAAAACATTAATGGCAAAATAAGTGTTTAGTGGAGAAGTACATCCCTATAAAGCCATGCACATAATAATGGATGCAAATGAGGTAACAGCCTGAAAGTCTGCAATTATATGTTGAAAAAAATACACCTGTTACAACAGTGACTCAGTAGCTCAGTCTGTTAAATGCTGTGAAAACATTAATTTCTGGTACACATGGTCATGGGTTCAAATCCAGTGGTGCGTAGCATTTAAAATGCATGTATGTGTACATCGCCATTGTGAATTCTAGAATGAATGAATGACTGTGTCATCAACTACTTATCCACCCAATGCATTTCAGATGGAATGTCTGCTGTTCATTGATGGAAGTTATAGGCCTGCAGATAGGAACACAGTTGACATATTCCTATTGCAATACTAGAAAGTGCATAGAGTGCCAGGCCATGCATTACCATGCATTCACAGAGGATTTTAAGTTATGTAATGCAAAGGATGCCCAGTAATATCAGACTGCAGTACACAATCATTTGCTACTGATATTACAGACAATCACAGCTGCACAACTACCATACACATATGGAGGTTGTGCTAGAAACAAGGATTGCCAGCACAAACATTCCAGGTGGCTACCATAACATACCACATGGCTTTGCAGTTGTCCAAATGGTTGGCATAATGGTAAATTTACCCCCTACATTGTTCAAGGACACAACAAACATGTTACCTTTTACTCTGTTAATGACACCTTTGCCTAACATACCTACCTTAAACACATACCTCAATATCCTGTGGGATGAGTTCCTCCAATCAGGCTCTGGCTGTACACCAGGGCTGCCAGTGGTCATACCTTTACTCATAAGTGTTGTTGTCCTTTACATTCTGCAGCCTCTCTCACTATGCTTATTGCCTGCAGCAGCAGCAGCCTGTAGCACACACATGTATGTAATAGGTATCTACTACAAACATTCTCTCTGTGTTGACATAGTATTTCTACACAGCATTTCCACACCATCATATGAGAAAGGGGCATGGATTCTACATTGAGGCTTTATATCTCATTGCATGGTATTGCTTGATTACACTGCAAATCAACTGTATATGCTTCAATTAGCATTACTCAACCACAGATTGGCTCAGAGGTAATCACCTGCTAATGAGAGCCATCTTAAAAAGGCAAACTCCTAGTCAGGGAAACCATTGTGTATGACAGTTACTTTCTATAGTGAACTCATTGTCACAACACATATATATCTGTATCTTTTAAAACAGAAGTATTGTACTCCATCAGGTATGTAACCATTTTGTTTTCAACATGATGCATATGTTTTAATATACTTAGGGGGAATGGGGATTACATCAGTAAGCCTTTCTTAGAACTGTAATGGTGACATTCCATTGATCTGCAGCTGTGTAACACTTACACAGGATATAGACTACAGCAAGGGTTTAATGCTGTCTGTTAACAAGGGACACAGGTCTCCTGGATACTGCCTTTGTTGGCAGTTATAATACTGAACGGCTATGCTTTGGCATTGAACTATAGACATATGTTATGGGGGTGGCCTTTCCTACTATGGGCCACACTACAAGTGGACTCCTGTGTTGGGTGTGTAATCATATGTGACTATCTTTTATGGCATAAGCAGGTGTAGTTCACTATTGTCACTATCTTAGTTGCCTCCACACCCTGTGCATGATTGCCACACTGTTGCATATGAGATGTGTAATCAAGCAGGGAATACTGATAGCCTTCCTTAATTGCTGTATTTGTACATACTGTACACCCATGTATGTGATCCCAACATGTGTTCTCATTATTTTATATTTCAGGTGAGACCATGCATGCCAGATGTCGCCCACCTTTCAATGAGGTGGAAAGCAACCTCATAATTGAGTCATTACAACAATACTACCAAGGTCTGCTGTCTAGCGGGAGGGCAAATAGGCAGGAGTGACAAGCCTTGTGGGATGAACTGTTCCATAACATAAATGCAGTGGGGCATCAGAATCACACATATGAGCAGGTGCGACACCATGACACAGACATGATCCACTCGACACACAGAAGGCAGCTGATGTGGACAGGGATCGTTAGGTCTATAGTGGTGATTCTGAAGTGGAACAACCTCTGACAGCCACTGAGGAATTCCTGGTGAACCTTGCAACACAGGACAGCTCCTAGCCTTCTATCACACCATATGTTGTGGTGGTGAGTGCCACTATTTCCACCCAAGAGGAGAGTCCAGGTATGTTTAGTTGAATCAGAATACTGCAGCATGTAGCATGTCAGTCTGTACATAGTCTTACGTGGGTGTCAGGTGTTTAATGGGGTGGGGGGAGTAGGTTACCTGCAGTTTTAAGCTCAGGCAAAGATTGTGACCCACATACTTGTTATCATAGCGTCTACTGTAACTAGGGGATATTTGGATGTACAACCAATGCTGTAACATGTGGTGCTGTTTACATTACCTCTCCCTCAATTGTTTTTCAGGATCATCAGGAATAGGAAGAGGCAATGCCCCTGCTGCTGGTAAACACAAAACATTTTTGTCACAGATGTAGATTTAATTCACGGTATTAGCTGAAGTGTCATTCCAGGCATACTGGCTGGATACATGCACTGTCTGCATGATGGAAAAATGTGGAGATATGTTCTGACTGTACACTCTGTGATCATACCAAGACCTTGTAAGTGTGACCACAATGATTGATTTCACAGTACTGACAGGACTTATCAGATGGCTATACTTGTATACAGGTCAGAGTTCTGAAAAATGTCAGCAGTACACATAGTTTATGTATTGCTCATGAGAGTCCAGTTTAAAGAGCTGTTATTCTAAAATATTTATCAACGTGGGTTAGAAATTAATGGCCTCAGGTCCTACTATCTCAGATCGTGAGTTGTACAGCACTGTATACAGCTTAATATATATATATCTTGAAACAGTACTGCAGGGCATAATAGTGCAGGTATTAATGTGATGCTTTCTCCTTTATATCATATGTGACCTGGGAGGTTGGTCATTGTCCTCTTCACAACCTGAAGCTGGTGTCTCTTCAGACTCTGATGATGATGATGGCCAAAGTGAGGCACAGCTGGGGGTTGCAGGGGCTGATTCTGTCACAGAGGTTTATATAACTCAACCACCCTCATTATCACTGTACACAGTATATCTATGCATACCCAGTCCCCTGAGGCCACAGATATTGTACAGTTGGAGGGTGGGGACATTGAACAGGGAAGTGGGGCTACTATGGCTGCAGTGACTGTTGATACTGACCATAGCCAACAGTTGACAAGGGTCCACACAGGCAGATTGATAGGGGTGCTCGTAGGAAGCCTGCTGTCTCTCCACCATCTGTTCCAGGTGTCTCATCATGTGTCACTCAGCGTATGTTTAGGGCTGTCATGGAGTCACAGGCATGTTCTGAAAGGAACTCCAGATGAAAGCTCAGGGTTATGGACAGCACAGTCTGACATCCATGACTGCCATCACCGCATTGCTGATACTCTGGATCGGTTGACTGAAGACTGGAAAGACGGTTGGAGAGAGAGATTGTACCCTATCTTCCTTGGAATGTAATGGAACATCTGGTTGGAGCTGAACATCAGAGTGGTGGATGTAGATCAGCAACTACATCTACTGACAGCCCAAGTGGTCATGTATGGTCCTGCATGGTCCCATGGAGGACACGGTGCCAGCAGACAGCAGTCACCCTCAGGTCGTAGCCCAGCATCTGACCTTGGGCATTGAGGTGCAGAGTCAGTTCTCATGTTCAGGGACAGAGATGATGAACTGTCAGCAGACAGATGATCCATGTCTCAAAGCTGTCCAACATACATTCATGTAGTGCTAGCATTGAGCTTGGCTGTGTTCACGCAGACATTCACACACCACTGTCACACTCAGGTCACCTACAGACACAGATGCCACATTTACATGGTCCATCTTGCCTGCTCCCCTTTCTGCCTCACACACATGCTTGCCAATCTGTTGGGTCAGCCTAGGCCCCTCCTGCACCCCCATACAACACCCTTTGCAACTGATAATACCTGTGCCACATCCCTGTCATCATTGTCATCGATGAATGGAAATGAAGCTATGTCTCTGATGCACAGGGTGACTATCTAAATTAATATGCATATGTTTCATTCATTGTTGCCTTTGACATCCTACCTGTACCGGTCAGTCACACAGTTTGAATGCTGCCATTTGTAATATGAAAACCACATTATGTTATGTATGTTACACTGGATGCTGTTGTAATGGCTGTGTAGTCACACAATGAAAGGTGTCTCATGGCACTGTTTACATTTCACTTTCAGGATTGTGTAGGACACACCTATGGGTCCACATGTACAATAAACCCATCAGCATCAGAGCACAAGATGGAATGGCAGTACAGAAGAAAAATGTCATCAGAAAGGTAAAACAGTATAGTTGCATGGCTCCATGGGTTCATATGTGTATAACAGGCTAACAAAAACAAGGGCATCTTTCATCCTAGCCATGCATCCCTAAACTCTTACAAGGTCTGATACCCTTGATAAGTGTAAACAGGGTTTTGGGAGCTGACACATGCACAAGCCAGGGTGTGCAAGGTGAACCATCCACAGTTTCCCTCTGTCCATTAGAGATATTTGTCCTAAAGCAGTTGTCATTGTCGTGTTCCCCATCCTGTCGTGTAACTTGCACATGATTTGCGTTAGTGTGGAACTGTGCTTCACATGCATTGGGAACCTGTTACATATTGGGTGTAGTGTCTGGGCTACATACCTGTCTGTCCAGCATGTCCTGCTTATACCACAGTCAAGGTGTAGGTGTGTAGGTGAGGTAATTCTCCTGCTGGTCCTTTCCTGGATATGCAGGAGGTACACAGTGGGGTATGACACCTCCCTGCTTGGCAGGCATACAACTCCTTTCCAAAGCATGTCAGAGACAGAATACACAGTTAAGGGCTTAACCCAGTCTGCATAAGACATGTTATGTACATTGTGTATCGGTTTACTGTGGAACCTCTGCAGATGTGACATTTGTCAGATATGCTTGGTTACTTATATACCAAAGGTGGCATTGCACTCAGTGGTAGGTGTGATGAATGCCAAATACAGTGGAACAATGACTGTCTTGGATTTACATGCCATACCTTTGTTTATAGGTTGCAAAACATAGAATGCATCCCAAATTTTACCAACCCATATCACTATCTATGTGTCCGTAAGTCCCTGACTGCTGGGTTAACTATTGGAGGTGTGTGGTCAATACATTAGTTACCAGGGCTGGATGACTTCCCAAGGGATAGTATTGTGCATTCCTTGGCATTTACTGTTAATCCATGGCTCTGACAACAACTGAATGTGCGTCAGTCCATTCTGGATAACTGCTGAGTCAGTGTGGGATTCAATGAGAACTCCTAACTTGCAAGCTTCTGCATATTTAGTCAGTCAGAGGCCAGGGACAGTGGCCGTAACTGCAGAGAAGTAAATGCCTTGAAGGATCACATCCTACCCCACCACAACCCACATCACACAAACCTATATGTGCAGAGGTCTGTACCAGACACATAAGTAAACACCAGAATCTTCAGAAACCCAAACACAAGCTCGCCACACATAATCATACCTCTGCAGAACACAGTACACATAATAGCTCATGCACCACTGTCTCACTGGTGAAACACCTAAAGCAAAACACAAAATCAAACATATTACTCATAGGTAATTACATTGCAAGACACACTGATGTGCCTTTCACCAGTCTACATAAGGAAAAGGTCACAGTTAGCTTTCTGTGAGGTGCCAGGATATGCCATATTACACATGAACTCAAGTCTGTCACAGTCAAGTACTGTTATGACTATGGTTCCTGTTGGTGTGTACGACTTGAGACATACTGCTTTGGACTGTATGCAGACACATAGAGACATGACTGGGCTGAAAGACTATGTGTCTCAGGCAGGTATGCCCTATGCCTTAATCTGAATTTTACCTTCTCCTAGGATGATGTCTCCATACAAATGGAAAATGATTGATGTTAATAATTGCCGTAGTGTGTGTTGTCAATGTAAAGGGATCCACTATATGTCTGCCTGGGATTACCTGCTCAACAGACCTCAGTGCTTTGCCAGAGATGATGTTCATCTGCCACCCCTGGGATTTTGGTAACTGGCCAAGGCTGTTGCCACCTCCCCATACAATGCCTTCTAGGTGGTGTCACAAGGAAACACTTTTCAATGAGAAAACCCCATTTACAAACAACATCACGATTATGCTGCTAAACGCTAGGAATTTCACCACTAAACTCCACTCAGTGGAAGCTGTCCCAACCTTGGAAGATGCAGACATTTGTGCAGTCACAGACACCAGAGTCAAGGCTATGGAGAGCACCACAGCCATACCAGGCTACACCTCCTTCCACACCTTCAGACCTCAAAATTAAAGTGTGCAAAGTAATGGAGGTGGTGTACCCATATTCATTAAGGATAGATACACATCCAGATTGGTTAGACAGTATGATTCACTGGAGAAACTGCAGGTGCTATTGACTGCTTGTAGAGCATCTAATCAAGCTATTGCCAGCTACAGGAGCAACTTCATGAATCAGGACACTCACTGTGCTTAAATTAATCTACTTGAGTCTATCAAGACACATTAAAACAAGATGGTTTTGGTTGACTTTAACTACTCACCAACTGAGTAGATTACTCATGCTCAAACTCACTTGTCCAGAGGTTAGTTGACTTCCTTAACTACAATGTCCTGGACCTGTGGGTTGACATTCACACAAGGGGAGACAACATACTGAATTGGATGCTTACCAGTATGGCTGACCACTGAACATCCTCCACTGTGAGGTATGTGATTGTATAAATAGCTTGACGGCACCAGTCTCCTCAGATGGAACAGCTATGCCAAGCTGTACACCAATACTTTATACAAGCACCTGTGCAAATGGATTGACTCACCTGTGCCTGATAGGGGCAAAACAAGCTCCTCATGGCACAGCAAACCTGCGTGGTGGACAACATCCATCAGAAGGCTTTACAATAATAGGTAGAAATTGGTGTCTCACATTAAGATGGAGGGACCCCCCCTAAAATGCTGAAACTCCCTCCTCAGCTTAAACAAGCAAATAAGTGTTGTTGTGAAGCCTTGCAAAACAAAGTATGGGGCTAAATTAGTGTCCTCCACAAAGGACAACCACAAGTCATTGTGCAGTTACATGTAAAAAGTAAAAGGAAAGGCTCACATTGTTACCAAACTTATACATAATGATACCACATATAATGAGCCTGTAGACATAGCTAACCTGTGGGCTGACAGGTTGTGTGACAACTGCACTCCCCTGTCCCCACCACATGTATATCATCACATCCCAAAAACCTGTCCCATACCTTGTATCTAAAAAGAGCAGGTACTTAATGGCCTCTCTAACGTGACAAGCACAGCATCTATTGTACCACTAACATCCCAGACTGCATCCTACATGGTAGCCAACATGGATTACTAACACCATTGAAAACTCTTTGCAATCATAGTGTAACAACCATCTGCATCCCAGCTGACTGGAAATTGGCCACTGTTATCCCATTGCACACAGATGGTGCATCCACTGACCATAGGAACTCTAGACCTATTAGCCTGACTAGCGATATCTATAAGGCCATGGGGCAACTCATCATGGAGTGTATCAACAAAGATATAGGCAATCTAAAAACACTTGACCCTACACTGTTTGGATCTGTGATAGGGAAACTATGCTTGTTAAACCTGGTGAGAGTGTATGAGGCAGTCACCAATGACCTAGATGAGGGGACATCTATGCATACAACCACCAGGACTTAGCCAAGTCATTTGACACTATTCTCCACTCAGGCATCATTGACAAATGCACCCAGCTAGCCGTCAACAGTAATATCATTAGAGGGGTCACTAACTGGCTCACTGATAGCACTCATATAGTCAGAATAGGGGTATCCACCTCCAATAGCAGTGCTGTAACCATTGGTATTACACAGGGTTCAGTTATGGATCCTCTAAGGTTTGGAATCCATGTATCCAATGCACAAACACAAACTGAATGTCTGTGGCTGACAAGGTTTACTGATGCCTGCAAACTGGCAGCAGTAATAGACTCTCCAAATTATGTCAACATCCTACAAGAGGTCATGCATGACCAAATGATTGTTGACAAAATCATGGCATTAAACTCCATGCAAATATATGTACTATCATACCTTTCAGTACCAGCAATGTCCCTGCTACATAGCACATCAAAAGCAACACTTTAAGTACGTACTCAGGGGTGAGAGACCTGGGCACACAGGTTTGCACCTACCTTACTTAGATCACCATGCTGCCATAGTGGTTAGATGGGCATTATATTTTGCTCATGTCATAACCGAGGGCGCTGTCACTCAAATATGAATTAGTTATAACTTCCATGTACTCTTCACTCATCAGGCCAATATGTGAGTGCAATGGCCATTTTGTTATGTACATTTTCAAGCACCAGTGGTAACTGCAGAAAGCACAAAGGTTCCTTACAGGGGAAATTCAAGTCTTCAGCATCTGTCCTATTGGGATCATCTGAAATCACTATAACTTTAGTGTGTCATACAGACTACTCAGAGATGACCTCTGCGTTGTATACGAGGCAACCTCTGATCCTGCTTTATTGGTAATGCTGCATATTCATAAGCCAAATGGAACATGGATTACTTGCTGTGAGGTCTTTAACCTAGTATGTGACATCAATAAAACATGCTAGAGGGACAGATATGTGTACCAGAGTTTAACAAACCTTTGCAACAGCCTCCCACTTAATGTCAAATAGCGCACCTCATTGGCCCTCTTCCGATACAATCTGTATGATTGAATGGGTGACCATAAGTTCACAACTGGGGTTCTGTCTGTATCACTCTTGGACAGAGGCAATAGGTGCTGACTGTGTAAATAAGGGTAAGAGCTTGGCTAGGATTATAAGGGCCTTATGGCCATTAGCCTATTAAATTCTAATAGTCCTATGATCCCATAGGCTAGGGTGGCCTAATGGTTAAAGTGTTTGCCTTACAAACACAAGGTACAGGGTTTGAGTCTCACAAGGGATAATTGGCTAGGCTTGAAATGGCTCGCAAGGGCAGTTAGCTTAGTACTAACATTCACACACACCAACTTGGCTACAGTGAGAATGGTATCACTACCAATTAATGTTTACAGGACACTGCCGAGCACTTTACAGGACACTGCAGATCACACAAAGTTTGCTAAAATGAGATTAGAACCCTTACCTATCCAGTCTTACACACTACAGATCTCAGTACGTGATGCATGTGAAAATCCTCGAGTCTGACATTAACTTGTTTTTAGGTACTCTTATGGTAGATGAAATAAGCAGACCTTGTGGAGGACAGGAAATTTTGATGCCTGCATCACCTGCTATTGCCAAACATAGTGCAAAACCCTGCCTCTTTCTAAGTCAGTGTGGTAATCATATTTGTTTTGTAGGGAAATGCACATACACATGAAGTGGGCTGGAATGAGATTGGAATGCTTACCTATCTAGTCTTACACACTACAGATCACAGTACTTAACATACATGCCACAGCCTAAGTCTGACATTAAGGTGGATGCTGGTAGTCTTTTGGTAGATGACATCTGCAGGCCTTGTGTAAGACAGGAGTTTGGAAGCCTCTGTCAACTGCAAGGGCCAAAAAGTGCATATCCATTGCAGTTTGGAAGTCAGTGGGGGATCCACACTTGTTTTGTAGAGGGATGCACATACACAAACACAGCCAGTAGGCTGGGGTGAGATTAGAATCCCTACCTATCTAGTCTTACACACTACACACTACAGATCACAGTACTTAATGCATGCGCCAAGGCTTAAGTCTGCTTTATAAATGATGCAGGCGAACTACTTGTAGAGGCCATATACAAGGCCTGTGCTAAACAGCGTGTGTGGCCTGAAGAGTGACATTGCTTCTTACTGTCATCTGCATCTAGTAGCCTAGCAGTCAGCCAACTGATTTTTATCCTAGCTATGTAGCAACAGTACCCATTTTGGCCATATGTGTCTGTTTGCATTTGAATGGGCAAGCCTGTGGCAAAAAACAATTTACCCTGTCAATGCGGGAGTACTTAACATGCTTCTATATTACCTGATCGAATGTTTAGGTTAGCAAATACCTAAATGCCACTCTGGTAATTTCAAAAAATTAAAACAGCGAACAGCCGGTTTAACATAGGGAATGAATTCCCTCGGCCACAAAAAAAAAAAAAACTTAAACCAAAATAAAGTGGGGGGGGGGGGCTTCACCTCCCACACACCCCTAACTAAATATACCAACTCTGAGATCACTCTATGGTGGGCAAATGGGCAAAATTTGAATAACGGACAAGGGGATTCTTTCCCTGTGTTAAATTGGCCGTTTGCGGTTTTTTGCTTTCACTATCACCAGATAGACATTTAGGTATTCGCTAACCTAAGCTTTCGATCAGGTAATAGGAATCCCTTAACATTATACATTACACAACTTGTTCACTTGGTGTATGTTTGGTAACATCTGGCAGGCACAGGGGGCTGTAAGTAAGTGCATTATCTACTGGTCCTTTGACCAACATCATATATGTGTCATAGTGCAGCTTTAATCACCACAGTCTGGGTAATGCAGACATACACACATACACACAGGGTTATATATATTTAGGTTTGTGTGTGTCTGATATTTATATGTATTATCTAGATATATGGGGAGAGACAAAGATGTATGCATGTATGCAAATATCTATATCTATCTATATATGTATACATATATATATATATATATATATATATATGTGTTTTTTTTTTATTATTTATTTTATTTTTTATTTATTTTACATTTGTTGACCGGGCTAGTCCAGCTGGATACATGTCCATTTTCAGTGGAGGCCCAGGGAGAAAAGCTCTGCAAATTACAACAACATAAAAGGTCAAGACAAAGACAATATCAGTATAATTTGGTACATAAGAAGTTTTAACAATTATAGTACAAGCCTAAGATTATATATTTTATATTGCAGTAGGAAAAAGGAAAATTTATCTAAGAATAGATGAATAAGACTAATACATTTGCATTAGAAATGGTGTAGTACAAATCTTTATAACATATTACAAAATTAGAAACACCTAGTAATTTATGATAAGAGATACTAAGGTCTCACAAAAACCTAAGAAAGAAAAACACTAGATATATATATATACACACACACACACACACACACACACACACACACACACACACACACACACATATATATATATATATATATATATATATATATATATATATCTAGTTCCCCTTCACAAGATCGAATGGATGGAAGCTTGAAATTCATAATCTCGAGACCAGAATGCCAAACTTCCATTCACTCAAAATTGTGAATGGGAGCCTTAGGTTTAAAAAAATAAAAGTTAACTTACCTTATTTCAGGGGGCCAGGTCCCCTGTACCCTAGCAGAATGTTCCGTGACCGCACTATAGGGGAGGAATGGAAACTCTTCTGTTTTGCGCTTATGCATATAGCGCAGAATGGGAGATTTCCCTTTCCTTCACTATAGTGCGATCTCAGAGTAGGTATATTTAAGTAGGGGGGGAGTGGGGGGTGCACGGGGGTGAAGCCCCCCTGTGAAAACATTTGAAAGGTGAACTGAGTGAAAAAAACACAAGAAAGGGTAAAGTGCCTCAAGGAAGTCACAAATCAGTAAATCCAAGGCAAGAACTCAGAGGCACACCACGGCAATCGAAGCTGAGCTGACAAACAACGCAGGAGACCAGATTAATAGTGTTTTCACATCTCTTAGAATGCTTCATCAGACTGATGAAGACTGAGTTCTTGCCTTGGGTTGAACAATTGAAAGGTGTTAATTTTTTTTTTGTCCCTTTCATATGTTCGAGTTTCTCTAAATTCGAGATTCTGGTTTCAAGTTTATGACTTTCGAGTTTAGAGAAATTCGATCTTATGAAGGGGAACCATATATATATATATATATATATATATATATATATATATATATATATATATATATATATATATATATTGTTTGTTATTGGCATGTCGATTCCGTACCTGTCAACCATTTAAAATGTTGACTTTAAATGTGGAATTCGGCATGGTGAAAAGTAAACCAATCTGAAAATTAATACATCAACAATAATGGTTTGATGTATTCGACATAGCAGGAGGTGATGTCACTCACATGCTGCTATGAGCATTAACGTACCGTTAGACTGTACAGTCAAAAGAACATTAATTCTACTGTTTTGCAGGGGGGGGCTGTGGCCCCCTGCACCCTCCACACCCCCTGCACATGAAATATACCAACTCCAAGATCACACTTCAGTGAGGAAATGAACTAATTCCCTGTTCATCAGTGACCCATGATCCCCCTGCACAATGTCAAACCCATTTGCTGTAGTGTAGTCGATTGATTTGAGTTCAGCATTCTGCTCACTTGAAAACTGCAAGTCGACCATATGCAGGTCGACCAATGTAGTTTCCAAGTTTTAATAGTAAACCCATATATATATATATATATATATATATATATATATATATATATATATATATTATATATACCTATAGGGAGAGAGGGATAGTGAGAGACATATATAGATATGCATGTATCTGTAAACATATACATATATTTTGTGTGAGGAGCAACAGATCAACAGATTTGCACTCAGCATAACTAAAGTATGAGCATGCCCAGTGGGAGTTTTAGCTAGTTATAAACTAACCCCAGCCCAAACCTAGCTGTACTCTAGTCCGGGATTTTGTGTATTACACAATATGACATCTGTCCCTGTTTCTGCACTGCACCTTTCTAAACATACTGGAAAATATTAAGATACAACCAAACACCCTAATACTGGGTGATTTCAACTACCCTGCCATTAATTTGGAAAACTACTCAGGTACCAACTCCTTTTCCCAACAGTTCTTGGAATACATAAATTCCAATGCCCTGGATCAACTAATCCATTGTCCCACCAGGGGCTCCAATATCCTAGACCTGGTCATTACCAACATGGGAGATAGATGCTCCACACCAGTGGTCACCCCCTCACTTGTCAGGTCTGACCATAAGCAAATCACCCTTGACATCCACATCCCACCCCTACCCCCCAGTAAGGAAACCTCCTTAAAAAACTTCTCCAAAGCCAACTTCAAGCTACTGAAGTCAGAAGTGACAAACTTCACAACACCCACGCAGACGGGATCTGGAAGTTTGACTGCAGAATCCTACACTAAGGCACTGTACAAGCACATCCACTTGTGCATGAATCATGACATCCCAAATAGAACCAAGATGCTCTTCTCCAAAAAAAGGAAGCCAATCTGGTGGTCCCTTGCTGTAAATGAACTATACAACAGAAGAAAGAAACTGTTGCAAAAAAGAGGAAAATCTCAGGATGCAAAAAACTCCCTCACCAGCCTCAGTAAGAAGCTGAGATCCCTCATAAAATCCTCAAAAGCTAGTTATGAAAATAAAATTGCCAAAGATTCCAAAGACAACCACAAGGCATTCTATAGTTATATCAAGAATCTAAATGGCAATACTCAGATCTGCTCTGAGTTACAACAGAATGGCATTAAATATACTGATCCCAAGGATATTGCCAATATGCTGGCAGATCGATTTAGTGCCAACTTCACCCCACTCTCACCCCCTAAAGGGCCCATCTCAATGCCAAAAGATTGCCAAATTCCGATAATCACGGCCACACAGGTAGAAACCGCACTCTCCAAAGCTAAGAATACAGCATCCATGGGACCAGATGACATCCCAGGCTGTGTACTACATGAATTACAAAATGAACTGGCACCTCACCTAAGTGTGATGTTTAATCATAGCCTCACCTCAGGCTTCATGCCCATTGAGTGCCGCACAGCTACAGTTATCCCACTCCACAAGGGAGTATCCACCTTGGATCCCGGGAACTACCGTCCCATCAGTCTGACAAGCCTAATTGGCAAGGGCATGGAACGCATTATCATGGAACTTATAAACAAAGACATTGGCAACCTTCAAACACTAGACCCCACCCAGTTTGGGATTGTGAAGTGCCAATCTTGTCTCCTGAATCTGATTGACTTCTTCGAATCAGTCTCCAGAGCTGTGGACGAGGGTAAGGCAGTCCACACAGCCTATCTGGACCTCGCCAAGGCCTTTGACACCATCCCCCACTCTGGAATCATAGATAAACTTACTAAGCTGGGCATAAATCCCTACGTCACTCGATGGGTTGCTAACTGGCTTACTGACAGAACCCAGACAGTAAAAGTAGCCAACTCCAAATCTAGCTCCAGACAAGTGACAAGTGGAGTACCTCAGGGTTCAGTCCTGGGACCACTCTTGTTTGGCATCTACTTCTCTGAAGTACAGGCCAACACTAAGGGACTCTGGCTAACAAAGTTTGCAGATGACTGCAAACTGGGAGCCATTATTGAATCTCCAAATGATGTGGATATTCTACAGAAGGGCCTTACAGAAACAGATGCCTGGTGCCAGAGCCATGGGCTCAAGCTTAATGCCAAGAAATGTATAGTTATCCCCTTTGGAAAAAAAACATGTACCCATGAATTACCACATAGGTGGTAGGACACTAAACATTGAAAGTGTGATGAGAGACTTAGGGACACAGGTGGACAGTGGTCTCACTTTCGATAACCACATTGCCACAACAGTCAGGAAATCCTTCTATGTGGCACACCTCATCACTAAGGGCTTTTCATACAGAAAAAAGGAGGTAATTATCCCACTGTACTCATCCCTCATTAGACCCATTATAGAGTATAATGCCCCATTTGGTATGTACCTCACAAGACATCTGCAACAGCTTGAAAGGTCACAGAAATTCCTCACTAAAAGAATCACAGGCCTAAAGCAGATGCCATATACTGACCGTCTAAAAAAACTCCAGCTATACTCTGTGGCATATTGTCTATTCAGAGGTGATCTCTGCTTAACATACAAGGCCATGTCAAACCCTGAGCTGTTGGACATGCTCCACTTAAAGAAATCCCAATCCATCAGAGCCACACACTCCAGGGATCTAACCTTGTTATCACAATGAACAAAACATGCTGCAGGGATAGGTTCCTGACCCAGAGACTCCCCATACTCTGGAATAGACTGCCCATACATATCAAGCAGAGTGCCTCTTTGGCCCTCTTCAAAAAGGAACCTTGATGATTGGATGGGAGATAGGAAATTCACCCCGGGGATCATGTCAGCCACCCTGCTAGACAGGGGCCTGGAGAAGTAAATATTGTGGGAAGAAATATCTAGGGAATTGTTATGGCTAGGCTTGCATAGGCCCTAGGGCCGATAGCCTAGTACCAACCTATGAACCTATGAACCTACTGGAAAAGAACAGAAATATATATAAACTATATACCTGTGCAAATGTATGTTTTAATAGTAGAAGCTGGAACATACAGAATTAACTTGCAAGGCTTCAAGAAAATAGGTTGGAATCATAATGTTTTACAATTGTTATCTCTCAGTAACGTATATTATAGAAGCAGTTGCAGAGTAAAGGTCTCTGAACGAATCAGTAAAATTTCTTATATCACACTTCCAAAGACCACCACGGCTATTTCCAATGTTTTTACTTTTATTCCATTAATATGAAAAGACAGAACAGTATAAAAGCTTTTCATAAGTGCTTTCGGGTACTAACATACCCTTCTTCAGACAAATGGTTAAAAATGTCTTAGCAATCATTTAAATAATCAAAAAAGGCGCCAAAAATTCACCTTAAAGACACATACCCTATATTCACCATAAGATGTCAGTATATGTACTTCATAAAACTCTTCATTCTATATCTATATAATGCCATATCTCATTGTGACCTACATATTTTTCACAACATAAACAGTAGCACTCACATCTTATTAAAATTCATGTATATAATAGAAATAAAAAATAAAAATAAAAATCTATGTAAATCTATAAAAGTAAAAATGAAAAATAAAAATATATATACTTATGCATATAAGCATCCATTATTATTCAAGACTGTTATATACCATTAAATATATATCAGCTTCAACTGTCTATTCATATACAAAAATATATCGTAATAATATTGATAGTCTATTGTTTATTAGGATTTAAATCTTATTTTATTAGTGTGTCTTAGTGGCCTATCTCTAAGGAATGGCTTAAGGGTTATTCTATCATTTAAGCCTTTCCCTTTGTCAGACTGCATTCTAATATTCCAACTAATTTCCTCCTGTTCAGTGTAGTTCTTGACATTCCCTAGTCTATTGTTTTTCCCAATTAATTCTAATACCATAAACTTAAATTTGTGGTCCAATCCATTATTTAGTACATGTTCTGCTAGTGCATATGTCATTATATAGATATAGAATGAAGAGTATTATGAAGTGCATATACTGACATCTTATGGTGAATATTGGGTATGTGTCTTTAAGGTGAATTTTTGGTGCCTTTTTTGATTATTTAAATGATTGCTAAGACATTTTTAACCATTTGTCTGAAGAAGGGTATGTTAGTACCCGAAAGCGCTTACGAAAAGCTTTTATACTGTTCTGTCTTATCTCTCAGTAAGCAGATACGATGTCTAGAGCAAGAGGTTTTCCTATTTTCTTGAAACAGAAATAATTACTAGGTTTCAAATGTAAAAGTGTTTGTTTTCCGACTTCCAGTTCTGAGCAAACATCTTAGAGATATGTATTTTTCACAGAGAAATGTTAAATTTTGTTAAATTTCTGTTAGCCTGGGAACTGAAGGCAGGTGACAAAGAGTGATGTCATCCAGGCTAACCCAGGAGTAATGTTTTGATATTAATTTGGGAACTCTCTCAGAGGCTGGGCATTTTGTATCTTGTCTTGGATCTAGAAACATTCATTCAGCATTTCTTCATCTGCCTTGCTCTGTAAGTAGGTTATTTAGGGCATAGTACCTTTTAGATATAGATAGGAATATAGTAAAGATTAGTTTAGGTGTTTTCTGTATTTATTTGAGACTGTCCTGCAATGTTGTTTTAAAATATTTCCTGTGATTCTGAACTCTGTAGTTACTGTGTTAATTGAGTATTGTCTTGTTCTTTTATTATTGATTATTAAATATATTTAAACATTTTAATTGTGTCTGGTTTGGTTAGAGACATTTAAGCTCCTAGAGTAGTTGCATATGCATTTGGTGACACTGTACAGGCCACTCCTAAATAGCCTTGAAAGCCCTGGTCACACTTACCATTTGAATTAATAGAAACATTACACAGAAAGATTTGGCACCCTTTGGTAAGGGCCTTAAAAGTACTTTATAGTCTGGGCATAAGGAGGCATGGCTAGTAAACCTGTACGAGCCTTCCCCAGGAGTGTGTTTGTATAGAAATCAAATCTCAAAGTGTGTGTGTGTGTGTGTGTGTGTGTGTGTGTGTGTGTGTGTGTGTGTGTGTGTGTATGTGTCAGCTACTTGGACAGGCACACAAAGCACTGGTTGAACATAGAGGGTACTGGAGGATTTGGCTTTGTCACCTAGCTGAGATCTCAACCCTATAGCTGTGCCCGTGGAGAGTCTTATTGGGGATCTGGAGAGAGAGAGAGAGAGAAACCAGCCCCCAGACTGACTGTGAGCTCTTTGTGCTCTTAAGGGAAATTGTACTTTACTTTGTGTGTACTTGTCATCTTCCTCACTGGTGCTAGTGGTGAGGATTGAGGCTCCTTGATTAGTGGGCCAGTACAGAGGCATCACATATTCATTGTCTGGTAGTGGTGGGATACCCACATCACATATTAATTGGGTGATAGTGGTGAGTTAGCCACATCACATATTAATTGCATTGTAGTGGTGTGGACATTAAATTCCTGTAGCCAGTGGTCACTGAAGGTGTCTGTACTCTCAATCAGCCATGCATTGAACATTCAGAGTTCATATCAGAATTGTTTTATTTTTTGTTAGCTTAGTTAGTCAGGGAGAGCAGGCAAGCATGTCAGCAGAGGAGCATGGCAAGCTGACAGGGAGCCAGTTGGCTGAGATGTGCCAGGCTAAAGGATTGGTGCATGCCAACCTGACTAAAGCAGACATGACTGCAGCTTTAGTCATAGCTGCATTACAGAATAACAACCAGGAGGACAATCAGACTGGCCGTGGAGATGTACAACTCTCAGAAAATGGACAGCTCAACCTTTCCACAGAGGACTTAAAAATCCTTCTGGAGTTAGAGATTTGAATTGGAGGCCAAGCATATGGAAATAGAAGCAGCAGAGACTGAGACATCTGGAGACTGAGGAGAATGAGAGGCAGAGGCAACATGAAAAGGAGATGCTGACTCTTCACCAGAGTCATGGAGGTAATGGGGAAGTGCGTATCTGAACCCCAGAAGCAACAAAGGTCAGTAAACTTCTTCCACAGTTTGCAGAGGGGAATAATTTTGATAGTTCCATTCATATGTTTGAAAGGGTATGTAAACAGTATAATGTTAACCAAGGGCTCTGGGTATGGTTCTTAGCCCCCTTTCTCCATGGTAAAGCTGTGACTGTAATTTCTAAACTGTCTGATATGGATTGTTTAAATTATAATGTTATAAAGAACTGTTTGCTAGAATATTTTAAGTTAACACCTGAAGCTTATAGGAAAAATATTTTGTGAGCATTGACAAAAGGCAAATAAAAGTGTGTGTGAATATGTTGCTGAACTAAGCATTTATTTTCATAGGTGGATGAGTGGATATCAGTTCACCACTTTTAAAGGGCTGACAGATCTTTTGGTGAGGGAACAAGCCCTTAGCACTTTGCCTGAGGACATGAGAATCTGGTTAGCTGATAGACAATGCAATACTGTAGATGAGTTGAGGAAGAAGGGAGACCTATACCTAGCAAGCAGGGCATCACTGCACAGGAAAGGGACACCCAGTGCTGCTCATGGGTGTAAGAGAATCCATGGTGGGCAACCCGGACTGTTCCAACAGAGTCCACCAGTAGCAGGGGAAGCCGCTATTCCAGGTACATATCCAGGACCAAGAGTTAAATGCTTTAAATGCAACCAGTGGGGCCATGTAGCATATAGATGTCCACAGAGGCAAGGTGGGGAACAAAAGGTGGAAGAGCCGGTAAGTGAGAATGACAAAATGCCAGCAGTAAGTTGTCTCGAGACAACAAGGGTACCAAACTACCACAAGAGGTTATATCCTATCTTAGTGAATGAGAAAGATGCCATGGCTACGGAGATACAGCCTCTGACATAACCATTGTGAAGCCTGCAATGGTTACACAGGAGCTCTACTTGCTTGAGCAGTCTACTTCAGTCAACTTTATGAGGGCCCCATTCCAAATACCTTTGGCTAGGGTTCACCTTAACTATTAGGGTGGAAAAGGAAGCCAGCAAGTAAGTCTGTTTGTGAATATCCCTGCAGATGTCCTGATAGGGAATGATTTTGATAATGCCGTACCCTGTGTGCATGCAGTTACATGCAGTCAGGCTTGGAGACAAGCATGTGGATCTGGTAGCCTGGGGGAGACCCCGACAGACCGCACAGTTACAGCTTGGACTGGTGAGGTGGTTACTTCAGGGAGGGAGCTAGCCTTAGCAGTGAGATTGAAGGTGAGCCACAGCTGCTTGTGGGTACTGATGTTCCCTTGGACAGAGTGACTGCAAGGGCAGAGGTGAGTAGTAGTACCCAGGCTGACAGTGAGGCACCACTGTCTGAGGATACCAGACTTCCTGTGGAAGGGGAGCTGGGAAGGGTTACTAAGAGAGAGTTGCGACAGGTTCAGCTCTCTGACCTTACATTACAAGGCCTGACGGAGGTAGCTAGTGAGGCACTTGATTCTCAAGGGAAGGGGGAATCTGTATCCTGGAATAAGTGTTACTGTATAGAGAATGGACCCCTGAGAGAGGGGTAGAGGGTGAGAGAATACAGCAGTTGGTTGTGCCCAGACCATACCATCTGGCACTTCTTGTCATAGCCCATGATATTCCCTTTGCAGGTCATATGGGCATAAAATGTACAAAGAGACATATTATGCAGAATGTCTATTGGCCTAGGATTTTCAGAGATGTAACAGGGTACTGCAGGATCTCTGAGCAGTGCCAAAAGGTAGGCAAGGCAGGAGACAAGGTGAAAGCTCCTTTCATACCTTTGCCTGTGATTGAGGAGCCATTTCAGAGAGTAGCTATGTATATTGTAGAGCCTCTGTGTACCCCAAGTTCCACAGGGAAAAGTATATCCTAGTGGTAGTAGATTATGCTACCAGATACCCTGAGGCAGTGGCTCTGCCCTCCATTGAAGCAGAAAAGTTGGTAAATGCTCTGTTAGAGATTTTCAGCAGGGCATGTTTTCCAAAGGAAATACTAACTGATAGAGGTGCCAATTTCATATCAGATCTGCTGGCTTGTCTGTGGAAGTACTGTGAAGTGAAGCACCTAAAGACCACCCCTACCATCCTCATACTAATGGTCTTGCTGAGAAGTTAAACTCTACACTCAAGATGATGTTACAGGCATTTGTAGTCCAGTTTAAGAGGGACCTGGACAAATATCTGCCCCATCTGTTGTTTCCTTACAGAGAGGTGCCGCAGGAATCTACAGGTTTTTCATCCTTTGAGTTGATGTATGGGGATAGGGTGAGGGGACCTCTAGATTTGATTTGAGATGAGTGGGAGGGTCAGTGTGAATCCCACAGGAGTCTGTTGTGGCTTATGTCCTAAACCTCAGGACAAGGCTCAGGGAACTCATGGGCATGGCTCAGGGGAACCTGGCAGAAGCCCAACAGCAGAAAAAGGTCTGGTATCACAGGAATGCTTGAGCTAGGGAGTATGCTGTAGGGTAGCAGGTAATGGTTCTCATTCCTGTCAGACACAACAAGCTGCAGGCAGCTTGAGAGGGACTCTACAAGGTGGTAAGGAAGGTCAGTGATGTTAACTGCATGGTGGAACTGCTAGGCAGGAGGCAGGGGCACAAACTGTACCATGTTAACATGATGAAACTTTACCATGACAGGGAGGCCCTTGTGCTAAGTATTTGCAGTACAAGGCAGGAGGAGTCTGATGGGGATCTATGGCTACAGGGAGCCAGCCAGGAAAATCCCAAATTACTATGGTGGAGCCTAAAGCTACAGGCATATGATGGGACAGTGCAGCATGGTACTGGGGTCAGGCTCAACCCTCTGAAGCAATATTTCTCAAGGGTCACTTGAAAAACTAATTTGAGTTTTCGGGGAGGGGAGAAATGTGACACCAGGGAAATGCTGCCAGTCCAGCTATCTGGAATTTTGTAAATAATTATATGTCACTTGAAAATATTAATATGATTTATATAAAAATGTGACACTGCCAGCCAGCTATCTGGAATTTTGTAAATAATCATATGTCATCTGTGAATAGTAATATGATTCATATGCTTGTCTTTTTCTTGTTCAGAATGCAATAGTACTAGACAGCATTTGAAAAAGAACCACTTCAGCTAAGTCCAGTTCCTGAACTACCTTGGTCAACAGTAGCCACTGATATCTTTGAGTGGAACAATCAACACTACTTGGTTTTGGTAGACTCATTTTCGAGTTGGTTTGAGATTGATCTACTACCTAACCTAACATCTATTGCTGTTATTACTAAGTTGAAACGTCATTTCTCCTTCCATGGTAGTCCACAGAAAGTTATTTCTGACAGTAGCACTCAATTCACCAGTCTGTTGTTTCAGAAATTTGCAAGACAATGGCACTTTGTACATGTTACTAGCAGTCCTGAATATCCGCAGTCAAATGGTCTAGCTGAACGTGAAGTGCAGAGTGCAAAGAAATAGCTTGAAGGTCAAAGTATGACAATATTGATGTATTCTTGAATTTGTTTAATCTCAGAAACATACCCAGTGATAATATTCTTGTCTCACCTACTCACCAACTACTTTCCAGGCAAACCAGAACTATGCAACCTATTACTTCCAATTTATTGATGCCTAAATGTAAGAAGAATAAAACCATCAAGCCTCAATTATTCAAGAAGCATAATATCCACAAGTCCAGTTATGACCACCTGAGCAGATTTCATTTTCTGTTGAGGGAAGGAGAGACAGTGAGAATACAAATGGCTAAAGGTTTTGACTGAATCGGTCAGGATACAGGCATCTGTGCTGAGCCAGGATCCTACCTTTTAGACTCCGAGGGTGTGGAGTACAGAAGAGATCACAGTCATCTACTTCCTGTACCAGAATCATCATCATCATCACAACATTATTTCGGTGATATAGACTCTAGATCTCAGAGTGAACCAAATCTTGTTCCCATCCCAGAGTGTGTTCAGACCTCTGATTTCATTCCTGAAGATGTTCCAAATACTTCAAAGATTGAACATTTTGTAGAGACAGCTCCAGTTACTAAATCTAATTCCCAGTTTTATGTCACATGATATGGAAGAATATGTAAGCCCAGTGTGAAATACGCTGCAATGTGGACTTAACTGTGTATATATGTACCTAGTCTTGTATAAATGAATGACAAAGAATTACCTGTGATATCTGCATGCCAAATAGATTCATACCATTGCATGATCTATTGTTCAAAGAGGGAGGATGTAGATCAGAGTGCATGTGCTGTGTGCTGTGTCTTTAAGAAGCATGTCAAAGACACGTATAAATGCCAGGTATGTGCTATTCCTACAATCATTTTGAAAGAGCAGCCAGAGCGTGAGCATGCGTGATTGCAGTAGTTAGTTTGTGTATAAGTTACTTAAGTTAAAGTCAGTAAACTTCTGTCGTGATGTGTTTGTGTAAAATAAAGCTGCTTAAACAGAACCCACAAAGACTCTTCTATTGTGTCCAAAGTAGGAGATCAACAGTGACCTAGGTACTGGTGGGGGGCTGTGTATCCCTTTCCTTTGCTGATCTTGCTGCAACTGTATCCATGGGATCAGATTGTGTAGCATGGTACATACTGTGAATATCTGTGCACATGTGGATGGAGTATACTGCAGGGCTCCACCAGATATATTGAGGCACAGGAATCATTTATTTATTTATATTTGTTGATCGGGAGTGTCCGACTGGACATAGGTCCATTTCCAGTGGAGGCCCGGGGAATCATGACTTCAGAAGCCCAAACACATGCTCTATGATGTCCCTAGTTTGTGCGTGTGCCTCATTATGGCATTCTTCAGTGGGTGTGTGTGCATTTCTGATGGGTGTCATCATTCACGGTTCCAGGGTGTAGCCAGCATCTCCCAATAAATGGCCTTGTGGGATGCCCCCCCTAGCAACCATCTGGTACAGCTGTGATGTGTGCCAGATATGGAAGTCATAATAACTGCCAGGGCTGCCTGTGCATACATTCAGGATAATCCCCTGGGCATTGCACATGACTTGGCAGTTGATGGAGTGGTATCCCTTGTGGTTAAGATAGATTGTACCCTGCTCACTAGGTGGTGCCTTGATGTGTACATGAGGGTAATCTATGGCACCCAGTACTTTAGGGTAGTGTACTACATGATAGACGTGTTGCATATTGCTGGCCCTTGCCTCAGGAGCAAGGGGAAAGGATATGTGCTCACTGGCATAAGCATAGCATCCAGGAATTGGTATAGTATCCTGGATGCAGAAGCCTGTGGCTCCCCCAACATGTCCCCAGTTGGTCTTTGAAAAGTACCTGTAGCTAGTATCTTAAGGGCTGCACATACCTTTGCCTCCACTGGGCTGGGTTCCTCCTCTGTTAACTCTGGCTCTGAGTTGAGGGTGGCAGAGCTCAGTGAGTTCTTGTAATATGTCCCTGTCCACCCTATAGCTGTCTACAGTCCCCAGCTCATGTAGGTCCTGTAAGGTTACCCTGGTCCCCTGAACACTCTTCTCCATCTCGGCCTAGGCTTACTGTCAGCAGCACCAGCAACACTGGCTTCAGCATCTAGCACATAGAGATGTAGCAGGCCTGTAGCAGGCCCTAGCATTATCCCAGTTAAAATTCCTAAGTCTCTAATCCATTGGCCCAGAGTATTGAGGGAAAATCAGAATGTATGGTGTATGCATATTTTATACAGTTCTGCTTTAGGTGCACCATGGAGGATTGGCTAATTATGATGCAGTTCATCTGACCAGGATATAATTAACATAATTTAAAAGCCCTACTTTAGTGCATGCCATGCAGTGACGCGCCATGGAATGCAGCATAGCTTATACAAAAGTCAAAAATATTTATTGAAGATATCCGCTTTTAATTGATTGCTACCTGTGTCATCAGTGTCACATGGGTGATCTGTCCATGTGAAGACACTCAGCTATGTGGCGTGCCACGCAAACATGGGCAGCTGGGAACAAAAAATCCTAAAAATAATAAGACCCCCCCCCCAGATATCATCCACATCCTTTGGGAATATAAACATTGCGTAGGAGCCTACACGAAGGGGATATGCAGACATGGTTGCTCCTTTTAGCAATTCAGGAAATGCACCTCATTTGCAAATGTATTCATGCTGACAGCCTAGATACTACATGGTTCATAGCCATGTGTGCTTGGCGACAGCATATATGCACCATTGTACAGACCTGATGCAAGGTCCTACAGTATATTTGTGAAAAGCATATTAGAAATGTCATTTTTTTAAATTTCTGTTAAGCATGTTTGCGCACTGCGGCACACAGTGCAAACATGCCAAAATAATTAAAAAAAATTATTATTTATTTTACATATTTCCTTCCTTTTGCACACATCCACAATGTACCTCTTGCACCCTGTTATGTCTGTGATCTAACATTTTCTGGGGAGTTATGTCCATATTTTTGAACTTTTACATCCCTTTTTGTCCTGGAAGTTTGAGACTTCTGCAGGAGAAAAAAAAAGGTCCAATCTGGCATTCCTCAACCTCGCCTCTCTCGAAAGAATGCCTTCTAAAACCTATACCACAGATGAAACACTGAAGAAAGTGCTTTAGTTCTGATACTAAATTCATTTATTTCTATACTGACATTCAGAAATGCCTGAATGGAAATAAATCCAAACAAAAAGGTGTGGTTGTGCCTTCTAAGAATCAATTCGAATTCATATCCATTGCAAATAAGTAAATAAATCAGAAAGAGTTAAGCACTTTCATTCTACTCTGTTAAGAATGTCATCAGAACAGCACACACTGACTCTGTTTTGGTTTAAATAACCGGTGTAATCATATGACAATTGAAATTAAATGACAGACGGAAACCTCCCCAAGCCATTCTTAAAGGGGTAGTCTCCAAACCATTTTTGGGTCGCTTGTTTGATTTTGGTATGAAAATAAAAACTGGTGCTGCACTACTGCTGATTGAATCCCCTAACATCTTGTGCCCAGAGCTTTCGCCCCTTTTGCCCCACCCTATCTATGCTTCTGAGCTGTTCAATTATTCTGCTCCAAAAAGCATAACCTACATACACTTTACAGCCGAGTATTTAGATGTGTTGTCCAAATATTTTACTAGAAAATTCCAGGCTGATTCAGAGATATGACCCCTGTATTGATAGTCCCTCCCACTCAGCATACATACCAGTCAGAACTCATCAGGCTACCATGTCATCTGAAGAGGAAGACTAGTGTTGGGAGCCATGATGTCTGAAGATAAAGTGTTGGAAGACTGTTGCAGTGGTGTATGAACAGTAATTTACTTAAAAAGTAATCTTGCTCAAAGTTGAACCCACCCTAATATGGCCCAGCTCTTTCCAATTAGCCCAGCACATTCCGTTGCTCACAACAACTCCACCTTGCTTTGAAGTCATAAGCCACCCTGCCTAAACTCTGTGATTCCTTGATAAGCATGCTTCATTGAAATTCATCCCCTACCCTACTTAAACAAATTAAAATGTTTTATATCACTGTTTATTTCTTTTCTAAAGTTCATTAGAGCAGACGATGTTAAGTTTAAACCCTGGACTATGTATAGTTTCTTTGGGTGGCACCAGCTTGCTTCCTTCCTGGTGGGAAGTTTGACATAATGGTTAACGTCTTTGACTCATAGGCACAAGGTACAGGGTATGACTCTCACCTTTAGTTACTGTCTAGGCTCAAAATGGCCCTTTAGGGCAGTTAGCCTACTATACATATATTCACATATGAAAATATTTACCAAGCAGACGTGGTTCATATTCCAGATTTTAGAAATGTAGTGAATGTGCTCATTCTGGAGAAATGGATTCACATGGAGGACCCATATGTGTTAGGTATTAGGGAAATATTGTTGAAGAATGAAACTTACCACCTTCCTGGCTACTTTTTGCATAATACTCCATCTTTCTGGTCAGTAAATTATTCAAGAATTGGCAAAGGAGTCACACTTTGATAAAACAGTGATAGAAAACCTTACTGCTTATTAATAAATCCTGTCCAGAAGGTGCATCTCACAACTGGCTTTTACCTAGGCCATACCAAAATAGTTACTAGTCTGGCTACTCCCTACTGCTATGCTCAGTCGAAGCACTTTTTATTCTACAAGTTTACAATCATAAGGAGAGGAACAATTTCAATTTGCTCTTTGGCAGCAGGAGATAAAAGCTCTACAGTAGACTTCTTCGGGGCTGGAGTACTCGAGGAGTCCATTTTTGGGCCATTACTATTTCCAAGTTTATAAATAATATCTCATAAGATACAGTGTACATAAAATCCTCACCTTGTATCTAAACAATGTAATCCTAATTAAGCAGAACACATTATTATCAGAAGTACAAAAATCATCTGAATGAGGTTTCTTGAAACACCATGCAGGGCTTAAGCAAAATGAACTCATTTTAAATAGAGATAAAATAAGGGGCATGCTGTCTTTTTGAATTTTCTGTTCCTACTTCTGTTGACCATGCAGCCTCTTCCAACTGGACTTGAGCTCATTCATTCCCTTGTGGTGGGAAGTCCCCAGAATCACAGAGGTGAGAGCTGTCTGGAGGAGCTATCAGGAATGAGGGTTACCTGTATCCTTACCAATAACCCACCTCAGCTCCTAGTATGGTGACAACACAAGGACTTACATCACCAGAAGGAGTGTCTGTGTCTATCTGTTCACACATATATGGCCTACCACATACAATGACATAAACTACCATCAACAGCTTGGGAGCGTATACCCAAATCTTCTCAGCACTGGCTTCCTGCATAATGAAAAGCCTTTTCACTCCATCCAAGGGTTTGTCATTAGAACAGTAGTGCAAACTGGATGTGAACCATTATCTCCCCCCCCCAGATGGGTATGCCCATATTCCCAGCCTGCACTGTCAAGAACCAACATTGCTAAACAAGTCCTGCTTACCTGGGTCAGAGTCAAGGATTTTTATACCTGTTTGGCTTCAGGATAGGCTACTGTCTTGCTTATTGATGCCTTCCAGAAGCTGGCAATTTCTTATCCCCTTGACATAATGGCTTCTTCTGGCTCCCCTTTTTCTTAGCTCCCTCATTTTTAGTACTTGAGAATTTGGCTGGATGAAACCTCTTACTCAAATATCATTTGGAAAGCTTAGCTCCTAAAAATTGGAGAGCAAGTTAAGAGTTTATATAAATTATTAAACGTTATTACTCCCAAAGACAGGCAAACAAAAGGGGTTGATGTCTGCATTCCAGGAACTGAATATGTCCTTGTGGTTTTAGTGCTGTGTTCCTTACAAAACATGCATCCTTTGCAAATGTCACTCAACAACACTTTATCTTCCTTTCTGATAGGTGGGAGCACATTTATTAGAAGCTACAGAATGTAGGCTGGCTTCCTATAACAGCTTGAGTCATGGTACTTAGACTTGTGCACTTGGGATGTTGTCCACCCCTTGTGAATAACTTGACCATTTCATACAAACATTAGTCCTTATGGATGTCCAGTCAAGAGGCACTCTCCTTTAAAAGGCCTCTGTTCAATCGACTTGTAGGAGAAACATGTCATCAAGATTTCCCTGGACAGTTGTAATTGTCTCTATGCACCTTAGAAATGAAATAGTTTTTCCCAATTATTAGACAAATTGTGAAAGCATCTCTTAGATATCTAGAAGTGTAAATATTATAAACAGACTAGGTACTTCCCTTTTCCTGTCAGTATTATCTGTTTTTTTTTCATTGTTTCTGTTATTTTTTTCCAGTGGCATTTAGAATGTACCTGTGAACTGCACCTTACCACTATCACTTCTGATAGTGATCATTTCGATCACTTCTGTGCCAACCATATCTTTTTTTATCATGACTTCTCAAGCTTGGAACTCACCCCCCCAAAACAGTAAAGATATTAACTCTTATCCAAAGTTTGCATCCTGCTTTATGAAAGCTCTATACTAAAAAGCATCTTACAAATACTTTGTAAATTCAACTAAGTGCTTTAACATAATCTCATTCTTTGAATTAGTACTTTCCTCACTCATTCATATGCTGTTTCTCCACTGCCTACCTTACTATCCCTCATTACCTCCTTTTAACACATGGATACCCTCCCCTAAATCTCTGTGCCGTCATATCGCCATCTCAGCCTCCCCATCGTATCAGCCTCATTTCGCATACACTTTATGCTTTTTATCTGTCAGTGGTGATAGCAGCATTCCACATCCTTCTGTCAGCTCCTTCATAAGGAGTTAGTATGCAATGTGTATAATATGTATTTTGCAACAACAATTGCTCATCTTTGTATCTAAACTGACTGTTTGTAAGAGTCTTGTTAAAGCCTGTTCTACTATGCATCCAAGCTGAAAGACTGTAAGTCTTGTGATAAAGACAGCAATGCCTGTTCAGTACTGCATCACACCTAGTTGTTTGAAATCTTTGGTTGTATCTGTTGTACCCTGGACTGAGACTAAAAATTGTCCAAATGGATCAGTGCTCTTTACTAGTTAACAAAATAAGTAAATAACCATAACATAAAATAGTTAATGAATACATAAGTAAAGTTACCTTGGTTTACCTCCTGTTAGGTCGTTGTTTGCTTCATTTCTGTACCCAACTCGTACATTAAATTTTGTGAGATTCTTTTGGTGCTTTCCTCCTGTTAGTCAACCTGATGGTTACATCAATTTTTCTCGCTCTAACACTAGATGAGCAGTCTGTAACAATGCTTAGTCCAGCTTTCCTTTGTCCTTAAACCTACAGAAGACTGTCAAACTTTATCACAGTAACTTCAGTCAGTGTTCTGTGTTGTAGTGTCCTGAATAACTTTTGTTCTAAAAGTTTATGTGTACATCTCCTCTTCTTTCATAATAGTTCAAACTCTTGCTTTATTTTTCAGGGTTTGTTGTAACTGTCTAAACTTATGTTTTACATTTTTATAGGTTCATAGGAATTACAGGGCAAGGAACTTGAAAGATCATTTACATCTTACCAATACCCATTCTCATGACGTACTTCTTACTTCTTGAAGGTCGAAGCAGGTCGTGCCAGGAATGAATTTGTAGATGCCTACCCAATTGTGAAGGCTCATCTTAAACTCAATTTTTATCAATGGAATTTGAAACAAAGTAAAAAATAACTAAGGAAAAGGCCCCAAATTAGAGACACATTTTAAATGTTGGCGCTATTATCTTAGAAATTCAGAAAATTATTTTCAACTTTAGGAGGAAGGGAACAAAACTTTGAGAAACATCACAGGGTGTCCTTACAAAATAGGGACAGTTGAAATGTCTAATCTTAAAGGATGTCAAGTTGTCACTTTGTTTTACTTGTATGGGCATTTTGTTCCAGAAATGGGGTCAATTTGAGTAATATGTCTGCCTCTTTGATGTGTTTCACTTATATGTTGGTGGGGATTTAAATATTTAGTTGTCTTATTTGTGGAACTGTTTGCCTTGCAGAGAGGTAAGAGATCAAGCAGTGTTGGGCCATTAATGGCATGGAATGCAAGGCATAGATCTTTGTGTAGGATTTGATAACAGACATTAAATCTGCTTTGGTAGCCAAGGGTCTATAGGCTAGTAAGCTTTTTTGTTAGGAATCTCTGGGGGCTTTCTAGCTGTGTGATGTGTCTAGACAGGTACATACCAAAGGGGGGGCACTGTCTTCTAAAACTGGTCCAATTAAAGCTGAGTAAAGAGGGAAAATAACTTTATTTGACCTGAGTGTGATGCCTTAAGTGGCCAAAGGAGAGTAAGTTGTCAACCAAGCTGTCAAGACCCCTGACAACTTTATTTGTCTGGAGGTGGGGGTACTGGCTGTGCAGTAAAAGGTAGATGAGAGTTGATTCCTATATATGACAATATTGTCCTTTTTTACATTTAATTTTAGCCCATTTTCAGTATGATGTTGGGATTCCATGTGTAGGGTGGATCACACAATGACACCTCATTTTAGTCATCATCAGACTTAGTTATTTATAGGTCTGGGTTTACAATTTGGAGGTCAGAGAAGTATATGCCAAAATGGTGAGGTCCCAGCAATGAGCCCTGAGGTACTCCATTAGTTATCTTCCCACTTTCTGAGGTGACACCTACCACCTTGGCTATATAGGCTCTATCATTCATCTATTTTGCTATCCACCTTGTCACATAGGGGGTTTATATTTAGATTTTTAGTTTATTTATACCTGTATGGAAAATGGTACTGAATGTCTTGGCCAGATTCAGGTTGGCTGTGTGGACCAAGTGACCAGTATCCACTGTCTCCTTCACCTCCTCAAAGAAATTAACTAAATTAAGTAGGCATACCCTGTCCCTTGTCAAAATCAAATTATTCAGGGTCTAGTTGTGTGACATTTCTGATACTGAAGTTAATATAGCTGGCTATGATGCTTTGCATGACTTTGCAAATTAGGCTGATGGGTCTATAGATCCTGAAGTCTTGTAGAGTCCCCTTTATAAGGGAAGATTTTCATTTTCCATATTTCAGTGACATACCCTGTAGCTAAGATTAAGTTAAACAAATTTAGGAGGGGTTCATGAGGTCGTGTTTGGTGATATTTATTAAAGATCCAAATTAATTGCATGGAAGTAGTATTTTTAGTATTTTTAGTTTTTGAGAGCACAGTTAGAAAATGTTGTTTGGTGACCTTAGTACAAGGGACACAAGGATTTGCAGAATTTCTGTGACTATTTCTGGGGCAAAGTTGGCAATGAATTTATCTGCAAGTATATTAACTCTGTCTTTTGAGGGTAGAGTGGGCAGCTCACAAAATCTCTGGTTATTATTTCTTATTTTTCTGTTGTAATTAATGAAGGATTTAGTTATTCTTGGCTACAGATGCAAGTTGCATTTCACATTTTGTTTTGATCTTCCTAATGAACATTTTAAAATTTTTGATGGTCTTTACAAGAGAGTTTTTAAAGTGTGTTGATTTAGATTTGTTATAAGACTTTTGACATTTTTTCTCCTGTTATAGAGTCTGCTCATTCTGGTGGACCACCAAGGAGGTTTGCATTTAAATTTCCCATTATGTTTGGTTCTATTGGGAACTGTCAGATTCCTACACATTTATAGGTGGGAGTAATATTTCATTTTATAAGAAGTAGCTAAGGCTGCATGGTTACTGGTGATATTGCAAGCAAATTTTAAGAGCTCATCATAAAGCTTGAGTAGGTTTGGCCATATGGAATCCTTAAATACAGTACTGTTCACTGTAGAGTTGTCTGAGTCTTTAAAAAAGAAGGTCACTAATTTGTGGTCTAATTTATCTAAGGATGGAGGTATTACTGGAGTGGTACATGTCAAGACTATGTTGGTAAGGATGAGGCAGAGACTGTTTCATCCCCTAATAGGCCAGTTTACAACTTGTCTAGGGAGTTCTCATTTATTATATACAGGAATTTTGGGGCATAATCAACTTTTGAGGCATAGCTGTACCAGTCAATTGACAGATAGTTGAAATAAAAAAGGAACAGCAGCCTGTTTGTTTTACCTCCATCCCAGATCATGAATAGCAACTTTCTTTGGACCAGTCTACTCTCATTATCAAATAAATAAATAAAAATAATAAAGTTATACAAATACACTGAACAACATTCTGGCTAGGTTTATAAATGCCCTAGGGCAGATAGCCTAGTATGAACCTATGAACCTATGAACCTAAACAGAAGTTCAAACACAAGGATCATTGCTTCAGAATAGGCTCCTACCTATCTTCACCCTAGAAGTAAACTTTTAACCCAAATGGTAAGGAACAAAGGGTCTCCCCAGTCTCTCTTCTTTTCTGCCTCCCTTTATATTTTGATATATTCCATCTCTCCATCACATTTACCTAGAAGGAAGCAGATGGTATTAGGTACTATCTGTACACCAATAAGCCTGTTTTTGGTATCTTAAAGGTGCATTCAGAGCCTTCCCGTCTTTTCCAAGTAGGATTATAGATGTGAGTCACACGTGTACTTCAAAAATAAACCTAAGTAAATAAACTTTCATGTTGTCTGCACCATTTAAGGCACACATTAATGATTTATCTACCAAAAAGAAAAAAAGATGGCATGGGCTGTTCTAGATTTTACCCAGATGTTAGACTAATGTCTTCAGAGGAGGACAAATTCATCACAGCTCCTGAATTCAGGCCAGAAAAATGTAATTAATTCCCATGGTAACAACACTACAGCACAGTAATGAATAACAAATGCAGCAGTGATATCTCTATTTGAACATTTACTCTTATCAACAACTGCTTTTCTTTAATCCCCTGCCCAGTAACTCACTGTTCAGATAATCATTCAATCAACCAATAAATCAATCAATATTTTTTAATATTGCATACCATTACAGTGAAAGATAATCTTGTTATAATTCACTGGTTTTGTTTTGTTTGTCTTTCAGCTTTTCCCGGTAAGGGGTCACCAGAGCGGAACTCCGGTCCGCTAATGATTGGCAGTAGATTTTTACGAAATGCCGAGGTGCCAGCTCAACGCCCAACCTTCAATGAAGGCACGCCCATTTATGCACGCATGTCTTTCGAATGCTACCCAACCACGGGGAGGACATGCAGACTCCCAGGCCAAGCCGAGAATCGAATGGGAGAACCTCTTGCTGTGAACCAATAAATCAATCAATCATTTTTAATATCACATACCATTACAGTGAAATATAATCTTGTTATAATTCAGTGTAATAGTAATATTTTTACTATTACTTTATCTTTTTGAATACATGTCATATTGGTAGTGCTATGGGTGATGAGAGATGCATAGCTCACCTTTGAGATAGGGCATAAAGTATAGATCCTGCTTTTTTAAATAAAGATTGCCAATGTGATATGCTGGCATTTCTTAAACACAAGATGGAAATCATATATGTTGAAGGTTTCAGGTTATGTTAGAATCTCATGAATAAAAGCTATACCTATTTCTGCTGCAGAATGTTTCCTGAATTGTCAATATGTTTTCAGTCTAAATCTGAGGAGAAAGGAAAGGAAAAATCTGTAGAATGTAAATTAGATACTAAAGCAAGAGACCCACACTTTTAACAAATGGATTGGTAACATACAGAGAAAACCATACAGTTTACACAATCCCCTGACAATTTGGTTCAGCTGTATTTAGTCAACCAAATGCATATCACTAAATACATTTCCTGAGAATTCTGTCAATGGTTCATGCAGTTTGGCACACTACTGCCGTGACTGCTTTTGAACTCTTTAGCACTTCAAGAATACAGTTCACGTATTTATTACTTGGCAAATAGTTCTTCACATTGACACCAGCACTGTTGCCTTTCTTCAGATTGTGCCATTTTGTTCTCACACAGCTTTTATTTGGACACAGCATCTCTCTCTCTCTCTCTCTCTCTAAGCTGGCAGCTGAAGATTCAATGTGATTCCAAGACAGGAAGTTTCAAGGAAGTGCCAGGAGAGAGCATATTGTTTCTATAGCCAGAATTCTTACTGATCAATGCAGCACACTGCAAGAGGTTAGACACAGCAGCTTGCATTATGAACTAGCATTCATATGGCACAGCGTGGTCCTAATTCCCTTACTCGTATCGGAAAAGGACAAGAAGAAATGAAATGCACTGATTTGTTCAGAAACTTTCCCATTAAATATTCCTTCAGGAAAGCATTGCATAGCCATTTTACAGTCAGTTACTAGAAAAGTATAAAGGGGAATGCATCCCTTAGCTTGGCTACAGTGACACCCCAACAGGGTTCCTGTGGAAAATGTGAATTTCTATCAGATGCAGAGTGTAATATTTTTACTAACAAAATTTTGAATTCATCTTCCATTCTCGCTGTTTAGTATTGACAGGAATTTACAGGTATCATGCCTGCCATGTTAATATCTGGTCATCATACTGAAGTCATGCAGAAATGTCCTTCATTGACTCATTATGGGAAGATAAATCTTGAGTAGTTGTTGGAAGGGTCTGGTGACTTTAGAAATGCCACTGCATTTTTTACATTGTTGTTGTGTAACAGCTTTCCCTCTTTATCTTCCCTGTTCGACCCTCCCCATTAGCTGTGTCTTATAAATAATATGTACATAAATTATCTGCCGTGTGCTAAATTCTGTGCTGTGGAGCATGTGCTGCAAATGTTATACATAGTTTGTTTTACTTTTATTGCTGAATGTAACCGAGTCACCTTAGACCAGTTCATGTAGGTTATTGAAACTGATGTAAAATAAATACAGTGTTCTCCTTCTCTGCATAAACTCTTTCCATGATACGGCTGTAATGGTTTATCTTCTGTATCTGCTGGACATACTTTCTGCTTTGTTTCCATTATTTATTCATTTTTCTCTGTGACTTGTAAGCATGGAGGTAATGCTTGAAATATGTTCTCTGGGATCAGGACAGTACCCATTTAACAAACAAACAGACAACTAGGTAAAGTGAACACGTGAACTAGAATAATACTTCTCTATCTTGTAAGAAACTTGTTTTGCATTTCTGAGTCTATGTGGTATTGAAGAACAGCGGCAGCAGGGCTAATCACCCAGCAGTTGGAACACTGGCTTTAGATGACTGTCACTGTTGAAGCGACACCCTGAGACTTCTGCAAAAAAGGGAAAAAGGGGCTATGGATGGGTGACTGGATGGATTTCTGAGTCTGATTAGCTACCCTGGCAGTATGTGACACATCTGCATTAAAAAAAAAAAAAATCAGATGTTTGACCCTATCTCCAAAGTTTTTACTTTAATAGCACATTTTCACTTTTCATTTCATCTTAATCCACTTTGCATCTTTCACCTGCAATGCCATAACATCTGGATGGAGGAAACAGTATAGAAAGTCACAGTACTTTCCATTACTGTCTCCCTGTCACAAGGAAAACACACAGTTATGGATATGAGGTACTGTCTCCCAGTATGACATTGAGAATCCAGCCTTGCTTTTCTGTCATCTGTGCTCTGTACCTATTAGATCAGTCAGTATGAGGTGGATACTAAGGGAGTGATTTATGTAGTTATAGCCTCCCCTCAAAAAAGGCACAATGGCCATTTCTGATTAAAGTCAGAAGCTGCTAGATAGTTTTACACTGCTACAAGGCCAGTACCCATCTTGTGCAAAAATGTTATGCTGTATAAGGCTTTTAAGTCCAGAGACCATCATTATGAGCTGGCTGGCCCTCACCTTATAAGTCAGCACCCCAGACATTTTGCATTGACCAGCAAGGTTTCATTTCCAAGTATGCATTTCAGATATTTTTATACCATCTATAGTAATGAATGTTACCAATTCCTTTATAAGTACAATAGCAAAATTTTACAAGGAAAACTACATCAAGGTACTGTATGGGTACTAGTAAGGCTCTTGTGATTTAAACAGGAGCTAAATTCATGCTGTGTTGGATTCTGGGAAACACGTGTTGTTCTAATAATTCTTCTTTGATGCATTTGTTGCAAACGTGAGACTTCAGAACTGCTTCTATATTTTATCACTCTCACCCATATGTTGTGGTTTATTATCACTGTTCATCCTATATGATGATACATTTTCTATGGACACTCTAGTTTCTGTTTTCCTCTACTCTAAATTCTTCTACTATGTATTATTTTATTTATGTAACATTTGTTTACCAGGAAAGTCCATCTTGGAACTAAGCCAAATTTCAGCAGAGGCCCGGGGAGAAATGCATTGTAATGTGGGAGAAAACTAGAGCACCCGGAGGAAACCCACAAGAATACAAGGAGGGCATGCAGACTTCACACAGAAGGCACTCCAGCCGAGAATCGAACCAGAGAACCTCTTGCTGTGAGGCGACAATGCTACCACTGCACCACTGTGCCATCCATTATATTTATCTATGTTCTTATGGCCAAGGTTATGAATGAAAAGTGTCTATAATAGACATGTTAACTTACAGTGTCATTAGGGTGCTAAGGACTTACGAACCAGGAAATGACTTTGTTTGACCACTGATCAGCAAGGACATCGAAATAAAACTATTGACATTCAACACTTTTACTACAAACCATTGTAAGTTAATCCCTAAATGCCCCACACTTCCAAATCCCCTAAACTTTGACATTCTCACTCTGAGGTTCCTTAGCTACTCAGCCTTGGAGAAAGCAGGAATGCCTGCTTTGGGAACTAAAGTGAATATGTTCATTTCACTATTGTCATGAGACCTGGACTACAGATGTGCTGATTAGTAACCTGTTCGAAAAATGGCATATGATGAAGGCACACCACTCACAACACTCAGCACATCATATTTAGCTCTTCATTTATTTTTATTTATTTTATTTATTTATTTTACATTTGTTGACCGGGCTAGTCCAGCTGGATATATGTCCATTTTCAGCAGAGGCCCGGGGAGAAAAGCCCCTTGAAAACACAGTAAAATTTATATATAAATTAACAATATTTAACAGGTACAGGTACAATACAAAATTAAGCTATTTTATACATGAGAGATTTTACAGATGTGGGTACATTAATATATAGGCAAATATTTTCACTTCAAAACATGTTTGATTACAGAATCATATGACTTGTAACATTTGTTAGCATAGGTAGGTAGTGTTGAAGACATTTTAGGGATATTGATGAAGACATTTTAATAAAATATAAGGCCTGTTATCTTTATGGTTTTCAATAGGCAATTAGTATATACAGTTAATAAGACAGGTGTCTTTGTGAAAAAAAGAATGTGTAGTTAGTCTAGGTTCACACAGGGGCATAACCAATGGGATTTAAGATAGGTTTTCAGCTTGCTTTTAAATTGTGTTAGTGAAAAAAGGGAGGTCAGGTCACTGGGGAGAGAGTTCCAGGTTTTACCCACGGTATTAGAGAACAAAGAGTCACCAGTCATATTGTAGGTTTTACTTATTTGTACTAATATTTTATTAGATGAGCAGGGTCTTAAGGTTGTTTTAGGGGGTGATAAGGTTGGTAAGAAATGGAGTGTTAGTAGGCTGATATAGGATTTTGTAGGCAACTATTAATTGTTTGAATAGAAGTAAATTTGGCAACTCTAGCCATCCTAGTTGTTCATAATTAGTACAGTGATGGGTTCTGAATATAGAGCATGTTGCAAATCTAGCAATATTGTTGTAGGAGACAGCCAGTTTGTTCAAGTTGTTTTTTGAGAGGTTAGTATATATATATATATATATATATATATATATATATATATAGGGAGGCGTAGAGGAGGGTGGAGATTAAGTGGGTCTGGGCAATAGTAGACTTTGCTAGTGGGGTAAGAAAGGATTTGATTCTATAGAGGGAGCCTAGTTTTTTGTTGACTGTTTTTATGGTACTCAAACTGTTATCTTAGGTAAACCAACGAAACAAAAATGGCACAGGTGTCCAAAAGTAGCTCCAAGAACCAGGTCTGATAGACTTAACGCAAGTTTTTATTAATATAAAATAGATCCACAGCATTTTCGCTACTGTAAACCTCAGTAGCTTCTTCAGAGAATCAAACAGTGTGGCGCCAAAATACAAGATTTAAATACAAGTGATGTCACAATTAAGAAAAGGCGTCACTTCCACATAGCTCAAGTGGTGCAAATCATTAGCAATATTTAAAAGCAACAAGTTAAAAAAATAAAATTCTTATCAGTTCAAAATTGCTAATAAAGATAAAAAAAGGAGTAAAGAAATTAGTTGACATCTGCTGCTTTTTAGTTACATAGTTATACTCAGCTGAACATTTTAGGCTGTTAGTGTTAAGTCACTTAACATATGTTACTTATGTGAACCGAGAAAAACTTTTCAAACACCTACTAAAAATGTTTTTGTACAGAAATTGCTGAGTGTCTTTAAATCTGAAGATGTACCAGCGTATTAGTACTAGTCCCCGTGTGTAGGAAGAACAGACAAAATTAAGGACTTTTTTTGTTGTTAACTTATCTAACCGTTAACATATTAGGCTGATATATTATAATAGCTGCCTTAAATATGCTAGTGTAAAAGTAACTAGGGAAAGTGTTAAAGTGAGTAAAAAATAACTGAGTAAAATAAGTGGGGTTATCTCAAGTAGCTTTTAAATTTAAGAAAGCACGAGATGTTGCAGTTTTCATTTAGACCAGGATGATGGAAAGCCTCCAGTTTTATCTGCCATTCAAGTTCCCTAGTTTCTAAAAGTAGTGCTGTTGGACCACCCCTGATGTTGTCTGGGACGTGGTCAATAGCAATAAAGTGAAAACTGTGCCCCACATTGTGACTAATGTGCTTAGCTAAGGCATTGTCAGGTTTACTTTTCTTAATGGCGTACATGTGTTGGGAAATTCTTTCTTTAAATTTCCGATCTGTTTTACCAACATAGTACGCCGGACAACAGTCACAAAGGGCTAAGTAAACTATAGACTTAGTCTCACAGTTCATTTTATGGTAGATACTATATTTCTTACCCCTTATCTGGAAAGAATTTCATGTCCTTAAACAACTACACCAATTACAGTGACCACACATAAAAGTGCCTTTTTGTTTAGAGAACAAGTCATTATTTTTATGTTTCTCTAAAGGTGTTTTTAAGTTATCCCCTCTCCTATAAACAATAAATAACAATAAAATAATCAGAGGGTTACTACCAAGTTTCTCTAGTAATAAATTGTTACTAGTAATAAAATACCAGTTCTTGTAAATGATAGAACGTATTTGATGAGAGTCTGTGCTATACATTGTAATAAAACTAGTAGAAAACTTTTGAGTTTCATTAGTGATTTGAGACATAGAGGTGTTGGTGACCATGTTCAAGACCTCTGATGTGATGGTGTTTCCGTCAGCAGAGGTCTCGAATTTTTTATCTAGAAGAGGTTTATAAAAGCCCCCCGATCTCTTATTTTTAACTTCCTGTGTTAGTTCATCTAATAGTGCCTCAGGGTAGTCACGGCTAATAAACATCTCAACCAGGAGTTGACATTCTGCGTCAAAATTGGCTTCAGTGCTACACATCTTAGCAGCCCTTATAAGTTGTCCTTTGACTATTGATCTTTTTTGTTTAAACGGATGTTGGCTGGAAAAATGAAGAAATGAATTACAATAAGTTGGCTTCCTATAAATGGAAGATATTAGGAAGCCATTCAACATATCTTTTTCCAGTTTAACATCTAAGTAATCTATAGATTATGTTGAAAAATGATGTGTAAACTTAAAAAAGTAGGTAGTGTTATTCATATATTCTAACAAGCCTGCAGCTTCCTCTGCAGCACCTTTAAACAGAATAAAGATATCGTCAAGGTATCTGGTATAATAAGCCAACCGATGTTTAAAGTCTGGATTATTTAGAATGAATTGTCTCTCCCAGTGTGGTACAAAAGCATTTGCAACACTGGTGCCACAGTGTGACCCCATAGCAATACCTTGTGTCTGTAGATAGTATTGCTTCTCAAAGATGAAAAAGTTAGATGTTAAAATAATCTCCAAAAGCTCAGAGACAGTGTCGATCTCATCTTTGGGGGCACCTAGATTGGTCATGATACTAGCTATCCATTCTGTGGCCTCTAAATGTGGAATAGAGGTGTAGAGGTCCACTACATCTATGTTAAGGAAGTTATAGGAGTGGTCTAAAGGGAGCCTGTTAATGTCAGCAAGAAATGACCAAGAGTCATTACAGATACCAGGGACACATTTGAGGTGCTTGGATAGGATGTTATCAACCAGGCGTGCACAAGAGTGAGTCATAGATGATCTCCCATCTACTAAGGCTCTCATAGGTGGGTTGTATAAATCTTTGTGGATTTTAGGAATCCTAAAGATGACGGGAGCCTTAGGAGATGTGATGTCTATGAAATTGTAAGTGTCAAGGTCTATCTTACCTGAAAGAAAGAGGTCTCTAAAGTAGCCTCTATTTCTAGAGTAGGCTTTAATCCAGACTTTAAACATCAGATAGGAGATTCATTTGTCTGCAACCTGTGGGTTATGGATCCGATATCGGATCCGAACCGGCATGGTTTTCCAGCTATGGATCCGAGCTCTCAGCTCCTCCCCTCACCCATAATGCCTTGCTCTCCCTACATGACCCCAGATCTAGTTTGCCGCGCTGGTGACCAGATTGGTTTCTGAGAGCTCTACAGCTAAGTGTTATTACTGCTAATTTTAGTGTTAAATTTAAGGTTTTTCAATCAGTTTTGTGTGAAAGTTTTAGGTTTCCCTTATTATAGCTGAAAGTTGTTTAGCTTTGTTAACTTTTATAACTTTTAAGTTTCCCTCCCCTCGCTGGTGCGTAGTGTGTGTTTGGGCCTGTGTTTGTTGGCTAGTTAGCTTTTACTTTTTAGTCTAATTAAAGTAAAAAAACTAGTTCCCTTAGGATGTCTGAACCACCTAAGGCTGTTTTTTCGAAGTGCTCTGAGTGTGGCCATAAGCTTTCCCCTGCTGATGGCCACACTCGGTGCGTTCGATGCCTTGGGGTTGAACACTTCACTTCTGGATGTTCCATTTGTGCAGGGTTCAACCCCAGGGCATTGAAGGAGCGGAGGTCGAAGCTGGTCCTGGCGGGACTTTTGCCCCCGGACACGGCTCCGGCTACCGCTCCTTTGGGGGGTACCGTGTCTACGGTTCCCTCCTCTCCGGCTCCCCCTCCTCCACCTGGGACTCAACCTCCCTCTAGTGGTTTGGAGGAGAGGGAAGCTAGAAAAAGAAGGACCGGAGGGAGAAGCACCATAAAGCGGGCCGAGACCTCTGTTTCGGCCCCGCCTGCCAAGCGGGCTTCTCCTCCGGCCTCCTTGTCTGCTGGTTCTCCCCCTCCTCGGCTCTGGTCTCCTGTGTGCTTTTCACCGGGACCTGAAGAGGAGGAGACCCGATCTCCATCGAGGCTATCGAGGAGGCACTCAAGGCCTACCTCGGTAGCCTCGCCGAGATCACGTACAGTTTATCTGATGCTGATCTGGACGGATGATGAGAAGGTTCATCCAGGCCCAGATGCAGATGGGAGTGCTCTTGCCTCCCCTCTGGGGGAGCTCAACCTTTCTTTAAACCTATAGCTCCTTCTCCGACCCGCTACCGGGTTCGGAGCAGTTGAGCCGAGCAGCTTCGAGCGGGGTGGGTGGCGCCGATAGTACTGGGTACTTCGGATCCGACCCTGCCCTCGAGTGCTTCGGATCCGACCTCTCGGAGCCTGGATCCGAGCTTTGGATCCGGGGGGATCAGTGCTCCTTCGGCGCCGTCCGTGTCAGAGCGCACTGTCCCCTCGGATCCGAGTGCTTCAGCGCCGGCTCCGATCCACTCTTTGGATCCTAGGGGGAGCCGATTATCGGATCCTTTGGTCGAGGTCGGCTCCCCCTCGGCTTTTGACATAGTGGAGAGGGCCCTGTTGAGGGTTTCCTGACCCCCGGCACTTGCTTCGGCTCCGTCCCGCGCTCCATCTGCACTGGGCCAGGCTTCCACCATCCGGCCACTGGGACAGCCCGCTCCTTTGCCCCAAGTTGTTCCTTTGGAACATGTTACAGCTTGCGAGGAGTCCTCTGACAGCCCCCCGGAGGATGCCCCTCGCAAGCATACGTGCAAAAGGAGGCACATAGACTCCCCCGAGTCTCTCACTGAAGACACGGATTTGGAGGAAGGGGAAGGCTCCCCAAGATCACCCCCCAAGGATGTCTCCTTTGGAGACATCATGAAAATGCTTCGCATAAGGGGGGGTGGTCTGCCCCCAAGTCTTCCTCGGACGAGTCCGTGTTCTTGGAGGCATTTGAAGCGGGCCCGTCTACCTCTTGGGTGTCCCCTCCTGCCGACCCCCTGGTGGACCTGATTACCACCAGGGCGTGGAAGGAACCGGACACCATGGAGCCAATTCCAAAAAGGCCTGACCGTATACTCAGTCCCCCGGCTGACCGTGCCCACTGGAGTAAGGGGCCTCCGGTAGATGCCATGTTGACGGCGGCAGCCACCAAGAGGGAACTTGCTCAGGAGAGCCCCTCAGTCCACCCCCGAGCAAGGAGTCTCGGATGATGGACCGCTTGGGGAAGCGGATGTTTAGTTCAGTGACCTTTTCAGTGAGGGTGCTGAACTACCTGGCACATGTGATTAGGATGCAGCGCAATCTTATCAAGGAATACGCTGCATCCCCCCCTGAGTCCATGTCGGAGGAGGACAAATTGTTGCACTCCACCCGTATGGCCACTCTCAGGTCCATGACTAATACCTCTATGCGGTTACTGTCCCATGCTACGGTAGGTGCTGCTAGAGCCGCAGGGGCAGGCCTAGTTACTAGACGTCAGGCCTGGCTCCATCATTGCGATTTCACAGAGCCCTTCAAGGCGTCATTTGCGAACGCTCCCTTCGATGGTTCTGCCCTCTTTGGCAAAACTGTTCATGATACTTTGACCCAGAGCGAAAAGGACGGGAAGACGCTGTCTGCTGTCAGAATCCGCTTCTCTGTGCCCCAGAGGCCCTATTCTAGGAACCAAAAGGGCCAGAAGAAGATGTGGTTCCGGAAGTCGCAGCAATCCCAACCCGCTCCGGACAACCAGTCCTTCCGTGGCAGAGGAGGACAGGGAGGACGCCGCCCCAGGGGCAGAGGGGCTCCCAGGAACTTCGGGTCCAGAGAACCCTTCTCTGAACGGCCCGCAGAGCAGCCCTGAAGGGTTGCCCGGCTGCTCCACTCTGGAGGCAGTCGGGATGTTTGAGCACCTAGCGGCATGGGAGTCCATAACATCAGACCGCTGGGTCCTCCGCATCATATCCAGAGGATACCGCATCCCATTTCAGCACATGCCAAAATTGAAGTCCCTCCCCGACGTTCCACCCGGTCAGTGGGAGGCCGCTTTGGCAGAAATTGGCCATCTGCTAAAGAAAAGAGCCATCCAGCCTGTCCCCCCAGACCAGATCGGATCAGGGTTCTACTCCAGGTTCTTTTTAGTGCCAAAAAAGACGGGGGATCTAAGACCAATATTAGACCTTTCACTCTTGAACCTGGCAGTTCCCAAGGAGAAGTTCCGAATGGTTACATTACAGTCTATTCTCCCCCTTCTAGGAGAAAATCACTGGATGTGCTCTATAGACCTCAAGGATGCATACTACCATATACTAATGGACAGGCGCTCCAGGAGGTTTCTCCGCTTCCGGCTGGGAGCCAGTCACTACCAATTCCGGGTCCTTCCCTTTGGTCTCACCACAGCCCCCAGGGTGTTCACCAAGGTATTAGCAGTGGTAGTGGCCCACCTGAGGCTTCAGGGGGTGCAGGTCTTCCCTTACCTGGACGACTGGCTTCTCACCGCCCCAACAAGGCATCTACTGTTATTGGCGCGAGATTCCTTTCTCCATCTAGCTCCCTGTCTGGGCATCACAATAAATACAGAAAAATCCAACCTAGCCCCTACGCAGTTCATAGATTTTATAGGTGCCAGGTTAGACACGAGACGGTTAAGAGCCTTCCTCACTGCGGACAGAATTCAGAATCTGCAGCTCCAGGTGCGAGCCATTCTACACTCCAGCTCAGTTCTGGCGGAGTTGGTCCTGAGGGCTCTAGGGTCCATGGCGGCAGCGATACCTCCTCTTCCTCTCGCCAGGTTCAATATGCGCGTCCTTCAATGGACACTCCTAGTTCAGTGGTCTTATCTTGCTCTTCCTATGCATCATCCCATTGCGATCAGCAAGGCTTGCAAGCGGTCCCTCCTGTGGTGGCTCCACTCTCCAGATCTCCACGGAGGCCGGCCCTTTTGTGCTTCTCCCCTCTCGCCACGGTGACCACGGGCGCCTCCCGCCTCGGGTGGGGGCATTTGCAGGCCGGACGGTCCAAGGCACGTGGAACGATTCAGAGACCTTACTGCATATCAACGTTCTAGAGATGAGAGCAGTGCTCTTAGCGTTGCAAGCACTACAGGCTTTTCTTCCCTTGGGAACTATTGCGATTCAGTCGGACAACATGTCTGTTGTCTGGTATATCAACAAACAGGGAGGAACCAGGTCTTACCCTCTTTGTCAAGAAGCCATGAGAGTGTGGGAATGGGCAATCTCCACCAACCGCTTTCTCATCGCAACGCATAATCCGGGTCGGTCCAACATCCTTGCAGACAAACTCAGTCACACCATTCTCTCCCCTTACGAGTGGACTCTCAATCCTCAGGTAGCGAAACGCATCTTCGCACGGTGGGGAACTCCTTGTTGCGATCTTTTTGCGTCTCCCTCAAACACCAAGTGCGACAATTTTTTCGCTCTAATACCTCCTCCCGGAGATACCCCAAGAGACACTCTGGTGCATGCTTGGCCCCCCGGTTTTCTTTATGCTTACCCCCCTTTGCCTCTGATGCTCCAAGTTCTTCAGAAAGCATCTCGGTTGGGGTGCAGAATGATTCTCATTGCCCCATTCTGGCCTCGACAGATCTGGTTCCCTTTCCTAAGGTCTCACTCAGTGAATCCTCCTTGGATTCTAGATCCCATTCCGGATCTGATATCTCACCCACCCCATCTATCAACCCGAATCTGGACAACCTGAAGCTGATTGCTTGGCTGCTCCAGTTCCACTCCTGATCAGGACTCCCGGTATTTCGTCTCCAGTTAAGGCCATCCTGGTGGCGGCTCATAAACCATCTACCAGGAAAGTTTACCGCAGTAAGTGGAAACGATTCTCCATTTGGGTGGAGCGGCAAGGTCTAGACCCCTTCACAGTTCCCCTTCCTCTGGTGCTTGACTTTCTAACCGCTCTTTTTAATGATGGTGCCATCTGTTCCACGGTCAAAGTGCAACTTGCGGCAATTTCTCACTATCATATTGGTCAAGACTCCAGTCCACTGATGTCTGCCAAATTGTGTAAGATTTTCCTAAAAGGTACCTTTCTCCTCAGGCCCCCTGTAAAGCAAGTGGTTCCTCCTTGGGGCCTTTCTTTGGTCCTTCAGGCCTTGACCGCTCCCCCCTTCGAACCTGCAGCTACGGTAGATCTGAAATTTTTATCTTTCAAGACGGCCTTTTTAGTAGCCATTACCTCGGCCAAGAGAGTTTCAGAACTTCAAGCCTTATCCGTCAAGCCTCCTTACTTGGTCTTTCATCCGGACCGTGTATACCTCAGGACCAACCCGTCCTTTCTTCCTAAGGTAGCTTCTGAAGCAAATATTAATCAATCCATTAACCTCCCTGTTTTCTTTCCTAAATATCAAAACAAAGGTGAATACAGGCTACATTCCTTAGATGTTCACAGGCAACTTAGATTTTATCTGAACAGGACAGCTGGTCATAGGCAATCCGACCAGTTGTTTATTTCCTTTGCTAAATTCAATTTGGGTAAACCAATTTCCAAAGTCTCCTTATCACGCTGGATTTCAGTGCATCTTATTGGCTTATCAAGCTTCTGGAAGGCCACGGAGGGAGTACATGCCCATTCAACCCAGTCAGTTTCTACTTCAGCTGCCTTTAAAGCTAGGATTCCTCTGGATGATATTTGTTCAGCAGCCACTTGGGCTTCATCTCATACCTTTATCTCCCACTACAAGTTGGATATTACATCTAGAGGTAGAGCATCCTTTGGCTCCGGTGCTCGGAATATCCTTCCATGATGGCCACCCAAGATTCAGGTAGCTGGGGACTCTGTCCCACAGGTTGTGAACAAATGAATCTCCTACTTCAGATTTAGAAGTTATGTACTCACCATAACGTTCCATCTGAGTAGGTGTATTCATTTGTCTGCAACCATCCCGCCCTCCTATCCCCCTGGCCTTGTCAGTTTCCTGCATATTATGTGTTACCCTTTTTAGGGTATTTCTATTGTTGGCAAACTCGATCTGAGGTCATGTAGGAGTGCAGGGCATTATGGGTGAGGGGAGGAGCTGAGAGCTCGGATCCATAGCTGGAAAACCATGCCAGTTCGGATCCGATATCGGATCCATAACCCACAGGTTGCAGACAAATGAATACACCTACTCAGATGGAACGTTATGGTGAGTACATAACTTCTAATTGGCTTATTATACCAGATACCTTGACGATATCTTTATTCTGTTTAAAGGCACTGCAGAGGAAGCTGCAGGCTTGTTAGAATATATGAATAACACTACCTACTTTTTTAAGTTTACACATCATTTTTCAACATAATCTATAGATTACTTAGATGTTAAACTGGAAAAAGATATGTTGAATGGCTTCCTAATATCTTCCATTTATAGGAAGCCAACTTATTGTAATTCATTTCTTCATTTTTCCAGCCAACATCCGTTTAAACAAAAAAGATCAATAGTCAAAGGACAACTTATAAGGGCTGCTAAGATGTGCAGCACTGAAGCCAATTTTGACGCAGAATGTCAACTCCTGGTTGAGATGTTTATTAGCCGTGACTACCCTGAGGCACTATTAGATGAACTAACACAGGAAGTTAAAAATAAGAGATCGGGGGGCTTTTATAAACCTCTTCTAGATAAAAAATTCGAGACCTCTGCTGACAGAAACACCATCACATCAGAGGTCTTGAACATGGTCACCAACACCTCTATGTCTCAAATCACTAATGAAACTCAAAAGTTTTCTACTAGTTTTATTACAATGTATAGCACAGACTCTCATCAAATACATTCTATCATTTACAAGAACTGGTATTTTATTACTAGTAACAATTTATTACTAGAGAAACTTGGTAGTAACCCTCTGATAGTTTATAGGAGAGGGGATAACTTAAAAACACTTTTAGAGAAACATAAAAGTAATGACTTGTTCTCTAAACAAAAAGGCACTTTTATGTGTGGTCACTGTAATTGGTGTAGTTGTTTAAGGACAGGGAATTCTTTCCAGATAAGCAATAAGAAATATAGTATCTACCATAAAATGAACGGTGAGACTAAGTCTATAGTTTACTTAGCCCTTTGTGACTGTTGTCCGGCGTACTATGTTGGTAAAACAGATCGGAAATTTAAAGAAAGTATTTACCAACACATGTACG
>NC_056740.1:372485186-372552760 GCF_019279795.1 Protopterus annectens
AAACTACTGCTCAGGTCGCTCTTAGTGAAGAAAATGTAGTAAAAATCTTTCTAGTAGAGAGATGAAGAATGCTATGGCATCTGGAAGACATTCTAACAGGTGTACTTTTCTAACCTGGTTGAAGGTCATCTCCTTTACCGAGGATGTAAAAAATGTTGTTTATTGATTTGCAACAGTCCATTGTGCTATTTTGTTCAACCCCAGACTAAGTATCAATGCAGAAGGTATGTCTTTTACTCTCCTGAAGTAAATTGTTAACTTAACTAAGACATTTTCCACCTCTGGCTCCTGTTTTTTTTTTTTCATGTCCTTCCTGGAGACTTTGAGGAACAATAACTATCTTTGCCTACAGTCTAGTCACTTAAGTTTTTAAAATAGTTGGTATTAGCTTGCTAAACTTTCTGAAATGTGAATTTTCTGTCTGTTTGGTTTTGTTAGTGGTTTATGCTGCAGATTTGTTTTAGGTACCTAGTGCACTGTTGAATAACCAGGTCAAACTTGCCCCCCCCCCTTTTTTTTTCTGTGAATTAAAACTGGAAAAGGTATCTAAAATGAGGCATTATGTACAGAGGAGGTAAAATAATTGCATGCTTTAAGGAATGTTGGAGGTAAAATAATTGCATGCTTCAAGGAATGTTGGAAAAGGTATCTATATGGAAAATGCTTTACAATTGCACTCTATGAGCACCTACAGGAATGCATGGATCGTGCCATCCCACGTAAAACCAAGACTCACTCCTCCAAAAACTGGAGACCAGTCTGGTGGACCCTGGCCATAAATAAGCTATACAACAGAAGGAGGAAACTATTACATGAAAAGGCAAAATCCCAAAAAGGGAAGGCATCCCTGATCAGTACTAGTAAGAAAGTTCGATCCCTCATAAAATCATCAAAGGCTAGATTTGAACGAAAAATTGCCAAAGACTCTAAAGATAATCACAAGGCGTTCTTTAGCTACGTCAAGAATCTGGGTGGCAACTCTCAGATATGCTCTGAGCTGGTGCAAAATGGCACAAAATACACTGAACCCACTGACATTGCCAACATCCTGGCGGACAGGTTCAGTGCAAACACCCCCCCCCCCCCCCAAAGAGCCAGTGTCTATCCCAGACTAATGCAATCCCCCAGACATCAGACACAGGTGAAAGCAGCCCTCTCCAAAGTAAAAAAACACAGCATCAGTGGGACCGGATGGTATCCCGGGCTGTGTCTTACAAGAGCTCCAAAATGAACTAAACCCTCACATAAATTCACTGTTCCAACTCAGCCTTACCACAGGCTATCTACCCAAAGAATGGCATACAGCAACAGTGATCCCGCTTCACAAAGGTGGCGCCACAACGGATCCTGGGAACTATCGCCGTATAAGCCTGACTAGCCTGGTCTGCAAGGCTATGGAGCGCATCATCATGGATCTCATAAACCTTTGTTGGAAACCTCCAGACACTGGACCCCACCCAATTTGGCTTTGTTAAAGGCAGATCTTGCCTCTTAAACCTAGTTGACTTTTTCAAAACAGTTACCAAAGCCATAGATGAGGGAAAGATAGTCCACACAGCCTACTCGGACCTTGCAAAGGCCTTCGACACAATACCCCACTCTGGCATCATAAATAAGGTTACTAGCTTAAATATTAACCCATATGTCACAAGATGGGTTGCAAACTGGCTCAGGGATAGAACTCACACGGTCAGAGTCGCGGGTGCCATGTCCGACTCTAAACCGGTTACAAGTGGTGTCCCACGGGGCTCAGTCCTGGGACCCCTCTTGTTCGGTATTTACTTCTCTGAAGTACAGGCAAACACGGGAGGACTGTGGCTTACCAATTTCGCAGACTATTGCAAAACTGGGAGCCATAATAGACTCTCCAGCTGACGCAAGCATCCTCCAGAAGGGCCTTACGGAGATGGATACCTGGTGTCCGCTAGATGCCAAAAAGTGCATTGTCACCCCCTTTGGGAAAAACAAAGTGCCCACAAACTACCACATATGAGGTAATTCACTAAGTACCGAAGAAGTAATTGGGGATCTGGGGACCCAAGTAGATAGTAGCCTCTCCTTTGACAATCACATTGCCAACGTGGTTAGCAAAAACTTCTATATAGCTCACATAATCACAAAAGGGTTCACATCTAGATCGAGAGGTCATTGTTCCCCTCTACTCATCGCTCACCAGGCCCATAATTGAGTACAATGCCCCATTTGGGATGTACCTTACCCGACACCTGCAACAACTGGAGAGACCCCAAAAATACCTCACCAAGAGGATTGTGGGCCTCAAACAGATGCCCTATGCAGCTCGACTAAAGAAGCTCCAACTCTACTCAGTTGCTTACCGCCTACTCAGAGGGGACCTCTGCCTGACATTCAAGGCCACGTCTAACCCGGAACTGTTGGACATGCTCCACCTCAAGAAAACCAGTTCTAGAACTATACGCTCCAGGGATTTAAACCTTAGCACAACAATAAACAGGACATGCTGGAGGGATAGATTCATATCCCAAAGGCTTCCCTCGCTCTGGAATAGAATCCCAGTCCATGTTAGACAGAGCCCCTCGCTGACCCTCTTCAAGAGAAATCTTGATGAGTGGATGGGTAATTGTAAATTTACTCCTGGGATCACTTCTTTGGCCCTGCTAGACAGAGGCTCAGGAATCTAGTCTAAAAGGGAGGCGAAAGCCAACATTCTGGCTAGGCTTATAAATGCCCTAGGGCAGATAGCCGATGGCCTAGTACCTACCTATGAACCTATGAGGCATTATGTACAGAGGAAATAAAATAATTGCATGCTTCAAGGAATGTAAATATATGACACTGGGACCATATTTGTCTTGCACACCAGAGATGTGCGTTAACACTACAAGGCACTCAGAATAGTTAATTTACAGATTATTGGCATTCAGTTCGGAAAAGGTATATGTCGGATAGAAGTCCCAACACAGAACCCTGGGGGACTCCATTGGTGACTTGTCTCTTTGTGGAGGTAACTTCCCTTATTTTGATTGTCTGTGTCTTTGTCTGTGAGCCAGTTGTCAGTCCAGCGAGTGACACTGTGATTTTTTTTTTTTTTTTTTTTCCCTAGTTTATTTAGCTCTTCTATGCCTGACTGGGGAATTGTCAAAAGCTTTGTCCAGGTCGAGGGATGGGTTGTGTACCATTTTGCTTTCATCCATTGCTTTGATGACATTTTCAAAAAAAAAAAAATCCACCAAGTTGAGTAAGCATGACCTGCTCTTGATGGGTCCGATGTTTGCAGGTTCTCTGTGTCCTGCCTGATTCCATAAGTCTTTCTGTGGCTTTCCATATGGTGCTGGTCAGACCTTATATGTCTGTAATTGCCTGGGTCTGTAAGGTTCTCTTATGCAGCTGAGATTTAACAGTTTTATGGTTGTGGCTAAATCGAGCTTCATGCTATTAAAGATGCATCCAAGGATATTGTCAGGACCCATCAATTTAGTATTATTAGCATTTGAAAAGTACTGTCTGGCGCTGAGCCAATTTCAGGTGTATCTTGAGGGACAAGACTGAAGAGAGAGAGTGGTAAAGTTAGAGTTAAATTTATCAGCCAGTAGATTTGCTATAGCTTCAGCCTCATTGTAGGCAACATCATTCACAATCATCTCAGCGCATTTGTTACATTGCGATTTTGAGATTGAACATAACCAAAAAAAATGCCCTTTGTGTATCTATTTTAGCCTCAAACGTGGCTTTGGTGGATTTTATTAACCTCTTGGAGTATTTGTTTCAGTGCATTTGTTCCTACGGGGTACATCTGCTAGTGACTGGTCTCGGTGTGGAGGTAACCATCCCCTATTTTGATTGTCTGCGTTCTGTGAGACAGTTGGCAATCCAGTGGGTGACGTGGGGGATTATTTAGTTTTTCTACTATGCCTTAGTGGGGAATTGTCAAAAGCTTTGGCCAGGTCGAGGTTTGCGATGTGTACTGTTTTTGGCTTCATCCATCGCGTTGGTGATATTTTGAAAAATAATCCACCGGGTATACTGGTGTATATTTCTGCCACTGCTAATTATGTCAGCTGCTGCACTCCCTTAAGAGCCATTTAATTTGTGGCACTTTTTGGCAGTTCGAGTTTAAAAAAAAAAAAAAAAGTCTTGAAATTCATCTTAAAGGCAACAAGTAGTGTTTTATCATTCACGTAGATTTCTTGTCTATGAATCCATCATAGTTTTGCCTTTACATGGTATTAATGTTTTGTACCATCTCTTCCTATATCCCTAGTTAGATTTAATTTGACCTCTTAACTATCTTCTCTAACTAGTAAAGTCCTTGCAAGGTTATAGGTTGGATCGTAGAATCATAGGAGGTTACTAGGCTAATGGCCCTGAGGCCCTTATAAGCCTGGTCAAGAATTTATCCCCAAAAAAGACACCTCAGTCAGCACCTGTTGCCCCTGTCCGTGAGGGACACAGGTGGCATCCCTGGGACAAATCTGTGGTTTCCCATTCACTCGTCAAGGTTATGCTTGAAGAGGGTCATTGAGGTACTCTGACATGTATCTGCTCCAGAGACAGGGCAGCCTCTGGGAGACAAACATCTCCAGCAGGTTTTGCTGTTGCATATTAGATTTAGGCCTTTCTAGTGGGTAATGTGCGAAGAGTTCGACTTGCGGATGTGGAGCATCTTTAGTAGGGCAGAGTCCAATATTGCCTTGTAGGCAAGACACGGATCACCTCTTGGCAATCTGTACGATGCCAAGTAAAGTGATGGTGATTTGAACCTGTCTGCATAGGACAGGTGTTGGAAGCTATGGATTCTCTTTGTGAGGTATTTCTGTGGCTTTTCTAGTTGGTGCAGGTACATACCAGACTGTGCATTATACTCGGTTATTGGCCAAATGAAGGAGTACAGAGAGGTAATAACCTCCTTTTTTCCTGGATGCAATCACTTTACTTATGAGATGAACTAAGTAGAAGGCTTTTCTGACAACTGCTGCTACATGATGGTCGAATGTGAGATTGTCAACCTGAGCACCCAGGTCTCTCATCATAGGTTGTGTGCTTAGGGGGGTTGTTATTGATGTGGTAATCAGTAGGGGCTGTGTTTTTGCTGAATGATGCAAGTTAAATGCAAAAGTGTATTAAGGCCATGACTTTGGCACCAGTCGTTTGTTGCTGTGAAACCCTCTTGCAGTATGTTAACATCGTTTGGGGAGTCAGTGACAACACCCAACTTAACAGTCTGCAAACTTAGTCAGCCACAGGCCTTTTGTCTTTACCTGGACGTCTGAGAAGTAGATTCCAAACAGTAGGGGTCCCAGGACAGATTCCTGGGGAACACCACTAGTGACAGGCCTGCTGTCAGAGGTGGAGGTGCCTATTTTGACCTTGTGGTTCTGCTGGTGTGCCAGTTGGCCACCCACCTGATAGGGATTTATGCCATGTTATGTTAGCTATGTTATGTTAGCTTTTTGTTGATGCCCGAGCCAGGGATTGTGTCAAAGGCCTTGGCCAAGTCAGGGTAAGCGGAATGTACTCACTTTTCCCTCATCCGGGGCCTCTGTGATGATCTCAAAGAAGTCATCCAGGTTCAACAGGCAAGATCTGCCCTTGACTAATCCGAAGTGAGTGGGGTCAAGTGCTTGGAGACTGCCTGTGTCCTTGTTCCATAATAATACGCTTCATGGCTTTACAGATCATACTTGTCAAGTAATAATTTCCAAGGTCTGTAGTGGCACCACCTTTGTGCAAGGGGATGACAATAGCAGTTCTCCACTCTGTTGGAATGAAGCCTGTACTTGGGCTGTGATTTGAATAGGGTGCTCAATGGTGAAGCTAGTTCTTGCTGGAGATGGTGCAGAATACAGCCTGGGATACTATCAGGTCCCATGGAAGCTGTGTTCTTTGCCTTCGGTGTGGCCTTTAACAACTGATCTATGGAAATGTGAGGTGTGGGACAATCGGGGATGTTGCTTTGGGGGGGGTGAATTTTGCTCTGAACCTATCTGCTAGCAGGTTGGCTAAGTCAACAGGATCACTGTAAGTGGTAGCGTTAAATACTAATTCGGAACAAACATGGGCTTTGCCATGGAGGTTCCTGATGGAACTGAAGAAGACTTTGTGGTTTCCCTTTGTTCGGAGGCTAGTTTCAATTCGTAATTGGCTTTGAAGGTTTTCACTAGTGATCTAATTTGCTTGTTTTGGCTGAAGAGAGAGAGTTTTTCCAATTGGAATGTGTTCCTTTTTACCCTTTGACAACAGTTTCTTCCTTTTGTTGTAAAGCCTGTTGATAGAGGATGTCCACCAGACAGATTGTGTTTCCTTGAGAAGCAGGTTTTAGTTCTGTTTGGTATGGCTGGGTTCAATTAGCCTTTAGGACTCTCCCTCTTTAGCAGAATTAATTATTGGGTTTATCCATATGTCTGGCCAATACATGCTGTAACACTGTAATTACATAATAGTGCTTGTTCCTATAGCATGTATGTTTTTATGGCTGAAACGGAACATGTTGGTCTTCTGCCATTGCCCTTCATTCCTATGCACTAGTGTCATTTTGTAGATGTACCTGTAGACATAACATCAGCTGACAGGACCCAAAAAGGAGGTGCATAATAACAGGTTTTGGCAAGTGAAGTGGTGGCTTAACTAAATGGATGACAGTTTGCTGACCCATTTCATTAATATGGCAGCGGTCATTAGCTCGGTGTGCGGGATGGACTGTTTTTTTTCTTGCAGCCTCATGTATTGACCGAAATTATTTACCAGATTAAGATGGTGACTGCAGTAGACCATTTCATACCTAGCCCAGGCATCTGTCAGAGCACATCACAAGAGGGCAATGACTTGGGGGGGGGGGGGGGGTCTGTGATTCATTTCACATTCATGATTAGATTTAGATCCAGATATTGATAGTTTCAAATTTTAATGCATGTGTAGTTTATAGTAAGGAAAAAGGGGCCAGGAAACACCTGATTAGTGTTGCTCCTGTGCTAGTTCCTTGTACCTATGTGCAAGCTCATGCCTTTGAGTTATTGGGATGATCTTCACTTCCTGGTTCTTATTGGACTTAAGCATTTTTTAGGTCTCTGCTTGTGAGATTGGCAAGTGTAAGACTCCATTCTGCTTCCCCACCAGATTACTCTTCCACTGGAGATACTGTTAGACTGAGGAAGAGCACTTTGGTTTGGTTCTTTGCCCCTGTTCTGTATCCCCCTCAGAAACTTGTGGAGTTTCGTGAAGAGGCCTAAAGAAACCAAAGTGGTTCCTGTCTTGAACGCAGTCAATAGCGATGTCGTTTTGGCAGCCTCCATATGATCTGTTTGGCCAGTGTATATCCTACACCAATTTAAAAAAAAACAAAAAAAACTTTGGATAGGTGTGGCAAGATCGTCTTCTCTGGGGCTTGAGGCACTATTTTTTCTTGTCCTATTTTGAGGTGCACCAAAGTAGGCAGGTGCTGAAGAAGCTACCTTTGTTACTCCAGATTCTGCTGTTTTATGTTGGCTGCTTTTTTGATGGGATACCATCTGTATCTTTGTGTGGATGCTTTGGCCATGGCTATTGGTGATCTTGGCTGCTTGCAAAGGATGGCATAGCTTGATTAAGATTGCACTACTTTAAAGAGGAGCTTAAGAAAAAAAATTCTGGATACATTCTTCAAGTGGATAAGTTGTCAGGCCAGTTCACTGTAAACCTGATTGATGCCTTGAAGATGCAGGCTTATGTTTCTGAGAGGGGGGGTGCAGGCTGTGACCTCTTCTGTTAAACAAGACTGCTGGTCAATAAGCTTTTATGGCCAAGAAAAGGCAAGAAAAAAAAACTTCTAAAATCTTGAACAGTGTCTGTTAGGATGGTCTTACAGCCATGTTCTCCTTTACCACCAATCACCTATGGTCTGGGATAGCTTCACATTGTAGGGTTGAGACCCGATAGTGAGACTCCCAAAACAGCATGAAATTGATTACAGTCGAGGGTAAGTTGAAATCAAGTTCCTCCTTCTAGGTATAGTGATCTTCAAGTTAGTGTGTGTACTGAGTTATTGAAGGTAGATGGGGTGCACCCTTCCACATTGGGAGGGAGGTGTCAGGAGCCTTGGCTCTTGCCAAAAATCCATTTTTAATGTGAAGCAGCAAGTTTTGCGCTTATTGTGACGTGTGTTCAATCCTATATATTTTCTTTTGAGTTTCAAGACTTGTTTCATTTTGGTTATGAAATTCTAATAGAGCACTGCCTGGTGGAGAGTGATTCCCGAAGTTTACCCTTGAGCTATTGCAATGACTAGTGACCTCCTAGATGCAGTCACATTTGGACACACACACACACACTGGGGGGTAGTTAGCTGGTGGGTCAGGGTAGTCTGCTGGTGGGTCAAGCCATGACGGCAAATCTTGTCCATACCGCTAGGCGGCCATAGTGCTGTTCCATTGCAGAGAAACACTCTAGTCCTAGCTGTCCTGTTAGAAAGACTGCTTTCATAGCATTCTGGTCCTTAAACCTCCGCAAGCAGCATACACTACTGTTAACTCGTGGAGATACAGTGCATTTAATCCATAACTGGAAATGTGAATGACCTTGTTGAAATGACAGTGCTGCAAGCTATAATACTAATACTCTGTGGAAATTGCTGTCCTGGGTGAAGCACCGTAGGGATTATGGTTGACATGTTAGGGCAGTATCAAGTTTACAAGTGGGTTTGCACCGAAATGAACATGAAGTAATTAATTATATGTGCATTCTGCTGAGTGCAGTACCAGACTTGGTCCGAAAAAGAAACTGTTTCTACTAACTTATCCTGAAGCAGTGCATTTAGTCTTTTTGTTATCCCAAGCTAATGTATCAAGATTATTTTTGTTTTTAGTTCGCTTGTGTTTTGAGTTTGTCTAATAATTAGCGGTAGTTGAACTGGGTAGTGATAGGTGGTGTAGATTGATATTGTAGTGTGAATACATTTTTTGTTTCTATTACTATGACCCCTTGAAAGTATGGCGGTTGTTACTATTGTAGTGCCTGATATGAATAAGTTTATTTCACTTGGTGAATCCTCGGACGTTGATGGGGTTGTTGACTTGGTTTCTTTGATTTGGGTATATATAAATCTGTAGAATCGCCTTGTTTTGCTGCCCCCTCCCTCAGCAAACTGAGCTGCATGATGAGTAATCTGCATTCGTTGTACAACTCATCTCGCCGTCGTCAGCAGCTTTGACTAAGTGGTGATTCACTGTGCTAGTGTCACGAAAAATGAGGCTGCGGGCCAATGTATATGTGCATCCCCTTTTCGCTACGCTCCCTGCGCTTTCGGCATCGGTGGTGCAACGTGGCCTTATGGGCTCGGCCAGAGGATGAGTGCAGGTTTGTCATCGCAATAGCTGGGGGGGGGGGGGGGGGGCAGGAATGACTTGCCACCCAATTTAGGGAGATGTTAAACGGTGTACTACTCTTACCTTTTACAGGTCAGGTAAACGGCACTGTTTTTCTTGGGGGGGGCAGGAATGACTTGCCACCCAATTTAGGGAGATGTTAAACGATGTACTACTCTTACCTTTTACAGGTCAGGTAAACGGCACTGTTTCTCTCGGGGGGGCAGGAATGACTTGCCACCCAATTTAGGGAGATGTTAAACGATGTACTACTCTTACCTTTTACGGGTCAGGTAAACGGCACTGTTTTTCTCCTGTGCGGGAATGTTCTTGCCTAATCAATTCACTGCTTGCGCTCGGTGCCTATAATATAATATTTTATATATATATATATATATTAACATTTAGTTAATTTTCGGAGTAAGTTGTTTCTAATGAAAACTGATGTCAAAATTTTTCACTCCCCATGTCCTGTCTAAAAGGAATTATATTTGCGAAGTTTTTCGCTCTAATTACACACTGCTTTATTTGTTTTGGTGCTGCGCACAACAGGTGGCGCTCATTTGCATTGACGTCTGAGTACCCTCCCACAATGACTCTATCAAGCCGCTCTCCTAAAGGCGGTGCACTGTGATTGGCTGACTTCAACTTTTGTTTTGAAAGTTGGTACAGACTTCAATGTAGCCTGACTTCAACTTTTGTTTTGAAAGTTGGTACAGACTTCAATGTAGCCTGAGTGGATGTAGAAAACTCTCATGTAATAAAATGCAACAGAGGAACGGGTAAACGTACTGTAAACTGAGCGCATACCTCTCAAGTGTACCTCATTACGAGGAACGTACCTCATTTGGGGTCTTAAAAGTTCATGTTCCTCAAAGTCCCACATTGAAAGGTACTGTCACACATTCAGTGTTATGATTTTTTTAACTGATATCCATTGTAAATAGAAAGGAATCATATTACATCATTAAAAGATCTTTTTTTATAAGTAAATTCAGCATATTTTAACTATCCTATGACCTTCCTAGTTGAAGTTGTTAGCAAGCCATAGTAAATGTTCCGCATTTTGCCCAATTGTTCCACATGATGATAGCTACTGTTCCTCATTTTGGAGATAGGAGGTTGAGAGCTATGACTGAGCGGGTTCGTGCACATTAATGTTGAAGATTTTTGACTGCGTTTCTTAGTAAGAGTAATGGGAGAACTTAGAAGCACATCACATGAATGCTTTTTATTCTCTTAACTCCGTCCCTGGTTTTTACCCGAAATTCTATCTTAGTCCCTCCTAAAACAGGTGTCCTTTCTGTAAAGGTTATAAATCGCACCTAATACCGACAATAATTAGAATTATAGACTTTTTTACGCAGGAAAATATACATTTTCATTCTAACAGTGTCTTACGTTAGTAATATTTTAAGTGTCCCCGATTGCCACATGTGTCCCCATACTTATTAAGCTGCACAGTGTGTGCACAAACTGGAGGATCATGTCCACCCTGTCTGCCTGCTTTCTTACCTGCTGCATTTTCTTCTTTTTCCCTGACAGTAATTCATTAAGTCCCCCTGCCTATTAATTTGTGATAACTGCATTGTTTTGCACAACAGGCTTGCCTTTTATTTTTATAGAAAGAGGCCAGCATTTACAGGACATAGTTCTGTGGCAGTTTGTGTCTTATTCCCGTCAAAGAAATAACAACATATTCATGTCGGGAATACTACTTACACCGAAGTACAGTTGGAATTGGAGGGTAGACAAACTGTGTTTGTTCCGGTGCATGTAAACATGACTTTCATGACCAGTGCTCTGAAGCATGCATCCACATCAGGGGAGGGTATTATGGCCCTTGTGGTGATGTGGATTATCCACCCCCACCAGGAGAGGGTTTGGGGGGAGCACCTCTTTGTTAGAATGCTGGCTAGGAAATGTTAGTTTTTGTTTATTTATTCATTTATTTATTCATTCATTCACTTTTTTTTTTTTTTTTTTCAAGCAAGTTACAGTTCTATGCATATAGGTTCATAGGTGTGTACTAGGCTAATGGCCCTGGAGCCTTTACAAGCCTAGCCCATAGAAGTTCCCTGGCATCATGTCACTCTTAAGTTAGTTCCCAGTGTCTTTATCAAGTAGAGCCACTGGAGTGATCCCCGGGGTGAACTTTCTACTTCCCATCCCCTCATCAAGATTTCTCTTGGAGGGCCAGTGAGGTGCTCTGCTTGACATGCATGGGCATCTATTCCAGAAAGTACAGTTGTGTACACTTACCATAAATGTAGATGTTCGAGTGTATTCACTGTTGCAGTCATCACACTGAGCCGCAGATGATGATTGATGGCACAGAGGCGATTGCCAAAAACATTTGTTATTTCCATTTAATAGTTGTCTCCGGGTAGTGATGATACTGCAGCAACAATGTACTCATTATCTCCCTGTTCCCCAGTGGTCATGGCGATGGTACGTTATCTGTGAATGATGGTAGCAAGTACAATAGTTGAGTATTGTTGGTTTGTTTCTTTACAGTCACAAAGGTGATGACTTAAAGATGCTTTATGTCTAGGTAGTGGTACAGCATGTATTCTCATCTTTATGTCTAGGTAGTGGTACAGCATGTATTCTCCACAGCAGATCCAGTCACATTTTGTTACTGGTAATAAGTGATCCGAGTAGTAAGCATGTCCATGAATGAATGCCAATGGCTGCTGTCCTCTTTAAATTTTGTGAACGGACTGTTATCTATGAGATGTTTTTTTTCTGTGTCTCTTGCAGGTATTTTTACTTTTACTGGCAAGAGATTATATTCTTCCTTTTAATTACACTATTTCTACAGCATACATCAGATCCCTTGTATAAAGCATTTTCAATTTTCATTTCTCACTTATTACACAAGTATGTATGGTGCTGCTAGGCCTTCGTAAAGTTCATAGTATTAAAGGTGATTTGTCTTTTAGGCATTTCCTAGGTATGTTGGCTAGAGAATGTTCTTGATGGCTGCTGAGGATGGAGTTTTTGATGTCTGTTTATAAAAGTTGAGTGATTTTTTAAGGTGGTTGGGTGTACTGTATTATGGAATAGGAGGTGGGTTTAGCAGCCCAGGAAAGCAATTACTTGCTGAATGGCACAAATCCTTAATGGTTCCCAAAGATGGAGCTTTACTCACAGCTGTGTATTGTGCTTTGGGCATATGCTTTAGAAAGCAGGTATAAAAAATTAGCTGCATCTTGAAAGCAGAGTAAATACTTAACCTTTCCTTGTAAGCATGTGTAATATTTATACTATGGTATAATTACAATGGAGAGAATTGTAATGGCATTGAAATGAAAATTTGCAAAAATTTTGTTCCATTTGGCTATTTCAGGTCATATTGATCGATCTGATGTCAGTCTTCATAGTCCTTGACTGTGGGTTCAGTTCCGAGCCTCAGAACTGACTCTGCTGTTATTCCAGCTCACTCCTCCCAAAAACTCGAGCTCTACCCACAATGTTCCTTGCCATATTACCTCAGATCTCGTTTGCTGCTTCACACCATCTAATCTCTCAAGCAGTAGCATTTTCTTCTACCTGTACGTCAGTTTTTCTTCTTATCCTATCTCTAAATTGCATCCTTTATTTCCATCTATACTACCCCACTCCTGTAGATACCTTTTTAGCGTGGGTGTGTTTCTCTCTCTTGCCATTAGGTAATCTCAAGTACCATTGTTGGTACTTTCTCTCCTTTTACCTATGGGTAACCTCTTTTATACCATTGTTGGCAAGTTCTCTTTTCCTTTCACTGATGCACTAAAAAAAAAAAAAACATTCCTCTTTCCTTATATTTCAGTCCGCGTGTGTGCTGTCTGTGCGCATCTCAGTGTGTGTGTGTGCGCACGCGCAGGGTGGGCTTGGTTTTTACATTATGCACTTGTGTGATTTCCCAGAACCATTTAAGTCTTCCATAATGCTCCATTTGATCATCCCTGTTTGGCCCAAAGTTAGAGACTTTAGCCAGATGTGAGAAAGATGGGAATGTCCTTTCAGCCATGGGTGTATGCTTTTCCACTCCTCAGCGGCCTTCTCCAGGAGCCAGAGAAGTGGTAGGCTATGGTTCAAAGAGATCCAAAGACATTTCCAGGACTCGCGTGGGACTGACTTTCCCCAGGGCAGGGGTGGGAGGGTCTATATTAGAACACCGAACATTTAAAATGTAGAGTGTTCTAATATCGACCAGAAAATATCGAAGAAACAGAAAACCAAATTTTTTGCTAGGGAAAGAATTCAGTTGTCCGTTTCTGTTGCTTCAGTATTTCCAGCGCTCTGGTGGAAAGTTACGGGTCTGATTCAGGTAAGTGTGCGATTTGAGTGCAGGTTAGGTATGTGTGCGATTGTGTGGACATGAGGGTTAGGTGAGTTTAGGGTTAGGGTGTGGGTTAGGTATGTGTGCGATAGTGATGGACCTTAGTGTTAGGGTTTGGGTTAAGGTAAGTGGATAGTTAGTGGTGTGTGTATAGGGTTAGGTGTAAGAGTTTAGGTGTATGTGTGTGGATTGCTGTTTGTTTGGTGTGCTTGTGTTGTATGTGTTTTGGTACAGCAAATTTTTTTCCCCAGGAAAAAAATTTGCTGTTCTGAATGTTCAGTGTTTAGATTGCTTTCCTCTGGTTGCGTTCAGGGGACAATTATTATTGCACCAATCTGCCTGGCTGGAAATAATGACAGGCACATGGGTGCAGAGGATCATTACAACTTCCCCCTTTCAGAAGGACCAAGAAGAATCCTGGATGTTCCACCCAGTCACAGGGAGGCAGCATTGTTATAAATTCAAAAACTGCTTGACAAAAGAGTTATCCAGGCAGTCCCACCAGACCAGAGAGGATCTGGAATTTTCTTTGGTGCCAAAGAAAACGGGACTAGAGACCAATTTTGGACCTCATTCAGTGAAATAAGTCAAGTTCAACAAACCAAATTCCACAGGGTCTTGGTTTAGTCTATACTTCTGTTCTCTGAAAAACATGAGTAGATGTGCTCAATAGATCTTCAGGGTGCATATTGCCGTATAAAAATAGAAAAACGATTCAGAAGATTCCTGCATTTCGGCTGGGAGCTAGTCACTTTCAGTTCAGGGCACTGCCCTTTGGTCTCACCACAGCCCCCAGGGTGTTCACCAAATGCAATACAGTGGTAGCAGCCCATCTCAAGACTGCTAGGATTCAGTGTGTTTCTATATCTAGACGACTGGCTCCGCTCCCACCAGGCATCAACTCTTACGTTCTTTTTTGTTCCAGATTAGGAATTACTATAAACCATGAAAAATCCCATCTAGAACCATTACAATACCTGGAGTTATTCTCGACACACTCATCGGTTTGTCACTTCCCCCAGAAAGACTCCAAAGGATCAGATCACAAGTGAGCTTAGGTCATTCGAAGCAAGAATGTAGTAGGAAGACTCATTCTGCAGGTTCTATGGTCAATGGCAGCTTCCATCACTCTAGTTCCCCTGGCTGTATATCACATGGGAATTTTTCAATGGCTTCCCAGAAGTCCTTATTGAATCAACTAATGTCCCATCTGATTGTGATCAGTTGTTGCAAGGAAGACCTAAGTCGGTGGCTTCACTCTTACAAAATATTATTTGGCTGTCCCTGTGTCCCTCCTCAACCCCAAGCCATAGTCACCACAGATGTGTCTCAGGTAAATTGGAGGACATCTTGCATGTCGGTGTCCCATAGATGAGGGCGGTGTTCTTAGCACTGCAGACATTTCAAGATGCACTCTCTTTGGGATTGTTTGCAATACAAACTGACAATATGTTGGTAGTTTGGAACATCAACAAGCAAGGGGGAACCAGATCTTACCTTCTTCTTTGTCGAAGCACTCAAAGTTTGGCAGTAGGTGAATTCCTCCGACCGCTTTCTGATGGCAATACACATTCTGGGGATCTTCAGCATAAACGAGGACAGATTGAGAAGAATCATCCTCATGCCTCATAAGTGGTCTCTCAAACCAGTGGTAATGGACAAGATATTCCGTTACTGGAGCCAACCTTGCTGTGACCTGTTTGTGTCTCCTCTGAGTAACAAGTGTAGCAGTTACTTTGCCCTAACCTCCCCCCAGTGGGGGTTTGCCAAGTGATGCTGTCCTTCACAGTTGGCCTCCTCCCCAGTCTATTGTACTCCTCTCCTCCAGTTCCACTGATATGTCATTTTATAAAGAAAGCCAGCAAGTCGAAGAACAGAGTAATTGTCATTGCCCCATTCTTGTCTCAACAGGTTTGTTTTCCCATTCTATGGCCTCTCTCTTCGGAAATCCTGGATACTAGACCCAGCTCCAGACCTATTTTCCCACCCGGAGGGACTAGCTCATCCAAATCTACATCATCTCAAATCCACTTTGTGGCTTCCACAGTTCCTATGATTGCCAGGCATCCGTCCCTCGCCTACATGGTCCAACGCGTCATTCTAGCCCACCACAAACCTTCAACTAGAAAATTGTACCATAACAAATAGTTAAAGTTTAATAGGTGGCCACTAGACTGCAATCTTGATCCATATTCAGCGCCTGTTGATAAGCCAGACTCGGAGAAAGTCTAAAACTTGTCAGTCTCTACGATTTGGGTGCATCTTGCTGCGATATGCAAGTGCCATATTGGTTTCAACCGTTCATCACTTATGTCACGCAGGCTTTGTATAGCCTCTTTGAAAGGAACCTTAATGCTCAGATCTCCAGATAAAGAATCCTGTGCCCCATGGGATTTGAATTTGGTACTTCAGTCTCTTTGTTTCTCCCCTTTTTGAACCTTCAGCAACTTGTAACTTAAAATTCTTGTCCTGGAAAACCTTTTTAATAGCCATCACTTCTTCAGAAGAATGTCAGAAATACAAGCCTTGTCCTGCAAATCCCCCTACTTTATCTTTCATAAGGACAGGGTCTCCCTCTGGACAAATCCCTCCTTCCTACTAAAGGTCGTTTCCTAGTCAAAAATCAGTCAGACCTTACATTTTTTTTTTTTTTTTTTTCTCTCTCCAATAAAGGGGAATTCTGTCTATATTTACTAGAGATACACAGGCAATTCTGTTTCTACCTTCACAGAACAAAGGATATGAGAAAATCTGACCATGCCTTTTTTAGTCTCTTATGCAGTCCAGTATCTAAAGTTACCCTGGCAAAATGGCTTAAGGAGTGTATCACCTTTGCTTGCAACAAAAAGGGGCTCCACCCACCAAGTACTTTATTAGAGCTGTTGGCAGCATCTGCAGTTTTTCATGCCAGAGTTTCTTTTGATGATATTTGTGCAGCGGCAACATGGGCATCCCCTCATACTTTTATTATGCATTACAAACTGGACCAGGTCTCTAGGGGATGTGCATCATTCGGCTCTGATGCTCAGGAATATTTTTCCATGAGACCTCCCAAGATTCAGGTCGCTAGGGGCTCTGTCCTACAGTCAGGGATTATGTGAAGATTGACATCAGATCAAGAAGTTATGTCTTACACAATGTTCCATCTGGGTTGTCGATCTTCACTAATTCTTGACATTCCCTCCCTCCTTCCCCCAGCCCTTAGATCTCTTGGTGGGCCAACTATTCCCAAAGACTGGCTTCCTAATAGGGAGACCGATATGGTCTCTTGTCTATTATTATTTCTTGTCTGTTGCTGTAGTTTGCAAACTCAATCTGAGGTGATTTGGTGAGGAGCATTGTAGGTAGAGAGTTTTTGGTAAGCGCAAGCTGGAATAATGGCAGAGTCTGTTCAGAGTCTCAGAACCAAGCCCACAGTCCAGGATTAGTGAAGATTAGCAGCACAAATGGAACGTTATAGTACGACATAACTGTTCGTTGGAAAAAAAAAAAAGTGTGGCTACATCAGGAAGCTCTGCAGTGTAATTTTCATACAAGTCTTTTTGGGTGTGTGTGCATATGTATAGTTCAAATAACTGAGTGGCCATGGGCAGAATGTCAACCCCAAAACTTGACACATTTTTTGCTGGGAGGGCAAGACCCCTTCTGCCCCTCGATGCTAGCTAAATGTGCCAATTCTGAGGTTGTACTACAGCTGAGAATGTTCAGAACCCTTTTCCTGCTGCATGGTGATCTCTGGCAATCCTCTACCTCCACACTTAGATATTTTTGAAGTGTCGATGTTTTGGTTAGACGTTGTGGGTTTCTGCAAAGCTGCTTGATCATCTGAAATGGACTAATTTTATATATCATTTTGTGTGTAGAAAGTCTAAGAAATATTTTTACTATGTTTGTTGTGTGTGTTTTTTTCCTTCCTCCTGCAGTCATTTTGTATATTTTTCCCCTGTCCCTTTTTGGGTGACTGGTTTGCATTAAACACTAACAGTTGTTTCTCTTATTTCAGGTTTGCTTAGGATAAAATGGATGACAGCTTTGATTGTGACTGTGGTGAGCTGGAGCCACCTGATCATTAAAGTAAATTTCCTTCTGAAAGGAAAAAGCTGCCTCAAGTTACTGTTTGCTATCCGAAATAAAAAGCTTGATCTGGTGCTCGTTAATACAGGATGGCACTGCTCAGGACCAGTCTTACACTGAATGTATCTGCACTGTGAGAAGGATGCTAAAAGAAGCCTGTTATACCCGTATTTATTAAAACCGTCGTTAAATGTTATAACACCCTGGGGTTGGCTTCAGAATTTGTCCGTTCATTCCATTAGTCCTTATTTCTTATGTTTGTGGAAATGTTTTACCTTTTTTGAAGTATGAGCGAACTGCCATTTATACATCAAAAAGCTAATTTGTTTTACACAGCTGCTAATCTTTAATATTTATGGGGGAACAGCTGGCCTGACTGGCACTTCTTGGGAAGAAAGAGGCAAGATCTCACTATTTAAACCAAATCATTTGCTTTTTGTGAAAGCTCTTCCATTTAGAATTTATTGAAAGGTTTTTCAGTTTTAACACAAAATTGACAGTGGTTTATGAAAACCAACAACCCAACACTTTCCAGAATGGCAGAGAAGTTTGAGAGTCTTAATAATATTCATGGCTTTGATTTGGGTTCCCGATACATGGACTTAAAACCACTGGGCTATGGTGGTAATGGCCTTGTTTTTTCTGCTGTAGATAATGACTGTGACAAAAAGGTGGCTGTGAAGAAGATCGTCCTAACTGACCCACAGAGTGTTAAACATGCCTTACGTGAAATCAAAATCATCCGACGACTTGATCACGACAATATTGTAAAAGTTTTTGAGATTCTTGGTCCAAATGGAAGCATTTTAAATGATGACGTTGGATCGCTTACTGAACTAAACTGTGTTTATATAGTACAGGAGTATATGGAGACTGATCTGGCAAAGCTTCTTGAGCAGGGTCCCTTGTTAGAGGAGCATGCCAGGCTCTTCATGTACCAGTTGCTGCGTGGACTTAAGTATATTCATTCAGCTAATGTCCTGCATAGAGATTTGAAACCAGCTAATTTATTTATAAACACTGAAGACCTGGTGCTAAAAATAGGTGATTTTGGACTGGCACGTATAATGGATCCACATTACTCGCATAAGGTATGTATAAGAGTGAACTTTGCAGATAATGTTTTTCAGGAGTCTAGAAAGTTTGCTGCATGTTTCCTTTGGTCTTGGTGCAATGATAACAGATTTGACTTTGGCAGCCTGAAATTATTCTGATTGCACCTTTAGGATTGGTTCTCGCACCTTCTGCAGATGGCAAGAGTGAAACCTTTCCTGTTGCCACAACATGTGAACCTTCTGACAGTGCACCCCCCTCCCCCCTTCCAGAGTCTAGATTAGAAGACCTAATACAAAAAAGTGTATGTAGCAAAATGGAAAATATTTTCTCTTCTTGTGCCAAAGGAGGGACCAGCACCCAGTGCAAGATAAAAAAGGGCCCTGGAAACCCCTTTTCAGTTGAAAAGTTCAGAATGTTGTCATTACAAAACTCTTTGCCCCTGATTTTTCCACAAGGCCATTTGGTGATGTTGAGTCTAAGGGCTACCTGCCTGCACATCCCTGTAAAAGAAAGGGGCAGGCAGCTCCTAAGATTCAAATAGGACCTTGCCTTTTTGCCTGTACTGCTACACTTTGGGTCAGGCTTCAGTAATTGCTTTTTAAGGGGTAAAGAGCTTTCACATTTACTTTTATCTGGATGACTGCCTCATTCAGGGCTCAGTCGTACAGGAGATAGTGCTTTGGAGTTCACCATGCACTGTATCCGTGATGTAGGAGTATCCTCCTCCAACCTCCAAAAGTGTCATTTGACGTAGTCAAGGCAAATCCTCTTTTTGGGAAATGTTCTTCATACTGATCACTGCTGCAGTAAGCCAAAGCTGCATGGGTTGAATTCTGCATAAGGTATAACAGCTGGCCAGCTTCCAGAGTTTTAGGGCACCTTCCATATGCCCAGAACATTGGCTTTAGCTGAGATGACTAAAAAGACAGGTTTGGATGCCAAGCCCTTCAGACCTTTTTTGATAGCCAGGAGTGGGAGGGAGCCCTAAGAGGCTATTGATAGGAACATAAAAAATACATGACCGCCGGGAGCGGGAGGGAGCCCTGAGAAGATATTGATAGGAAAAGAAAAAATACATGTCTCTACACCCTGGCATAAAGCCCAGGCATTGTTATTTCTCACTGAAATTTATTTGGCTATTCTCAGCTTGTATGTGAGTCAAGGTACTGGAGTGTTAACTGATCTCCAAGGTTAGCAAGACCTTTGTTGTAAGTGTTAAGTTGTTGGTTAAAAAGATGTTCCAGCTTGGGATATCTTGTTTTATGTCAAAAAACGATGTCATTTTCATTCATTCCTCAATTTGTGGGTTTGGATTAGAACCTCTGATCCAACTCAGCCGCTTTTTTATAGCATAGGATCTGACTCTCAAGCTCCTCCCTTACCCATAATTCCCCTGTCCTCCAAATTACCATTGATCTCTGCCACATTTCTAGCAAGCTTGTATTTTGTCTCTTGGATCTCCTTGTGGGTTGTGAGTTATTTAAATCAAATTTTATTCTTATTTTCTAGATCTTTGTAGCCTGTCACCTTCCTTGCAGATTATTATTTTCAGAGTTCTCCGTCAGGTGTTCAGATACATTTATACCATTGGGTATTTCTTTCCCCTACATCATTGGTAGTTTTTTGTTTGCTTCTTAAGGAGTTTTGTCCCCCCCCCCCCCTCTTAAAACCTTTTTGTTTTGTAGTAAAATCAAACTATGTTTGATGAACCTGACAAGCCGGTTGGGTTCAAAAAAATATACTCTGTACTCTGGTGGAACACTGAAATCAACTTATTTTTAAGGGACTTCTTCCTCAGTCTGCTTCTGTTGCTGGTTCATCTTGAGAATCAGGGCTTCAAACACCTACAAGATAGCACTAGGAACCCAGGAAGTACAGAAAACAATCCCCTGTCACCTCTTCTGTGCTGAACCCCTAGCCCCTCCCTGGAGGTCATATCTCCCGTTATGAGGTCTCCCTTTCTCCAAGTAGCACTGAAGAAGTCGTCAAGACCTCCTTCAGTGTCATTCTCCATCAGGTCTTCTCAGAGCCTTTCTGAAGAGGAGGTGGACAGGGTGATGAGATTCCTTAGGATGCAGCTACAGAAAGGAGTTTTGTCTGCTGTGTTCCTCCGCTGGATCTGTGAACCATCCTACCTTTGTGCCTTTGATTCTCCGATCCAACCTCCCATTTCAGAGCCCTCAGATCTCGAGGTACTCAGTCAACACTTTTGATCTGATGGTCTTTCCCTCCTCTGCTCCGACAGCATCCCTGATCCGATCGGCTCCAACCTTCTTGGAGCATGATTAGATCTCAGCTGAAACATTGGCATATGATCCGAGGGAATGTCCTCGACTCAGAATCTTTCAGAGCTGTCGCTTTCCCTTGGCGCCTCTGTGCATGACAGTTTGGCTCAGACTCCCCCCTCCCCCATTTGTGCAGGGGATCCATGAGGGGTTAGTTGTCTGCTCCTAGAACCTCTGTTCTGGAGAGATTGCCTTTGGCTTCTTTGGTTCCTTCTGCATTTGAAGTAGTAGAGAGGGCTTTCTCTCGGCTGAGAACTACCTGGACTGTACCTCCTTCGGATCACATTCCTGCTCTGACTTCTGTGCCTGAGCCTGCTCACCCTTCACTTTGGGGACAGCCAGACCCTAAGAGCCACCGAGCAGCTCCCTGTGTGGAGCGGTCCATCTCTTCTGACACCTCCCTGGCACATCCCACTGAGGAGGTACCTTGAAAGACTGTGCAAGAAGAGGCACCTGGATTCCCTTCTGGAATCCCTGACAAGACGTGTACTTCGATGAGGGGGAAGGGTCCCCAAGATCTCCACTGGATGTAGTCTCCTTTGGAAACATCCTTGAAGCCCTGTGCCAGAGAGGTGGTTGGTATACCCAAAGCCCTTCCTCGGAGGAGTCTGTTTTTTGGAGGCCTTCAGGTGTGGCCCGTCTAAATCTTCTGTCCCCTCCCACAGGGCATGGATGGAGCTGGACACTGTAGAGCCCATTTCAAAGAGAGCTGATGAGATCCTTAAAGCCCTATCCGATAGGCAAAACTGGACCATGGGTTCCTCTGTAGATGTCATGGTTGTTGCAGCAGCCACTAAAAATGATCTGGCCGAACAGAACTGTGTCCATCCCCCTAACAGGGAGTCTAAGGCTTTGGACAGATTCAGGAAGCGGATGTCGTAGTCTTCTTCTTTTGGCTGCTCCCGTTAGGGGTCGCCACAGCAGATCAACTGTTTCCATTTCTTCCTGTCCTCTGCATCTTGCTCTGTCACACCAACCGCCTGCATGTCCTCTCTCCCCACATCCATAAACCTTATCTTAGGCCTTCCTCTTTTCCTGTCAGCTTCATCCTTGGCATCTTTTTCCCAATATACTCTGCACCCCTCCTCAGCATATGTCTAAACCAATGTAATCTTGCCTCTCTGGCTTTGTCTCCAAACCTTCCAACCTGGGCTGACCCTCTAAAATACTTATTCCTAATCCTGTCCATCCTCATCACACCCAGTGCAAATCTTAACATCTTCAACTCTGCCACATCAAGCTCTGACTCCTGCCTTATGGTCAAAGCCACGGTCTCCAACCCGTATAACATAGCTGGTCTCACTACCCTCTTGTAGACCTTCCCTTTCACTCTCCCTGGTACTTGTCTGTCACAAATCACTCCTGACACTCTTCTCCACCCACTCCATCCTGCCTGTACTCTCTTCTTCACCTCTCTTCCACACTCACCATTACTCTGAACTGTTGATCCCAAGTACTTAAACTCATTCACCTTCGCCACCTCTACTCCTTGCATCCTCACCATTCCTCTGTCCTCCCTCTCATTCACACACACACATATTCTGTCTTAGTCCTGTTGACCTTCATTCCTCTTCTCTCTAGAGCATATCTCCACCTCTCCAGGGTCTCCTCCACCTGTTCCCTACTCTCACTACAGATCACAATGTCATCTGCAAACATCATAGTCCACGGGGACTCCTGTCTGATCTGGTCTGTCAACCTGTCCATCACCATTGCAAATAAGAAAGCGCTCAGAGCTGATCCTTGATGTAATCCCACCTCCACCTTAAACGCATCCGTCACTCCCACCGCAGACCTCACCTCTGTCCCACTACCCTCGTACATATCCTGTACCACTCTTACATACTTCTCTGACACTCCCAACTTCCTCATACAATACCAGAACTCCTCTCTAGGCACCCTGTCATATGCTTTCTCCAAATCCACAAAGACACAATGCAACTCCTTCTGAGCTTCTCTGTACTTCTCCATAAACACTCTGAGCAAACATTGCATCTGTAGTGCTCTTTCCTGGCATGAAACCATACTGCTGATCACTAATCATCACCTCCCTTCTTAACCTAGCTTCCACTACTCTTTCCCGTAACTTCATGCTGTGACTGATCAGTTTAATCCCTGTGTAGTTACTACAGCTCTGCACTTTACCCTTATTCTTAAAAATCGGTACCAAAGCAGTTTTTCTCCATTCCTCAGGCATCCTCTCACTTTTCAAGATTTCATTAAACAATCTAGTTAAAAAAATCCTCTGCCATTGAACCTAAACACCTCCGTGCTTCCACGGGTATGTCATCTGGACCAGCAGTCTTTCCGTTCTTCATCCTCTTCATAGCTATCCTTGCTCATCCACTGCACTTCATGATTCACTATCTGCTCATCATTCAACCTTCTCTCCCTCTCATTCTCTTCATTCATCAACCCCTCAAAGTACTCTTTCCATCTGCTCAACACACTCTCCTCGCTTGTGAGTACATTTCCCTCATTATCCTTTATCACCCTTACCTGCTGCACATCTTTACTAGCTCAGTCCCTCTGTCTAGCCAATCGGTACAGGTTCTTTTCTCCCTCCTTAGTGTCCAACATTTTATACAACTCTTCATATGCCTTATCCTTCGCCACCTCTCTCTTTGCCATGTACCTCATCTCCTTATACTCTTGTCTACTTTCTTCATCTCTTTGACAATCCCACTTCTTCTTGGCCAACCTCTTTCTCTGTATACTCTCCTGTACTTCTTCATTCCACCACCAGGTCTCCTTGTCCTCCTTCCTCTTTCCAGATGTCACACCAAGCACCCTTCTAGCCATCTCTCTTACTAGCTCTGCTGTAGTTACCCAGCTATTTGGTAACTCTTCACTGCCACCCAGTGCCTGTCTTAACTCTTCCCTGAACATCACCTCACAATTATCCTTTTTCAATTTCCACCATTTGATCCTTGGTGTTGCCCTCACACTCATCCTGCTCTTCTTGATCACCAATGTCATCCTACAAACCACCATCCTATGCTGCCTAACTACACTTTCCCCCTGCCACCACTTTACAGTCTCCAATCTCCTTCAGATTGGCCCTTCTGCATAAGATATAATCCACCTGTGTGCATCTTTCTCCACTCTTGTTTGTCACCCTATGCTTCTCTCTCTTGTTAAAATACGTATTGACCTTCTGCATTCCTTTGCTTAACACCATACCTACCCATCACTTTCTCATCCCCTCTGTTCCCTTCACTAACATGCCCATTGAAATCTGCTCCAATCACCAGTCTCTCCCCCTTGGGTACAGTCATCACCACTTCATCCAGCTCGCTCCAAAATGTTTCTTTCTCATCCATCGCGCACCCAACTTGTGGAGCATATGCACTAACATTCATCATTACACCATCAATTTCCAGCTTCATAAACTTCACTCTATCCGACACTCTTTTCACCTCCAAAACACTCTTAGCATACTGTTCCTGCAAGATAATGCCTTCACCATTTCTCCTCCCATCCACACCATGATAAAACAATTTGAAACTGCCTCTGATGCACCTAGCCTTGCTCCCCTTCCATCTGGACTCTTGCACACATAATATACCAACTGTCCTTTGGTTCATCATATCAGCTAGCACCCTCCCTATACCAGTCATACTGCCAACATTCAAAGTTCCGACCCTCACTATCACAGTCCTAGCCTTTACCTGCCTTCAGGCATGCCTTCCACCTCTTCTCCTCCTTCGGCCAACAGTGACCCAATTTCTGCCAACAGTACTGGTGGCAGTCGTTGTTAACCCGGGCCTCGACCGAACAGTATGAATTTCTGTACAGTTTTCTGCATATATGATGTGGCACAATTTTACGCCGGGTGCCCTTCCTGACGCAACCCTCCCCGTTTACCCGGGCTTGGGACCGGCACAAAGAAATGCACTGGCTTGTGCATCCCTAGTGGCTGCGGATGTACTATTCAGCATCTTTTGTATTGCGATCGCTAAATTACCTGGCACACTTCACCAGACTACAGAAGGACTTAATTAAGGAATTCTCTAGATGTTCTTCATGTTTCACTGTTGCAGTCATCACATTTTTGGTTATCTGCTTGCAGTAGCCCTCAGTCGGCCTGATTAAGTCTTGAGTCCTTTGTCGGATGCGCTCTCTTCCATGATGTCAGGGGTATAAAGCATGCAGCCGACGCCATTACTTCAGTCTTTCTTGCCATGCGGTGCCCGAAGCAGAAGCAGTTCGCAAGTGCCGGTTGGCCGACTCCAGAAATTTTCGTTTTTGAGTTTCAGAACCAAAATCTTCAACTAAGCTAAGTACCCCATTGGGGAAACTTTTTCTTGCTGTAAACCAATGTCAGTAAGTCAATAATTGTATTTATTGTGGAAAGCAAATAGCTCTTAAGTTTTTCATTTGTACTGTGTTCATTTGTACTGTGTTCTTTGCCTAGGCCCTGACCACAACGTACCTCACTGTCAGTTGTGCCTTATTTAAACAATGTACTATTTGTGGTTGGTATATTTATGCTTCTAAATATTTTGGTACTCATTCAGTTATCCAGATGCGGTTTCAGTAAGCCAACCGACTACCGACATTCTGAAAAAACGCAAAGATAAAGACAGACCGCATACATCCAAAGCTGCCAACTACGCTTCTCCTAAGCTAGTCGCCGGTTTACTGTTACTCTGGCACTTTCACAGCCCCTGATACCCACTACTTCAGATTCACAGGCCTCTACTGAGATGGGAGGTGGTATAAGAACAGGAGGTGGAGGGTTGGGGGATTTGGGAGGAAGTGATGGGGTGTGGTTGTATGGATAGGTATAAAGTTAATGATATTGTTGTGGATTGGGGGGGGGGGCGAACGGAGCAGGGCTGCACTTTCCAGATAGTTTTAGCTAAGCTCTGTCAGCTAGTCCAGGGACACTTACTAGAGATGCTACACCTGGAGGGCTTTCAGATGCAATTAGAGCAAATATGGCATCCAGGGTTTTTAAAACCTTTGGTGTGTTGTACCTGAGCAATCACTTGGGGGTGGGAGAATGGAGGGAGACCATCAATTGGAATTTAAAGTAGCAGGGGAGAATCCAAGGCACCCTGCTAACCTAGCTAATTATCAAAGGACAGCCAAGGAAATAAGGTAAACATACAAACACCCTTATTAAAGGACTGGAAGGTTTCTCCAAGAAAAACTGTGTGTAGGAGTACACCACAGGTAGAAGTTGTATGCTGCTTGCTAGTCTGCAGTGGCAGCTTTTCTTCTCTTTTATATTTGTATTCCCCTTTGTTCATTGTTTGCTGCACACAATGTAGCTAAAGATAAAAGCAGATGGAGACTTTGCACCTCTGTTTGGTGTTTAGTGAAGAACAAGTATTGAGGAGGAGGGACTGGAGGCTATGACTATTGAGAGGGGCTAAATACCTTAACATACAACAAATTATCAACCATGAAAGGGGTGGGGGTGGGCTAAGAGGAAGAAGGTTTGCAGCTGTTGCCCCTGGGGTATGCACTCTAGCTGACAGATTTTAACAAGGCATAACAGTAGTCACAAAAGCTGGCACCTACACTACACAAGTAGAAACAACAAGGTTCCTGGAGTGCTAGACTTCTATTGACTATACCTCTGTTCTTGTTTGCTATGCTTAAAGCTTTTTGGTGTATTTACTTTTTTGTTGGAGGTGTAACCTTGTATATAATTGCGTCTCATTATGGGGGCACCTGACATCTGGGGCAAGGAAAAACTGATGTAATGGCGTCGGCTGCATGCTTTATACCCCTGACAACCTGATGTCATGGAAGATGACCGCATCTGTTGCAGGACCCAAGACTTTGATAATCAGGCCGACTGAGGGCTACTGCAAGCAGGTAACCCAAATGTGATGACTGCAACAGTGAATACACTCTAACATCTACATTTATGGTAAGTGTTCACAACTGTACTTTCTGTCCCAAGGTCCATGTATGCAGAGGAGCAGAAAACCTTTTCCTCCAGATTGGCCACCTACAGTCCATCTCTGTGTCCACAAGGATAATCTCGCATGCTGCAGAGGGTACCTCAGGGGTGGTAGGTTTAGGCATTGCTATAAGGTGTCATGCCTAGATGCAGCTCTTTGACTTCGAGGAACCTTTCAAGGCGTCCATCAATGTTCCTTGTCGTCTGTTCCCACTGTTAAAGAGAAACACTCCTGTAGTGAGGACTGATGGGAAAGACCTTGTTTACTTCCAGAAGCTGTTTTTCTATCCCACAAAGACCGTTCTCCTGGACCTAGCATGGTGGTAAGAAATTGTGGTTCAAAACGTCTCTAGGCCCTCTTCAGGAATCACAGAGGGAACTAACTATAATGGTAGACACTGTCCCTCTCATCAGAGGGGTTTGCAAAATCAGTCACGAAATTCCTTCTCTTATAGATCCTTTCAGTGCTCCTGAGAGGTTGCCACGGCTGTCCCTCTCTGGAGGCAGTCGTGGGGGGGGGGGTGCTTATCCTTGCACCCAGATGCCTGGGTAGCCATCACAAACGATTGTTGGGTGCAAAGGATTATATCCAGGGGATATTCCATTTCATTTTTCCAGAATCCAAAATCAAGCAAAACTCTCCCTGATGTTCCACCCAATCGGAGGGAGGGAGAAGTCATCCAGGAGGTTCCACCAGACTTAAGTTAGTCAGGAATTTACTCAAGGTTCTTTTTGGTGTCAAAAAAGACAGGGGACCTGTGGGCAGTCTTGGACCCAACCCTTCTAAACAAATTGGTAGACAGTATGAAGTTGTGGGTGGTCTCGATAATGTCCGTTCTACCTCTGTTACGAAAGGATAACTGCATGTGCTCCATTGACCTTTTGGACAAGTACTGTCATATCAAAATGAAGGTGCTTCAGAAAGTTTCTCCCCTTCTGGCTGGGGGCCAGTCATAATCAGTTTAGAGTACTTCCCTTTGGTCTCGACACAGCTCCCAAGGTGTTTACGAAATGCATGGTGGTAGTAGCAGCAGCTCACTTGAGGCTGCATGGATTCAGTGTGTTTCCTTATCTAGATGACCAGCTCCTGATCGCACCGACCAGGCATGTACTGTTTCAAGCCAGGGACTATCTACTACAGTTAGCTGCCATCTTGGGCATCACAATCAACATGCAGAAATTTCAGCTACAACCCGTACTGTTAGACTTTATAGGAACTTGTCTAGACACAGCTGGTTGTCTAGTCTACCTCGTTCCAGACAGGGTTTACATTTTAAGATCACATACAAGACAAATTCTAGCCATTCCAGTACCCCCAGCAAGTCTAGTCCTCTGAGCATTAGGTTCGATGGCTGCGCCACAATAACCTCTATTCTAACAGCTCACTTACGCATGAGAATACTTCAGTGGACTGTGGTGGTCCAGTGGTCCGTACACTTCTACCTGTGGACTTGCCCTATCGGGTTGTCGCCCATGTACAAAGACTCGCTTCTGTTGTGGCTCCAGTCAGAAGAAGTTGAGCAAGGATGACCCTTTGTTCTTTCACCCCACCCCCCATGCGATGTTTATCGCAGACACTTCCCAGCTTGGGGGGGGGGGGCATTACCTAGGTCGCATGGTCCAAGGCATGTGATCGACACAAGAGACCAATTTGCATATCTGTGACCTAGAGATGAGAGTGGTGCTTCTAGCGTTGCAAGCATTTCATAGTCTTTTACCTTTGGGAAATATTGCAGTACAGACTGATTTTAATATAGCTGTAGTGTGGTACAGCAACAAATGGGAAGGAACCACATCTTACTACTTAATGCTGAGAAGCAGTGAGGGTTTGGCAGTGGGTGACCTCTTCCAAACGCTTCCTGATTGCAGCACACATTCTGGGGAAATCCAACATTCTGGTGAACAGGCTCAGCAGAGTTATTCTGATGCCTCATGAGTGATCTCTTAAAGTTATTCATTGGCAAACACGATCTTCACAGATGTGGTCAGTCTTGCTGCAGTCTCTCTACGTCACCCCTCAACAAGTGAAGCAGGTTCTTTGCCCTGATTCCCTTCTCGAGGACAGTCGACCAGAGGTGCTCTAGTCCATATTTGGCCCTTAGACTATGTATGCTTACCCTCCCGTACCCCTTGTACCCAGATTTTATTCAGAAAGCCCAGATGTCAAGGAGCAAAGTGATCCTCATTGCTCCCTTCTGGGCTCTACAGATTTGGTCGCCTTCCTTTGGTCTTGGTATGTCCTTAATGAATGCTGAAACCACATCCAAATCTTCTTTCCCAACCATCAGGACAGGTTCACCCAGATCTCCCAGGATTGAAATTAGCCACTTGGTTTCTCTAATTCCAGTGATGGCTAGAGATACCAGGCTTTCTTCACCAGTTCAACATTTTTTAATATCTTCTCATAAGTAAATAGAAGCGATTTTCGATATGGGCTCGCCAAAAACAGTTGGCTCCTTTTACAGCTCCTATTCCTGCAGTTTTGGATTTTCTTGCTTCAGTCTTTCTAAGTGGGGCAAGTTTTTCTACTGTTAGGGTGCCGCTGGCAGCCATCTCAAATTATCTCATTGAAGACAATTCATCTTCTCTAGCATCATCTAAATAGTACAAGACTTTTCTCAGGGGTACCATTTTACTTGGACCACCTATAAAGGACCCCACTCCCCCCTTGAGACCCAACCATGATGTTACTACTTCCTTTCAAACCTTCAGCCAAAATAGACTTGAAATTCCTGTCCTGGAAAAAACTGCCTTTGTAGTGGCCATCATGTCTGCCTACTTAATTTTTCACAAAGATAGTGATCTTGCGTACTAATCCTTCCTTTTTTACCCAAAGTTGCCTGTGAAAACAATATCAATCAACTCCTTAACTTTCCAGTTTTCTTCCCTAAGTTTCAGAATGAGGGAGAATACACTCACTTACTAGACGTTCATAGATAGCTGCGCTTTTATTTGGACAGAACAAAATTGTTCAGAAAAACTGATCTAGTTTTTGTCGTCTTCTGCAGTGTTAGAAGGGGAAGGCCAGTATCCAAACTCACTTGATCTAAATGGATCACAGACTGCATTTCTCTCGTGTATTTTGCTAAAGGAATACCTCTACTTGGTTGTGTTAGAGCTCATTCTACTAGATCTGTGTCTACATCTTAAGCCTTCTGGTTCAGAGTTCTGATAGAGGGCATTTGTGCAGCTGCTACTACTTTGAACTCCCATACCTTTGTCAACATACTACAATTTAGATATTGTGCCTAGAGGTAGGGCTGCTTTTGGGTCTGCAATGCTTTGCAATATCCTTCCATGAGGGCCACGCGGGGTAGCTGTGTCCCACAGGTTGAGGAACAAATGAAAATGACAACATCAGATAAAGAAGTTGTGTACTGACTGTAACATTCCATCTGTGTTGTCTATTTTCATTATTCCTCTGCCTGTCCCCCTTCCATCCCCCCTGTCCCTTCTGGGAAGAGTTGCAGAGGTGTTCTAGGAACCACTGTTCCTTTTGAGCTGCTGGTTGTATCTGCTGTCTAAGGATAGTTCTCTTTCAATAATGTTATGTATTTGCTTATACAGCTGCAACAAACTCAGTGTGAGGTAATTTGGAGGACAGGGACATTATGGGTAAGGTAGGAGCATGAAAGTCTGATCCTAAGCTATATAAAAGTGGCAGAGTCTGATCATAGACCACAGGTTGAGGAAGAATGAAAATGGACAACAGAGGTGGAATATTATGGTAACTGTTTTCTTTTGTGTTTCTGTTATCTGAGGACTAAAGAGTAAAAAAAAAAAAAGTGCTGCCTGGTGTAGCTGGAAGTGGTTATCGGGTAATATTTTCTGTCACAGGAAATATTTTTAAGCAATACAACATGCCATTTAAACATCATGGGGTCACAGAAGCTTGCACCTATGCGCACAGTCTCACAATAGCGGACATTGTTTTTGTCTGGATAAATAGTGCTTCTTGGATGCTGAAAGAGTGTTGGGGGTGGGGTGCGGGAATGCATGCCCTGGGAGTGTAGGTACTTTATTATCTTGATTTGTAGGGGGGGGGTAGTGCCCAAGAAAGGACATAATCCAAGAGCATTGCATCCAAAGTGACATTATCGAAGTATTATGTTTGCATCTCTAAGTACATTTAAATCGCAGGCTATCTGCATAATACTGAAATTTTGAGCTGCATTTGCCAGAAGAATGTTGCTTTACTTCCCTATTTTTTGCTTTTTTGCTTTTAGTTTTTCCATCTCAAATTGGTTTCTTCTACTCTGAATAGGTAGTGCTGTGGGAGTGGAGTTGATGTTGTCAGCTTGCCATGAAGTTTTTGTTCCTGCTATCAGATCTCTTCTCACAGTGGTCTAATTTATTTTGTGTGTCCTTCTGTAAAGGAAAGCATGGGCTGCCTGTCAGCATAAAAATGCCGTAAATAAATGGGGGGTATGCTGTACTGTGTTTTTTACTATGATAAATGCAGCAGAGCATTTATGTAGCACACCTACAGGTGGACTACTTCACTTCTGCTTCTTACTTGGTGTCTCACTCTGAGGTGCATCCAAGGCTTCATTGTCGAAAAACATGCACGTTTGTAAAGCCTTGCAGGCTAGGTAGCCCAGTTTTATAGCCGGATGGGTTTTACAACACTGAATCATTGTAGGGGATACTGTCTACAATCTTGAATGAGCAGAGAATTCTGCAGAAATGTTTAAAAAAAAATACTGTTCTGCCAAGCCGTCCCAGAAAAAGGTAGTACAGCTATGTGAGGATATTAGCCATAGTAGTAGTCCTTGGGGGGGGGGGGAGGACTCTAGTTGTGTGCGCACCTATGCACAATTCTTGCTGCAGATTCAAGTAAAAATTTGGAGCGATTTTACTAATTTAACAGTTGTGATGTGTCCTCATTTTTCAAACTTCACAGAGGAGGCTGGTGATATCTGGATCACAGTGTGGCAGTTTATGTTCTCCTATCTACAGTAATGTTATTTATCTTGTCTTGGTGAACATTTGGAGAACTTTTCTCATCGGGAAGAACCAAAGATGGTGTCGTTGCTTGTAATGGTTTCTTAAATTGCAGTGCGGGTGACTTTTTTGTTTTATGTAATTGTCCATTTGACTGATTAGAAAATTGGGTCTGAGGACTCTGTTAGAAGCGACCCCACTTGTGAGCACTCTTACAGTGGCCTCTTTAGATGGGTACTGTTACATTAAGTGCACTTTAAAAAGTACTTTGATAACTGTTTAGAATTCTGTGATTATTAAGCGAGTCCTGGAGCAGTGTGACTAAACTGTGTGAAAATGATCTGGCTCTGATGTTACACCTTTTAACTATTCTTTGTCTGAGAAGTACAACTGTCTCTGGTGTTTGGTATGTGTAAGTTGGGGGGGGGGTGCAAGTAGACTTGCTCCTCTGCCAAAAAAAGATATTTAAAGGAAATACAATGGTTTTCATGCTTCACAGTTCTCCCTTAAATTTTTTATTTTTTGTAATTTTGGGACTGTTACAAGTGTCAGAATTGCAGTAAGGAGCCAGCTGTTTTAAACTGTTGAATGAGTTCAAGGAATTCTTTCTTTTCGTAGTGTGTATGGCCCTAATGTGCAACAGTATTTTATCATCATAACCCCCAGCCACTACCAGAAACTAAAGTACAGCATGATTTCCAGATGAGGTTCTTGCTTCTTGTAGCTTTTTCTTTAGCGCTTAGATTGGGTGCGGTTTTATTCATTGCCGGTAACACACACACTCAATTCTGCATAGTCCGATGTATCCAGAATGGTATATTTGTCTCCTTTGTTACAAGCAGCAACTATGGCAGCAATCTTGCCATTAAATGTTTAAATTTATTTTACACTTGACATGGCCAATGTCCTGGATGAGGCATCCCACAAAAGTCTCACTGCAGGGGGCCTTGTGATGCATATGGGAGAAACTCCTTGTTGGTCTTATGGCATTTTACATGCATGTGTGAGAGGTCAAAAATGCTCATCCATTCTCCGCAACCTTCAACTAATTCCACGTCGTCTTCCTCACCAGCTGATGCCCTTTTTGAAGGATAAAATGGAGCATTTGGTTGGCTTTGCTATAATTTTGGTAGAAGCGCAATGTAACACCAGAATATTAAAGCAAACTAAGATCAAGTAAAGCATAATAAACAGTGGGGGGGGGTTCTTGAGGTTTTATGGAGGATGATTTGTTTTGTAAATGTCATGTTTTATTGCTTTAGGGTCACCTCTCTGAAGGTTTGGTCACCAAATGGTACAGATCTCCCCGTTTGTTACTGTCTCCTAATAACTACACCAAAGCCATTGACATGTGGGCAGCAGGATGCATTTTTGCAGAGCTTTTAACTGGAAGAACTCTGTTTGCAGGTGAGTGGGTTGTATCATTTTACTTCAGAGTTTTTAAATTGGCAGCATTTAGTGAATGTTGCTGATAAAGTTGGCACACATTTGTCATTATTCCTTTTTAATAGTCTCAAGTTTAATCAGATGTGTAGTAAGCAGTTCAACAAAGAGACCTTAATATGTAGAACAAACGTTGCCCGTTGAGTCATTGTGGGTAATGGAAGTGTTAATAACCATTAGTGTTTCGCTTTGTAGACGAGAGTCTTCTCATCTCAACCCGCTTTCTTGAGGTCTTTTACCAGCTTTCAGAAATGCATACAGAAAGTGCTGTAGTGCAGTTATCTGACTGTGGTCTTTCAGCATGGTACTCTTCATCATTTGCTCTGTCATCTTGTAGTCTGTCCCACCAGGCTACAGCAGCAGGTATGTAGGCTGTGCATTACCTATACCAAGTAAGCTGGAAAGAAATGGAGAAAAAAAGTCTTGAAAATTATTCATCAGTTATTTATTTGATTTTTCCTGTCCAGTCCTGTCACCACTCCCCCACTTTCCACAGCACCGAGTTTTGACAGTCTGGATAGTCACAGACAGTCAGATCCTTTGTCATGATGTCATCCTTGTAACAGGCACAAGGTCTTAATTTTGCTGTATAATTTTTACTGTTTTTCATTTGATTTTAGCTTTGTCTGTTTCATGACAGAGCTCAAGCACCCTCCTTTGTAGCATTGCTATGTTATGGCTGCTGCCCTCTCTTCTGCTCAAATATTAACCACAGTGCCTTCATTTAATTAGTTCAGGGCAAGAACGGACGACTTAGTATGTGTTTGACAGGATAATCTGTGCTTAAAACTTTTGAACCAGGCGGGGTTACATTTTCAGGTCTTCTGATTGGTTGATGTATATATTTTAAAAAAAAAAAAAAAAAAAACTCTTGTATGGTGTCTGATCTGCCCCATGTTGAGACAAAAAGTGGAGCTGGATGGTAGAGAGCCAGGCAGACGATCGCAGTGCATATGCTGGCAAGGCTTGTGTGACGGCAAGCCACGTCTCCCCTTAAATGTACCAAGGTAGATTTATGAAGAGCAAATGTTACTTGCTGCATAAGGCATTGTACAAGACTAACCTGACATGGTGTGGATGTGTTCGTTTTTGCCAGGTGTTTGTCTTTACCTTACAGACACAAAACTGGTTTAAACAGCTTAACCATTATGCCAACCCCCCTCATCCCCCTAATTGGCAAATTAAAAGTGTGAGAAAAGGCTTCTGAGATGTCAGTAGGAGCTTTAGTTATAGCTTGTAAGAATTAACGGCTACTAGCTGGTGGCTAGCTCTTTCTGGCTTTCTTACCTTTTCAGAACAAGTGCCAAAACAAATGTTCCAAAGGGTTTGATAAAAATTTTCTACATAAGAGTCATGCAGACTTCTTGCAAACACTGTAAAGGGACTGCTGCTAGATGCTTATCTGTAAACCTTGTTAGAGATTAATTGTTCATAGAGGTTGTTTGCACCGTGTCGTCTTTGTTATCCTTGTTTCAGTAAGCATTACAGTTTTAAGTTTTAGGTGCAGGGCTATACTGTAGCAGCATACTTAAATGTGTTTTTTTTTTTTTTTTTTTTTTTTGCTGTTGGTATTCTTAGTTGATGTTACCCTGCTGCAGTCATCACACTTGGGTTATCCTGCCTTCAGGCGGTCCCGCAGTCGGCCTGAATTCCAAAGTCTTGGTCTGCCGTCGGTTGCTGACACTTCTTCCCTGACGTCAGTGCGCCAGGGGTATACAAGAGGCATCAGACACCATTTTCTCCAGTCTTTCTTGGTGCCCGAAGCAGTTCACACATGCCGGTTGGCCGACACCTGAGACTTTCGATTCGAATTTCAGTCCGAAGTCTTCAATAAAGCTAAGTACCCATTGGGGAACCTTTTCTTGCCTCAGTCCGATGTCAGAAAAAGTTAACAATTTCATTTCTTGCGGGAAGCAAATACCTCATTAGGACTTCCATTCCTATTGTATTCCTTGCCTAGGCCCAGACCACGACGTCACAGGTTGTCGGTTTTGTGCTAGGTTTAATGAACGAACTATCAAACGCTGTTTTGACTTTGCACGACACTACTTTGGTAGGAAATTTAATTGTATCATGCCGTCGGAGCAGCCGACGACCGGCATGCATAAAAAACGCAGAAGTAGATCCCGGTGTAGTGGAAACACCTTCGGTTGCAGGAGGTGTCTTCAGACCGACTACACTCACCATTAAATCTTATGCTAAGCTTAAAACTCCTTTAAAACCAAAGAAGACTGTACATCAGTCTACAGTTCAAGGCTCCATGCCTAAGAAACGGATGCTTAAGATGGCTGAAGACTTGATTACCCTAATCAGGGGTTCCCATCCCCATCCCCCTCCTGATAAAAGAACAAGACAAGAGGAGGATTATGCTTCCTCTGACCAGGTTTCAGTTTTCTCAGATTCTTCTGAGGAACGGAATTACACTTTTCCACCTTATGAAGACTCTGATGCTGAAGACTCTATTCCCTCAGCATCTCCCCCTGAAGACTACTCCTTTGGGGAAACTTTGCATACCATGAGGGAGCATTTCTACTGGGAAGGCCAGGACTACTCTGATTCTAAGAAAAGGCTCCGAGTTTCTTTTACTACCCCAGCACAGACCTCTTGCTATCCCTCCAGTTTTAGATATTGTGGATGATGTTTACTTGGAGTCTAGTCTAAATCCAGACTCTCTACCTCCTGCTCCAGCCAAACCAGACAGATACTACAGAGTACCTGACTCTCACAAATTCCTTTATAAAAGCCCTGTGGCTGACCCAGAAACAATTTCCCAGGGTCCTAAGGGAGCTAAAGCTTCTATGGCTAAAAATCCTGTGCCCTCTGAAAGGGATTCCAGAGCCCTAGATAGATGGGGAAAGAAAATATACACCTCAGCAACTCTGACTATGAGAGCATTAAATTGTCAGTTTCACATGCTGAAATATCAACAATTCCTAATGTCTCAATTAAAACAAAAAATTAGCACACATTCTGAACAGTCTGAATTCAAGGAAATGCAGGATCTGTTGCATGCAGCTGAACAGGTGGGCAAACATACTTTACAATGTGGATTTGATTCATTGGAAGCTTCCTGTAGAGCAGCTGTTACTGGCTCTATCATACATAGACATGCTTGGTTAAAAGAACAAACCCTTCCTGATCATGTTAAAGCAAAATTATTGGATGCACCTTTACAACAGGATGTATTTGGTGTCAAAGCAGAAGAGGTTTTAAAGAAAATGGAGGATAAGGCAAAGTCTATGCAGCCGGTCAAGGATTTTTTGCAGGTACAAACCCCCTCGTTTCAGCAGAAATTGGCCAACGAAAAACTGGTCCTTTCCAGCTTCTGACAGATCACAGAGAGGAAAATACAGACGCCCAAGGGGCAGAGGTCAGTCACAAGGCCCTTACAAACCTCACCAATGGGGTACTGCTACCCAGAAAGGAGGAGAAGACAGGCCCCAGGCTAGCAGAAGACAAACACAATGACTCTATCCTCAAACTACTAAGCAAATCTCTCCTGGCAGCTCCCTTGGGAGGAAAATTAGCCTTTTCTTTGCAGACAACTGGCAGATCATCACAAAAGACAAATGGGTCCTAAACATTGTCTCTCAAGGATACAGATTCCACTTTCATATCCTTACCAAGGATAAAAGGAATGCCAAACCTGCCACCAAATCAATGGGCAGAGGCACAAAAACAAATTACAGCTCTCATGGACACGAGAGCCATTTAACAGGTACCTACACAGGAGCAAGGACAAGGATTTTACTCAAGACTCTTCCTAGTCCCAAGAAAGGACAAAGCATGGAGACCCATTCTGGATCTTTCAATTCTGAATACCTATCTGCAAGTACCAAAATTCAAGATGCTAACACTACAGCAGCTTCTTCCAATGCTGGGCAAGAATGCATGGCTAGTAACATTGGACCTCAAGGAGGCATACCTGCATGTCCCTATCAGACAAAATTGCAGAAGATACCTCCGCTTCATTGCAGGTTCAACGCATTATCAATTCTCTGCACTGCCCTTTGGCTTATCTGCTGCGCCCAGGGTCTTCACAAAATGCCTGGCACCAGTAAGTAATTGCATACTGCAGGCAAAGAGGAATTCAAATATACCCATACCTGGACGACTGCCTTATTCAAGCGGAAAGCAAGGACATTCTTTTAAAGCATCTGGCATTTGTCAAACACCTTCTAAGTTGCCTAGGGTACACAGTAAACGAAAATAAATCAAAATTAGTGCCCACACAGAACATAATATTCCTGGGTGCCAGCTTGAATACAATGGCCCGGATGGCTTATCTCACGCCAGAACAACAGCTGACTCAATATTTCAAAGTAATGGCAACAAAGACCCAACTCCCTGCAAGAAAAATTCTGCAGGCCTTGGGATTCATGGCATCTTGCATACTACTAATACCATTTGCAAAACTGCATATGAGGAAATTACAATGGTACCTGAAAAGCATATGGACTCGGCACAGCCACAGCTTGGAAAAAATGGTACCACTCATTCCCTGCCTTCAACAGGAGTTTCTATGGTGGGCACAGGCATGTCACCTCAACAAGGGTCAGCCTTTCACCTTACCCACAGCCAGGCAAAGTATGACAACAGATGCATCGGACTATGCCTGGGGAGCACACATGGCAGGACAGTGCATTCAGGACAAATGGACTACAGATCAGAGGCATCTGCATATCAATCCAAAAAGAAATGCTAGCAGTACAGAATGCCTTAACAGCTTTCAAGGACCTCTTACACCCAGGACAACTAATAATAAAGACGGACAATACCACAGTAATGTGGTACATAAACAAGCAAGGGGTCACACATTCCTACCCTCTATGCAGGCAAGCAGTGACCTTGTGGAACACTGCACTGTTATACCAGATTCAATTACAAGCACAATTCCTGCCAGGAAAGAAAAACACATTGGCAGACTACCTAAGCAGAAACATCATGGATCCACACGAGTGGAAACTAGATCCACAAGTGTTTGCAATGATGGCTCAAAAATGGGTACGCCCAGACATAGATCTGTTTGCAAGCCCCCAAAACTACCAACTTCAAAAATTTTTCACAAGGACATTCCATCCACAAGCTTGGAAAGTGGACGCCCTCTCATTCAGTTGGAAAACATTAACAGTGTATGCCTTTCCTCCACTGCCTGTTCTAGCAAAGGTACTGCTGAAAGTCAGATGAGAGAGACCACAAATGATACTCATTGCACCAGACTGGCCACGCCAGCATTTGTATCCAATTCTAAGGAACAAGACAATCTGATTCTACACAGCCAGCTCAAGACTTTAAACCTGGCTGCATGGCAGATTACCTAAACAACCAGCCAACACCACTATATCCAAAGCTGTTATGGATGTCATTCTGGAGGCCCAGTATCAGGAAAACCTATTCAGACAAATGGAAAAGATTTTGCGCCTGGAACCAGGATAAAGGCCAAGATCCCCTTGATCTAAACATTCCTCAGATTCTACAACATTTAACTGAAATGTTGCACATAGGACTTTCCTTTTCATCTATTAAGATCCACACCTCAGCAATTTCAGCTCACTGCAACACTGATCCTCCTTTATTCTCGCATCCACTGCTAAGGCAGTACCTCAGAGGGGCTAAGAACATAAGACCGCCAAGGAGAGCACCAACACCTACTTGGGATCTCAACTTTGTTCTGGAAAAGCTTACACTGCCGCCCTTTGAACCAGCTTTTTCAGCTGATTTAAAATCTCTTTCATGGAAAACTGCCCTTCTACTAGCAATAACCTCCGCTAGAAGAGTCTCGGAGCTACAGGCACTAATGGCAGTGGAGCCTTTCCTCATTTTTCATCAAGACAGAGTCTCTCTACGAACTAAGCCTTCCTTTATGCCAAAGGTGGTATCCAGTGTGGCCTTAAACCAAACCATTCATTTGCCCACCTTTTTCCCAAATCCCCAGAACAAAGGGGAAAGACTCCTGCACTCTTTGGACATTCACAGGCAATTGCGTTACTACTTGGATAAAGCTAGGGCTTTCAGAAAATCTGACCAGCTATGCTACAGGATCACAAGGAGAAGCTAGACTATTTCTAAATGGATAGGGCATTGCATACATTTCTGTTACACGCATCATGGGAAACCGGTACCTGCTAACATTAGGTCCCACTCCACCAGGGCTACAGCTACATCAGCAGCCTTTCTCAGGGGAGTGCCAACCAAGGATATTCTGGAAGCTGCAACTGGAGTTCAGTGCACACCTTCACCAAACACTATCACTTACCTCTATATTCTAAGACTAGAGCTGGTTTTGCCACTGCAGTTTTGCAGGGCCTACTAGCTTCTTCTAACGCTGTAACTCCACCTCCCATCCTTAGATTTGGGATTCAACCCAAATGTGATGACTGCAGCAGGGTAACACGATGAACATAGTGCAGTTTTGTACCTACCATAAATGTAGATGTTCAAGTGTTCACCCTGCTGCAGTCCAGGTTACCCTACCCCCATCCCCTCTGAACTAGCTGAACTTATCTATACCACTCTATCCTATACAACCTCTGTGGTGTATTTGCTTGTGCCTAAAGGTATTGTTTTATTTTTATCTAGCTATGCGATACCTCTTGGGGGCACCTGACATCTGGGGCAAGAAAAACTGAAGAAAATGACGTTGGATGCCTCTTGTATACCCCTGGCGCACTGACGTCAGGGAAGAAGCGACAGCAACCGACGCCAGACGAAGACTTTGGAATTCAGGCTGACTGTGGGACCGCCTGACAGCAGGATAACTCAAGTGTGATGACTGCAGCAGGGTGAACACTCTAACATCTACATTTATGGTGGGTACAAAACTGTACTTAAGTGTTCTTTGTTAAATGTACAGGCATGAGAGCAGCTTTCCAGCGGGACTTTACAAAATTGTTGCCTTTTTCCTGGCCGATTTCCTGGGAGTGTTATAGTGTTTTTTTTTTTTTTTTTTTTTTTTTTGTATCTCTGACTGTAGAATATGGAAGCTGATGGATCCAGTGTTTTCATAGTTTCACATCTGTAGGAATAACACTAGCATTGTGTATTCACTCTTGCACCTGGAATTTTCCCATGCTACCTTGCCCCTCCCCTTTACTCAGTGCTGGACACCTAAGGATCCATCTCCAAGTGCTGGACACCTAAGGATCCATCTCCAAGTGCTGGACACCTAAGGATCCATCTCCAGACCTGTAGTAGTTAAAACTGCCCCAGGCCACTGTTCTACTCAGTGTTTTTGTGAAGTATTTTGTTTTGTTAGTCAATATAGAAACATTTCTGCTTCTAGAGTACACTTCAGGTCATTTAGTTTCAACTTTTCTTTTCACTAGAGAGTTTTGTCTTTTTTTTTTTTTTTTTTCCTCCCCTTCTAGTTTGGTCCCCTTCCCCTTTTCGGCAGATGTTCATCGTATTTCACTGTTGCAGTCATTACACTTGGGTTATCCTGCTGGCAGGCTACGCACAGTCCAGTCGGCCTGAATTCCAAAGTCGTGGTCCGGCGTTGGTTACTGTCGCCTCTTCCCTGACGTCAGTGCGCCAGGGGTATAAACGATGCAGCCAACGCCATTTTCTTCCGTCTTTCTTGCCACGCGGTCCTCGAAGCAAAAGCAGTTTGCAAGTGCCGGTCTGCTGACTCCTGAGATTTTCGAAATTGAATTTCAGATCCGAAGTCTTCTATAAAGTTAAGTACCCCGTTGGGGAAACTTTTTTTTTTTTTTTTCTTCTCCAGACCGATGTCAGAAAAAGTTAACAATTGTATTTCTTGTGGGAAGCAAATACCTCATAAGGATTTCCATTCTTACTGTATTCCTTGCCTAGGCCCTGACCATGACGTAGCTAGTTGTCGGTTTTGTGCTAGATTTAACCAACGCACTATTAAGCATCTGTACGATTTTGCTTTTCATTACTTTGGCCGAAGGTTTAACTATATAATGCCGTCGAAACAACAGACGACCGGAATTCATAAAAAGTGCAAGGAAAAAGAAAAGGACAGGCATCCGAGGTCCAAAACAGATGACAAAGCCTCTTCTAGGCCAGTCGCCGGTTCTCAGTGAGGCGCTTTTGCAGCCCCTGACACCCGCTACCTCAGAGCCACAGGCTGCCTCAGACTCCCACGTGGAGACAGCTAGGCATCTGGATACTCAAGGTATTGGGCCTTCGGAAACTAATCCCTCAGGTGGGTCCGGAGCCGCTGAGCAGTTTTAAAGACAAACAAGTACAGCATTCTCCAGGACAGAATTCCATGCCTAAGAAACAGATGCTCAAAATGGACGAAGACCTAATTACTTTGATCAGGGGTTCCCATCCCCCTCCTGATAAGAGGCCTAGGCAAGATACTGAGTATGATTCCTTTGATCAGGTTTCCATTTCCTCTGACTCTTCTTCAGAACAGGGATACTCTGTTCCTCCCTATGAGGATTCTGATGCTGAAGAATCTATTCCTTCAGCTTCTGCTGAGGATTACTCTTTTGGGGAAACCCTACATACCATGAGGGAGCATTTCCACTGGGAGAGCACAGATTACTCCGATTCTAAGAAAAGGCTCCTAGACTTTCTTCTACTACCTCAGCACAGACCTCTTGCTATTCCACCTGTCCTAGACATTGTAGATGATGTATTTTCAGAGTCCGGCCTGTCTCCCAACTGTCTACCTCCTGCATCTGTTAAGCCAGATAGATACTACAGGGTTCCAGATTCTCATAAATGTCTATACAAAAACCCTGCTGCTGACCCAGAAACTATTTCACAGGGTCCCAAAGGGGTCAAGGCTGCTACTGCAAAAAACCCTGTCCCCCTCAGATAGAGATTCTAGGGCACTGGACAGATGGGGGAAGAAAGTTTACACTTCTAACACCTTGGTTGTAAGGACTTTAAATTGTCAGTTTCATATGCTTAAATATCAGCAATACTTTATTCTGTTAAAACAGAAAATGTTGACAAATTCTGAATGTTCTGAGAACAAAGAATTGCAGGATTTATTGCATGCAGCTGAACAAGTGGGAAAACATACTTTGCAATGTGTTTATGATTCGCTGGAGGCCTCTTGCAGGGCCGCTATAACAGGTTCTGTTATTAGAAGGCATGCTTGGTTAAAGGAACAGTCTCTGCCTGATCATGTTAAAGCAAAATTATTGGATGCTCCATTACAGCATGATACTTTGTTTGGTGTTAAGGCAGAAGAGGTGTTGAAGAAAATGGAGGATAAAGCTAAATCTATGCAGACAGTGACGGATTTCTTACAGGTACAGCCACCCAGATTTAGCAGGAACTGGCCTCCTAAGAATTGGTCTTTTCCCGTGTCAGACAGGCCACAAAAAGGCAGATACAGACGCCCTAGAGGCAGACAACAGCCCAAGGGCTCATACAGGTCCAAACAATGGGGTGCTTCACCTGCAAAAGCGGAGAAGACAAATCACAGCCATATAGGAAACAGTCCCAATGACTTCCCTCTGCCAATGCCAAGCACTTATCTTTTGGCAGCACCCTTAGGGGGAAAACTAACAGTTTTTTCACAAAATTGGCACACTATCACCCAGTTCAAATGGGTCCTAAATATAGTCTCTCAGGGCTACAGGTTCCACTTTCACATCCTTCCAAAGGCAAAAGGTATGCCAGACCTGCCACACAATCAATGGGCAGAGGTACAAAAACAAGTTTCATCTTTCATGGACATGAGGGCCATTCAACCAGTGCCACAAGAGCAGGGACAAGGATTCTACTCAAGACTTTTCTTAGTACCAAGTAAGGACTAAGCATGGAGACCAATTCTGAACCTGTCTATTCTAAATACTTTTCTGGACGTTTCGAAATTCAAAATGTTGACTGTGCAACAGCTTCTGCCCATGCTGGGCAAGAAGGTTTGGCTTGTAACTTTGGACCTCAAAGAGGCATACCTGCATGTCCCAATTGGACAGTCTTGCAGAAAATACCTCAGATTCATAGCTGGCTCAATGCACTACCAATTCTCTGCACTGCCCTTTGGCTTATCTACTGCGCCCAGGGTCTTCACAAAATGCCTGGCACCAGTAATTGCATTTTGCTGACAAAGAGGAATTCAAATATATCCCTACTTGGACGACTGCCTTATTCAAGCCGAGACCAAAGACATTCTACTAAAGCATCTGGCGTTTGTAAAATATTACTAATTTGCCTAGGGTACACAGTAAACGAAAATAAATCAAAACTAGTACCCTCTCAAGAGATAATATTCCTGGGTGCAAGCTTAAATACAACTGCCAGATGCCTTTGTTTGCCTGGCGTGAGATAAGCCAACTGACTTCGTACTTCAAAAGCATGGCAACAAAGACCCAGTTAACTGCAAGAAAAATTCTGCAGGCTCTGGGCTACATGGCCTCCTGCATTCTGCTAATTCCATAAGCAAGACTGCATATGAGGAAACTACAATGGTATCTAAAAAGTGTTTGGACTCAACATTGCCACAGCCTGGAATCATTAATTTCACTCATTCCCTGCCTGCAACAGGAGTTTCTATGGTGGGCACAGGCCTGTCACCACAAGAAGGGACAGCCATTCACTTTACCCACAGCCAGGCAAACACTAACAGATGCGTCAGATTATGCCTGGGGGGCCCCATGGCAGGAAAATGTATTCGGGGCACATGGCCCCCAAGCCAAAGACATCACATCAATCAAAAAGAGATGCTAGCTGTACAGAATGCCCTGACAGCCTTCAAGGACCTACTTCATCCAGGACAACTGCTGATCGAGACGGACAACACCACAGTTAATATGGTACATAAACAAGCAGGGGGGCACACATTCCTACCCCTCTGCAGACGAGCCATGATTTTGTGGAACACAGCATTGACCTACCAAGTACACCTGCAAGCACAATTCCTGCTAGGAAAAACAAATGCTCTGGCAGACGAACTAAGCAGAGACCTCATAGATCCTCACGAGTGGAAACTAGATCCACAAATCTGCAGCATGATAACAAGGAAATGGTGATGCCCAGACATAGATCTTTTGGCCTCCCCTCACAACTACCAGCTTCAGAGATTCTGCACAAGGACTTACCACAAACGAGCATGGAAAGTGAATGCCTCATTCAGCTGGAACAACCTTACAGTATATGCCTTTCCTCCATTGCCTCTCCTGTCCAAGGCACTCCTAAAAGTCAGACAAGAGAAGCCACAAATGATACTAATTGCCACAGATTGGCCACGCCAACACTGGTACCCAATCCTAAGGAGCTTGTCCCAAGGCCCAGCCTGGACATTGCCTCAAATTCCTCATTTACTGACCCAACAAAACAGTCAGATCCTGCACAGCCAACTCAGAACCCTAAATTTGGATGCATGGTGGATAGTGTAACTATTCAGAATGCACCTCTCTCTAAAGCAGTTATGGATGTTATTTTGGAGGCCAGGAGGCCCAGCACCAGAAAATCTTATGCAGAAAAATGGAAGAGATTCTGTGCTTGGAACCAGGCACAAGGAATTGACACGCTTGTCCCAAATATGCCTCAGAAATATGCCTCAGATTTTACAATATCTAACTGAGATGCTGGACAAAGGCCTATTCTTCTCATCAGTTAAGATCCATGCCTCTGCCATTTCAGCTCATTGCAGTACAGACCCACCTATTTTTTCACACCCATTGCTTGGGCAGTTCCTCAGGGGGGCAAAAAATATAAGCCCGCCAAGGAGAGCACCAATACCTGCATGGGACCTCAGTTTTGTCTTGGAAAAACTCAGTCTCCTTTCGAGCCAGCCAATACAGCTGAGATAAAATACATATGGAAAACCGCTCTGCTCCTAGCAGTAACTTCAGCAAGAAGAGTTTCAGAGTTACAGGCATTAATGGCTGTGGAACCTTTTATTATCTTCCATCAGGACAGGGTTTCTTTAAGGACAAATCCAACATTTATGCCCAAGGTAGTGTCCAGTGTGGCTCTTAACCAAACCATTCATTTGCCTACTTTTGTTTCCCAAACCCACAGAATAAAGGGGAGAGACTTCTGCATTCTTTGGACATACACAGACAGCTACACTTCTACTTGGACAAAACTAAAGCTTTCAGAAAGACTGAGCAACTTTTAGTGGCATATGCTGCAGGATCACAAGGAAAGGCTATTTCAAAGAAGACTATTTCAAAATGGATAGGACACTGCATTCGTTTCTGCTATTCACAACGTGACAAGTCAGTGCCTAAGGGCATTAGACCACATTCTACCAGGGCAGCAGCCTTCCTCAGAGGAGTACCAACCAAGGATATTTTGGAGGCTGCAACTTGGACTTCAGTGCACACTTTTACTAAGCACTACCGCTTACCTCTTTACTCTACTCTAAATCCAGAACAGGCTTTGCCACTTCAGTTCTGCAGGGCCTTATAGCCACTCCTAATTCTGTTTAGGCCCAGCCGCCCAACCTCAGCTTTGGGATTCAACCCAAGTGTAATGACTGCAACAGTGAAACACTATGAACATAGTACATTTGTGTACCTACCATAAATGTAGATGTTAGAGTGTATTCACTGTTGCATTCCAGGTTACCCACCCACCATCCCCCTCACTTTGCTGGGACTTATCTGTACTTCTCTCTCCTATACAACCTATGTGGTGGATTTGCTTGTAGATGGAGCTTATGTGCATGCTTTTTTATGATCATAATTTTTACAGCCTACCCTTTTGGGGGCACCTGACATCTGGGGCAAGAAAAACTGAAGAAAATGGTGTTGGCTGCATCTTTTATACCCCTGGCGCACTGACCTCAGGGAAGAGGCGACAGCCACCGATGCCGGACCAGGACTTTGGAATTCAGGCCGACTGCAGGTAGCCTGCCAGCAGGATAACCCAAGTGTAATGACTGCAACAGTGAATACACTCGAACGTCTACATTTATGGGTAGGTACACAACTGTATATTTCTTCCTGTGGCAGCATGTTTTTTCATGCCAAGGAGGAAAAAAGCAACCATACCAGTCTTTTAAAAAAATGGAAATGTTGGGCTAAATCCCCAACAAGATAAGCACTGTAGATGTATAAAAAGTCCCCAACAACTTGAAAAAAAGAACGGACTAGAATAAGAAAAGCTCAGGGCTACCCTTTCCTCACATCGCATACCTAGAGTGTTCTTATCATAGGAGGTTACTAGGCTAATGGCCCTGGGGCCCTTAAAAGCCTAGCCAAGAGTTTATCACAAAAAGAAACCTCAGTCAGCACCTACTTCAAAGTCGCATTCTCCATACCACTTAAGAGGAACCTGCCTTTAGATAAGGATGGTGTTCCTTTTTTCTATTTTTGAGGCTTCTGGTGTATCTTAAGCCTGATGTTCATCGTGCATACAGCTGCAGTCATTACAGATGGGTTATCCTGCCGTCAGGCGGGTCCTCGGCCGGCCGAATTCCGAAGTCTAGGTCCAGCGTCTGTTGTCGTCGCTTCTTCCCTGACGTCAGTGCAGCAGGGGTATAAAAGAGGCAGCCGGCGGCATTTTCTTCAGTCTTTCTTGCCGCGCGGTGCCCGAAGCAGAAGCAGTTTGCAAGTGCCGGTCGGCCAGTTCTTGAGATTTACAAAAGTATTTCAGCCGAAGTCTTCTTTAAAGCTAAGTACCCCGTTGGGGAAACTTCTTGCCTCAGACCGATGTGAGACAAAGTTAATAATTGCATTTCTTGTGGGAAGCAAATACTGCACAAGGATTTCCACTCTTTCTGTATACCTTGCTTAGGCCCAGACCACGACGTCTCGGCCTGCCGTTTTTGTGCTAGATTCAACAAGCGCACTATTAAGTGCCGGGCGGAGTTCGCCCTTCATTATTTTGGCAAAAAATTTAATTATGTCGTCTGATACTCCGACTCCAGTTTTGAGCAAAAGACGCAAAGATAAGGACCGACATCCGAGGTCCGTACAGAGTACTGAGACCACGCTTAGGCCGACTACTGGTTCTCCGGTTCTCAGCGAGGCGCCTGCGCAGCCCCTCAGTACCGATGAAACTACATTACCAATGACTTCAGTACCCGAGGTCGCAGGCTCCTCGGTCCCCATTCCTACTGCAGATACCGACGCCACTCTTGGCGGGGAAACTCAGAATTTAGTCAGGCCTGCCATTTCTGAAGGCGTCTTCAGGCCTTCCACCTTCTCTATTAAATCTTTCACTAAATCTAAAGCAGCCATGAAAACTAAAAAACAGGGTCCTCAGACCTCCTCTCAAGGCCCCATGCCTAAAAAGCAGATGCTTAAAATGGCTGAGGATTTGATTACTCTTATCAGGGGTTCTCAACCCCCCCTCTGACAAAAGACCCAGATTAGAGGAAGACTACCTTCCTCAGACCAGGCTTCTATTACCTCAGAACACTCTGAGAACCAGGATTACGCCTATTCCCCCTTCGAAGACTCTGATGCTGAGGAGTCTATTCCCTCGGTCCCCCCTGAGGACTACTCTTTTGGGGAAACCCTGCATACATTGAGGGAACACTTTCAGTGGGAAGGCCAAGATTACTCAGATTCCAAGAAAAGGCTTGGGGAATTTCTACTGCTCCCCCAGCATTAGGCCCCTTGGCTATCCCTCTTGTTTTAGATATTTTGGATGATGTGTACACAGAAGCCAGCCTTAAGCCAGATTCTTTACCTCCAGCTCCTGTTAAACCAGACCGGTATTACCGGGTTCCTGATTCTCACCAGTTCCTTTATAAAAGCCATACTGCTGACCCAGAAACTATTTCACAGGGTCCCAAGGGAATTAAGGCCTCTACTGCTAAAAATCCATTGCCATCAGAGAGAGATTCCAGAGCATTAGAAAGGTGGGGGAAAAAAAGGTGTATACCTCGGCCACTTTAACCATGAGGGCATTAAACTGTCATTTCCATATGTTAAAGTACCAACAGTTTTTGTTATCTCCGTTGAAAAGCAAAATGACACAACCAGAACAACCAGAGTTGCAGGATTTGTTGCATGGTGCAGAGCAAGTGGGTAAACATACCTTGCAGTGTGGTTTTGATGCTTTAGAGGCCTCATGTAGAGCTGCTGTTACGGGGTCTGTTATACGTAGACATGCTTGGCTCAAAGAGCAAACCTTACCAGATCATGTCAAGGCAAAATTATGAGATGCACCACTTCAAAAAGATGTATTGTTTGGTGCTAAAGCTGAGGAGGTACTAAAGAAAATGGAGGGAAAAGCGAAATCAATGCAAACGGCGAAAGATTTCCTGCAGGTACAACCTCCACGCTTCAGCAGAAACTGGCCTTCAAAAAATTGGTCCTTTCCAGCCACGGACAGACCTCAAAGGGGCAGATACAGACGCCCAAGGGGTAGAGGGCAACCTCAAGGATCTTACAGAGCAAGACTGTGGCGAGCACCAACCCCAAGAGGTGGAGAAGATAGATCAGTCATTCAGAAAACAGACACAATGACTTCCCCCTATACCTGCCAAGCAAAGCTTTAATGGCAGCACCTTGCTTTAATGGCAGCACCTTTGGGCGGAAAACTGGCATTATTCTCAAAAAATTGGCATATTGTTACAAAAGACAAATGGATTCTGGACATTATAGACAGAGGCTACAGGTTCCACTTTCACACCCTTCCAAAAATGAGAGGCATGCCAAACCTGCCACAAAATCAAAGGGCAGAGGCACAAAGACAAATTTCCGCTCTCATGGATATGAAAGCGATTCAAGAGGTACCTGCAAAAGAACAAGGTCAAGGTTTTTATTCCAGACTATTCCTGGTACCAAGGAAAGACAAAGATCGGAGACCTGTCTTAGACCTATCCATCCTAAACACGTATCTACAGGTGCCAAAATTCAAGATGCTCACATTACAGCAGCTTCTTACCATGCTGGGCAAGGAGTCTTGGCTGGTAACATTGGACCTCAAGGAGGCATACCTGCATGTCCCTATCAGACAAGATTGCAGAAGATACCTCAGATTTCTTGCAGGTTCAACCCATTACCAATTCTCCGCATTGCCCTTTGGCTTATCTACTGCGCCCAGAGTGTTTACGAAATGCCTGGCATCAGTAATCGCCTTCTGCAGACTACAAGGAATACAAATCTACCATATCTGGACGACTGCCTGGTCCAAGCGGACAGCAAGGACATACTATTGCAGCATCTGGCGTTTGTAATAAAACTGTTAAACTTCCTGGGATACACAGTGAATGAACGAAAAAAATCAAAACCAATACCTTCTCAACAGATAATTTTCCTGGGTGCCAGCTTGAATACAACCACCCAGATGGCATACCTCACGCCAGACAAACAAGGGCAACTGTCTCAATACTTCAGCAAAATGGCAACTTTCACCAGGCTAACTGCAAGGAATGTCCTGCAGGCTCTGGGATCATGGCATCTTGCATCCTACTAATCCCATGTGCAAAGCTGCATATGAGGAAACTACAATGGTACCTAAAAAACTTATGGTCTCAACACAGCCACAGCTTGGAAACAATAATACCACTCATTCCATGCCTTCAAAAGGAATTTTTGTGGTGGGCTCAAGCTTGCCAAAGAAACACAGGTCTCCCTTTCTGTGTACCTCAAGCAACTCAAATCATCACAACAGACGCCTCAGACTACGCCTGGGGAGCACACATGGCAGATCAGTGCATTCAGGGAAAATGGTCCCAAAAAGAGAAGCACCTACACATCAACCAAAAGGAGATGCTAGCCGTGAAAAATGCTCTTATGACCTTCAAAGACCTACTGCATCCAGGACAGTTATTGATAAGGACAGACAACACCACAGTGATGTGGTACATAAACAAACAGGGGGGAACTCATTCATACCCCCTGTGCAGGCAAGCCATGACCCTATGGAACACAGCACTGGAATTGCAAATTCAACTACAGGCACAATTCCTGCCAGGGAAGGAAAACACACTGGCAGAAATATGACAGATCCACACGAATGGAAGTTGCATCCTCAAGTTTTCACAAATTTAACTTGGGCATGGGGACAGCCAGACATAGATCTATTTGCTACCCACAGAAATTACCAGTTGAAAAAATTTTGTTAGGACCGATCATCCACAGGCCTGGAAAGTGGACACACTCTTTCAATTGGACAATATTGACAGTTTATGCCTTCCCGCCTCTTCCTCTACTGACCAAAGTTCTATTAAAAGCCAGAGCAGAGAGGCCGCAAATGATTCTCATTGCTCCAGACTGGCCAAGACAACACTGGTATCCGCTCCTGAAGAGCATGACACATTCACCTCCATGGATCCTACCTCTAGTCCCTCTTCTGTTGTCCCACCACAACTACAAAACCCTTCACAGCCAGCTCAATACACTAAATCTAGCTGCATGGAGAATTCCTGGATTTCCCAACAGACTCTCCTCTCCAAGGAGGTGCAGGATGTCATCTTGGAGGTCAGAAGACCTTCTAGAAAAGCCTACTCTGCCAGATGGAAACGATTTTGTGCCTGGAATCAAGAAAAGGGCCAGAATCCTTGGGTAATAAATATACCTCAAATTTTACAGAACCTAGCTGAAATGTTAAACAGTGGACTTTCCTTCTCCTCCATCAAGATCCACGCTTCAGCCATTTCTGCACAATACAACACAGATCCTCCTTTATTCTTTCATCCTCTCTTAAGGCAGTTCCTCAGAGGGGCAAAACATATAAAACCCCCAAGGAAACCACCAGTCCCAGCTTGGGACCTCAACTTCGTATTGGAAAAGCTGACACCCCCCCCCCCCTTGAGTCAGCTTCTTCAACAGAACTACAATACTTGTCATGGAAAACAGCCTTTCTTCTGGCTATCACCTCAGCACGCAGGGTTTCGGAGCCACAGGCCCTCATGGCTGTGCAACCATTCATCATTTTCCATCAGGGCAGGGTTTCCTTACGAACCAACCCTACCTTTATGCCAAAGGTAGTATCCAGTGTAGCTTTGAATCAGACTATCCACTTACCCACCTTTTTATCCAAATCCACGAAACAAAGGGGAAAGACTACTACATTCCTTGGACATTCGCAGACAACTTCGTTATTATTTGGACAGAACAAAGCCATTCAGGAAATCTGATCAACTCTTTGTGTCCTATGCTACAGGTCTTGAAGGAAAGGCCATTTCCAAACAGACAATTTCAAAATGGATAGCCCACTGCATACGCTTTTGTTACTCATTTCATGGAAAAACTGTGCCTGCATACATCAGATCCCACTCCACCAGGGCCACAGCTACCTCTGCAGCTCTACTCAGGGGGGGTCCCTACCAAGGACATTTTGGAAGCAGCTACTTGGAGTTCAGTGCACACTTTCTCCAAGCACTACCACCTTCCACTATACTCTAAATCTAGAGCGGGCTTTGCCACTGCAGTCTTGCAGGGCATCCTCGCTCCTCCTAGTTCCACTTAGTGCCTACCACCCTTACTTAGCTTTGGGATTCATCCCATCTGTAATGACTGCAGCTGTATGCACGATGAACATAGTACAGTTTTGTACCTACCATAAATGTAGATGTTCGAGTGCTCATACAGCTGCAGTCCAGGTTACCCCTCCGTCCCCTCTTAGGACAGGCCTTATGTCAAACACGTTTATCATACAACCTATTTGGGGTATTCTTTTATGGTGTATTTGCTTGCAACTACTGTTTTTTGATTTATCTATATTGCATGTTTGCGTAACATTATGTTTTGCCTTCCTTCTGGGGGCACCTGACATCTGGGGAAAGAAAAACTGAAGAAAATGGCGTTGGCTGCCTCTTTTATACCCCTGCCGCACTGACGTCAGGGAAGAAGCGACGACAACTGACGCCGGACCTAGACTTTGGAATTCGGCCGACCGAGGACACGCCTGATGGCAGGATAACCCATCTGTAATGACTGCAGCTGTATGAGCACTCTAACATCTACATTTATGGTAGGTACAAAACTCTACTTTTTTGCTGAGGATTTTGTACTCCTAAGTAAATACAGAGGTGTAGTAGCTCCCCTCAAAATGGTTCCTCCCACCTTTCCCCATTGTGGCAACCTCCCCTCAGTGCTGTCTCAACCTAAGCATTGTACTAGCTCCTCCTCCTTGTCATCAAGTCCTTGAATGTCTTTGTTTCGATCCTACAAGCATAAGCATAATGGAGATTTTTTTTTACGTATACAGCAAATGTGGATGTTCTTTTTGTTTCACTGTTGCAGTCATTACATTTGGGTTATCAGCTTGCAGGTATCCCTCAGTCGGCCTGATTGTCAAAGTCTTGGGTCCTGCGTCGGTTGCTGTCTCGTCTTCCATGACGTCAGGTAGTCAGGGTTATAAAGCATGCAGTCGATGCCATTACATCAGTCTTTTGCCGTGCAGTGCCCGAAGCAGAAGCAGTTAGCAAGTGCTGGTAGGCTGACTCCTGAAACTTTCGTTTTTGCGTTTCAGATCCGAAGTCTTCAACTAAGCTAAGTACCCCATTGGGGATCCTGTTTCTTGCTCCAAACCGATGTCAGTAAAAGTTAACAATTGTATTACTTGTGGAAAGCAAATATCTCATTTTCATTCGTACTGCATTCCTTGCTTAAGCCCAGACCACGATGTCCCTCGCTGTCGGTTTTGTGCCTTATTCAATCCTCGACCGATTCGTCATCAGTTCGTTTTCGCATCGGTTCAATTATCCAAAATTGGCTTCGGTAAGCCATCCAACTACCGATTCCTGAAAAAAAACGCAAGGATAAGAGAGACAAGACTCATAGGTCCAAAGCTGCCGACGACCCTTCCGTTAAGCTAGTCACAAGTTCGCGGGTACTCATTGAGGTGCTTTCGCAGCCCCTGATACCAACTACTTCAGATTCGCAGGCCTCTACTGAGACCCATTCAGAGTCCGGTATGCCGCGAGATGCTTCTTCAACCTATGGAACCTGCGGATGTCTCTGCCTTGGATGGGTCCAGGGCCGCGGTGCAGGCACCGGCTTCTGAGGGTGTATTCGGGCCTACTGACTTGCATATTAAGCCATCATCTTCTTAAAGGCCTAAAACTTGATCCACGTCTAGAAAACGGACACCCAGACCGCATGGTCAGGCCCCTATGCCTAAAAAAAAAAATAAGAATGGCTGAAGACCTTATTACTCTAATCAGGGGAAGCCACCCTTCTCCCTCTAAGACCTAGAACTGATTTTCCTTCTGATTCTTCTGATGACCAGGATTTGCCCTCATCTACCTATGAGGATTCTGATGCAGAGGACTCTGTTCCCTCTGCTTCCCCTCCAGAAGATTTCTCTTTTGGTGAAACTTTGCATACTCTTGGAGCATTTCTGCTGGGGAATTCTTACTCCTACCTCAACACAGGCCTTTAGCTATCCCTCCTGTACTGGACATTGTAGATGATGCCTTAGAATCTAGCCTGGCCCCAGACACTTTACCTCCGCTTCCAGAAAACCTGACTGGTATTAGAGTACCTGACTCTCACAAGTTCCTCTTTAAGAATCCTACTGCGGATCCAGAGACCATTTCACAAGGACTCAAAGGCATTAAGGCTTTTTGTTGTGTCTTTCGGCTTTTCCCGGTTAGGGGTTGCCACAGCCGAACTCCGGTCCGCTGATGATTGGCAGTAGATTTTTACGTGCAGAGTTGCCGGCCGTGACGCACAACCTTCAATGAAGGTACGCCCATTCGCGCATGTCTCCACACAGAAGACGCTCTAGCTGAGAATCGAACAGGGCAACGTCTTACTATGAGGCGACAACGCTACCGCAGCACCACCACCACCACAGTCCAGTACTGCCAAAACCCTACCCCCTCTGGAGATTCCAGGGCCCTGAACAGATCGGGTAAGAAGGTTTACACTTCTGCTACTTTGGCCATTAGGGCCTTAACTGTCGGTTTCATATGTTAAAGTATCAGCAGCATATTATTGGATTGCTTAAACAGAAAATGATGATTCCTGACTGTGCTGAAAGTAAAGAATTACAGGATTTAGTGCATTCTGCTGAACAAGTTGGTAAACATACTTTGCAGTGTGGTTTTGATTTATTAGAAGCATCTTGTAGGGCTGCTGTCACGGCTGCATGTTTTATACCCTTGATGACCTGACGTCATGGAAGAAGGGGTAGCAACCAACGCAGGACCCAAGACTTTGTTAATCAGGCCGACTGTGGGTAACCTGCCAGCAGATTACCCAAATGTAATGACTGCAACAGTGAATACACTCTACATCTACATTTATGGTAAGTGTACACAACTATGCTTTGTGTACGCTTCATAAATGTAGTTGTAGTGTGTATTCACTGTTGCAGTCCTGGATGTTCTTCATCTCACATTGCTGCAGTCCTTACATATGGGTAGTCCGCTGTCCTCGGTCGGCCCGAATACCAAAGTATTAGGCTGACGTCGGTCAAGGTGCTTAAAACTGACATCAGGACGTCAGGGTACAAAAGCGCATGACCGACGTCATATCCTCAGTCTTTTTTGCCGCATGGTCCGATGCAGAAGCAGCGTTGCAAGTGCCGTTCGGCGTTCTGAAATTTTTCGAGTTCGGAGTTTCAGACCGAATCCAAGTTGGCTAAGTGCCCCGTTGGGGAATATTTTGTTTTTTTCTTGCCTCAGTGTATTACCGGATGTCAGAAAAAGTGAATAATTGTATTTCTTGTGGGAAACGGATACCGCATAGGGATTATCATTCTTTGTGCATTCCTTGTTTGGGGCCTGAGCACGGCGTCGGGTGTCGCTTTTGTGCTAGGTTTAATAAGCGCACTATTAAGCGAAGGTTGGATTGTGCTGGGCTGGTCTTCGGTAAGCGGTGCAATTATAATATGCCGTCGGATACTCCGGCGCCCGCTTCCACGAAGAAGCGCAAAGACAAAGCAGTTAAACCTAGGCAAGATGAGTCGTCCGTTACGGACGCCGGTTCTTTAGAAGCTTCAGTGGAACCGGTGGTTCCGATGGAGGCTTCTCTGGAGTCTCGGGGGGAGACTTTGATTTTGCAGGATGTGGCCTCTCAAGAGGCAGGTCAGGCTGAAGGGGCTTCTCAGGTTTCTGTACTTCCCTCCCTTCCCAGGGTGGTTAGACCCTCTCCTTCTGTTTCCAAGGCTTCTTCCAGAGGCAGACCAGGTTTAGCTTCTGTTGGTGTCAGTCCTAGTTCAGCAGGGTCTGTGCCTAAGAAGCACATGCTTAAAATGGCAGAAGATTTGATTACTCTGATTAGAGGTTCTTTGCCCCCTCCTGATAAGAGGCCTAGGGTGGAGCCAGAGTTGGAAAGGTTTGAACAGGCTTCGGATGTTTCAGAGTCTTCGGCTGAAGACTTGCAGGAGTACTCTCCTTATTCTGATTCTGATGCAGAAGATTCCACCCCTTCTGCTTCTCCTCCAGAGGATTTTTCTTTTTCAGAGACACTTCATTCTGAGGGAACATTTTAAGTGGGAAGGTCAGGACTTCTCTGATTCACGGAAAAGGCTTAGGGAATTTTTGTTTCTACCTCAACATAGGCCCTTAGCTATTCCCCCTGTTCTGGATGTTGTGCAAGATGTATTTTCAGAGGCTTCACTTAATCCTGATTCTCTGCCTCCTGCGCCTGTTAAACCGGATAGGTATTACAGGGTGCCTGAGGCTCATAAATATCTCTATAAGAGTCCTAGGGCGGACCCAGAAACTATTAGTCAGGGACCTAAGGGTGTCAGGGCTTCTGTTGTAAAGAATCCGGTTCCTGTAGATAAAGAGGCCAGAGCTTTAGATAGATGGGGAAAGAAGGTCTATACATCTTCTACCTTAGCAATGAGGGCTTTGAATTGCCAGTTTCATATGTTGAAATATTAAAATTTTCTTCTTTCTCAGTTGAAATCTAAGGTGGATGCTCTGGCAGAAGGCATTGAGTGTAAAGAATTACAAGATTTGGTGCATGTCTCTGAACAGGTGGGTAAGCATTCTTTACAGTGTGGTTTTGATGCTTTGCAGGCCTCTTCTAGGGTGGCTGCCACTGGTTCAGTTCTTCGCAGGCACGCCTGGCTTAAGGATCAGAATTTATCTGACCATGTTAAGACAAGAATTTTGGATGCCCCTTTGCAGTCTGAAGTATTGTTTGGTCCACCTGTGGAGTCAGTCTTGAAGAAAATGGAAGACAAGGCTAAGTCTATGCAGACTGTTAAAGATTTTTTGCAAGTTCAGCCTCCGAAGTTTAGTAGAAATTGGCCTGCTAAGGGGTGGACGTTTCCGTCTTCTGATTCTCAGTCTAGGGGTAGATCTAGACGTGGTAGGGGCAGAGCTCAGAGTTCCTTCAGACCTAGAACATGGAGTTCACCTGCACAATCTTCGAGTGAGGGCAGGGGCCAGTCCTTTCGTAAACAGGCCCAATGGCCTACTTTTTCAGCTGCCAGATCCTTCTTGCCTGGCAGCACCTTTGGGAGGACGGTTGGCACTCTTCAAGGAAAATTGGATTTTAATTACCCAGGACAAATGGGTATTGGATATCATACACCAAGGTTACAAGTTTTATTTCCATACCTTGCCTCCTTTCAAAGGCATGCCAGACGTTCCTCCTCAGCAAAGACTAGAGGCTCACAAACAGATTTCTCTACTACTTCAAATAGGAGCTATTCAACCGGTCCCTTTGCCAGAAGTGGGCCTAGGATTTTATTCTCGCCTGTTTCTAGTACCAAAGAAAGGGGACACGTGGAGACCAATTTTGGATTTATCCATCCTCAACACATATCTGGACATTCCCAAGTTCAAAATGTTGACGTTACAACAGCTTTTACCTCTGTTGGGCAAAGATCACTGGATGGTGACTCTGGATCTCAAGGAGGCTTATCTTCATGTTCCTATCAGGCCCAGTTGCAGGAAGTATCTGCGTTTTCGGGCTGGGACTTTTCATTATCAGTTCTCTGCATTGCCCTTTGGCTTATCTACTGCGCCCAGAGTGTTCACGAAGGTTCTGGCTCCAGTGGTAGCTTTCTTCAGGCTAAGAGGAATACAAATCTATCCTTATTTGGACGATTGCCTGATTCTGGCTCAAGGAAAGGACGAACTTCTTCATCATTTACAGTATGTGATGGCAGTGTTAAGATGCCTAGGGTATTCTGTGAACGAAATAAAGTCCAGTCTAGTACCCTCTCAGGACATGTGCTTTCTGGGTGTGAGACTGAATACAGCATCCCAGATGGCCTTTTGACCCCGGACAAACAAAAGAATCTTTCTCTTTATTTCCATCAATTGTCTCGTCAGTCCAGGCTGACTGCAAGGACAGTCCTTCAAGCCTTGGGGTTCATGGCATCTTGTATTCTGGTACTTCCCAATGCCAAACTGCATATGAGGAAGCTACAATGGTATCTCAAAAATGTATGGACACAACACTGCCAAGATATGGACACTGTCATTCAGATAATACCTTGCATTCAGAAGGAATTTTTGTGGTGGGCTCAGGAATGTCACCTAAACAAGGGACTCTCTGTGACCCGACCAGAGGCAAGTCAGATTCTAACGACAGATGCCTCAGACAAAGCTTGGGGAGCTCATCTAAATGGAAAATGGGTACAAGACACGTGGCCTGCCAGACTTCAACATTTACATATCAACTTGAAGATGTTAGCAGTCCAATTTGCATTGATAGCTTTCAAGGATTTACTTCTTCCAGGGCAGGTGTTGATTCAAACAGACAACACAACTGTCATGTGGTACATCAACAAGCAAGGGGGGACACATTCATACCCTCTATGCAGACAAGCAATGATTTTGTGGGAGACTGCTCTCAGTTTACAGCTAAATCTTCAGGCAAGGTTTCTGCCAGGAGCACAGAACTCCTTAGCAGATGTGTTGAGCAGACAAATTTTGGATCCCCACGAGTGGAAATTGGATCCTCGTGTATTTCAAAAATTGACAGTGTTATGGGGAACTCCAGACATAGATCTGTTCGCTTCTCCACTAAATTACCAGTTGCCAAAGTTTTGCACAAAAAGGTTTCATCCCACAGCTTGGAAAATGGATGCTCTCTCATTCAGTTGGAGCAATCTTCACGTGTATGCCTTTCCACCACTGCCTCTCCTCCCAAAGGTACTCCTGAAGGTCAGACAGGACAAGCCAACTATGATTTTAATAGCTCCAGTTTGGCCTCGACAGCACTGGTACCCATTACTGAGAAGTCTGGTACGGGAGCCTCCATGGCCTTTGCCTTCGATTCCACACCTGCTACTGCCGAGTTTTGAAATATTTATCATGGAACTGCTTTTTTTGTACATTACCTCTGCGAGAAGGGTTTCTGAATTACAGGCCCTTATGGCGGTTGAGACTGTCTTAATTTTCCACAAGGATAGGGTATCTTTGCGTACTAACCCTTCCTTTATGCCTAAAGTGGTTTCTAGTGTGGCTTTAAACCAAACTATTCATTTGCCTACTTTTTATGCAAATCCCCAAAATAAAGGGGAGAAGATTTTGCACACTTTGGATATACCCAGACAGTTGCGATATTATTTGAGCAGAACTAAAGGGTTCAGGCAGTCTCAGCAGTTTGTTTCTTTTGCTTTGGGTTCTCAGGGCAAACCTGTTTTAAAAACAAACTATTTCTAAGTGGATTGGTTTTTGTATTGCTTTCTGTTATTCCCATCATGGTAAGGAGATTCCAGCTGGGATTAGGCCTCATTCCACTAGGGCTACTGCCACTTCTACAGCTTTTTTAAGGGGGGTGGCTACTATATTTTGGAGGCAGCTACTTGGAGTTCAGTGCATACTTTCTCTAAGCATTACCACCTTCCACTTTACTCTAAATCTAGGGCTGGATTTGCCACTGCAATTTTACAGGGCATTTTGGCAGCTCCTAATGCTTTATAGCTTTGCCATCCTCCCTTACCTCTGCTTTGGGATTCTACCCATATATAAGGACTGCAGCAATGTGAGATGAAGAACATAGTACAGTTTTGTACCTACCATAAATGTAGATGTTCGAAGATCCACATTGCTGCAGTCCAATTTACCCTCCCTCCCCCTCTGTAGTTACAGGTGGTTGTGTGGTTTGGGTTGTAAATATTGTAAATATGGTTAGTGCAGGGGTGGTTGGTTGTTCTTTGCTGTTTTTTGGCCTTTCTTTTTAGGGGCTTCTGACATCTGGGGCAAGAAAAGACTGAGGATATGACGTCGGTCATGCGCTTTTGGGGGGGGGGCACCTGACATTTGGGGCGGGAAAAACTGATGTAATGGCGTCAGCTGCATGTTTTATACCCCTGACGACCTGATGTCATGGAAGAAGGGACAGCAACCGACGCAGGACCCAAGACTTTGTTCATCAGGCGGACTGAGGGCAACCTGCCAGCAGATTACCCAAATGTAATGACTGCAACAGTGAATACACTCTACATCTACATTTATGGTAAGTGTACACAACTGTACTTTCCCTTTGCCTGGGCATATGAAATTGATGTAGGCCATAGTGTTTTTTAAACTAACATTTGGCACTACATGTGTTGTGTCTAGATTAAAACCAAACCTGTATCATATAATTCAGGTAGTTGACTGTAGAAGCAGCCTGAGAGACCGGTTATGTCAAGTAGTGTCAGCTGTAGTTTAGTAACATTAACATATAGCCCGTTAAAGTCCCAGTATGAGGTTGTGTTGCACAGTCCTATTTATGTTAGATTTAAAAAAAAAAATTCATGAGCTTCCATGCAGTCTGTATTTAAAACCATTTCTTTTGTAGGCGCACATGAGCTTGAGCAAATGCAGCTGATACTTGAATCGATCCCTGTCCTGCATGAGGAGGACCGTCAAGAACTTCTTAGCGTTATCCCATTTTTCATTAAGAATGACATGACTGAACCACATACCCCATTAGCACAGCTTCTTCCTGAAGTCAGCACTGAAGGTAATTGCCTTTTTGAAGAAATTACCCATAACTGAATGTAAATGTCATATTTTTAAGTGTTCTGTCAAATTATTACTCTTGCTTGTCAGAAAATATTCTGACTGTACTGCGGGTGTTACTGCACCCTCTCGACTTGTGCTGTGATAATGGCTGAAAAGGTTCTTGTGACCAGTCCATCCACATGGTCAACAAACAATAAACAAATCCAGTGGTATTAATGTGTTGCCTTGTTGAAGTTTTTTTTTTTTTTTTTTTTCCCCCTCAGTGTTGTGTGCATTTCTCAATCTGTTACATTGGACCAGTGTTAGAGGCACATCCAGCTGCTACTAAGCAGAAATGCTGGGACTGTTGAAGGACTGCATGGTCTGTAGTGCATTAAAGCTGTGAATGTTGAAGGTCTGTAGTACACATTGCAAGTCTTAGAATCTTTCAGTGAGATTCTTTTTCTATATTTTCTGCAGACTTAACGTCATAATTTAATTTTTCAAGATTTTGGCATGGTTATTTTGATAGTTTCTAAAAATGCAATATAATCAGCGAATGTTCATTGTATGAATGAGTTTTCCAATAATATGTAGTAATTACACTACAGGCAGGCCTCTAACCATCTAGTCTGGCTTGCAAATCTTTAGCACATTCTTAGCGATGACCCAGCCTCCTCTGTGCCGCAGTCTTCAGCAGGGGAGAAATTCCTGGAGAAAGAGAGGTACCTGTACCATCCTTCAGTACTTTTTGGGCACAATAAGTGACCGGAAGTATTCCTGGCAGTAATGTCCAGGTGAGCCACAGAACTGTGATAAGTCACATTTGGAGGACTTTCTTCCTGCCTCTTTGGAGATTGTATTGTACTGTTGCTGGCCTTATCTTTTTGACTGTTATTTGGAGATCTGTCCAAGGATGATGATATCCCCAATAAATTTCACCAAGTATGCTTGTGACTAGCCAGTACCACCAAAGCATTTTCTTTGTCCGCATGACAGAAATGTGAGAGAGGTAATGCAAGTCGTACAACTGTCATAGTCAAACTTTGTTCATTTTTACTCCAACAGAGCGCCTATCCTCTCTGGTACAAAATATCTGGAGAGGGAGTGCTGGGGTCCCTTCCAGTTGGCTTGTGTTCTTGGAGGCATATGCTACCAGAGTGGCTTGTGGTATGGTCTCAACCCATACTCCTGAAGCTAACCAGAGCAAGAAGGTGCTAAGATGGCGTGGATGGATAATAGTCTTGTACCACATATGTGCTGACATTCAAGTGGGAGAGCATCTGACTGGCCGGGGGGGGGGGGTGAAAAGCTTGGTCATATGTCAAGCCTTCTGAGCAGAAGTCTCAAGTGGTCATTGTATTGATCACTGCTGCAGTAGCCTTAACTGCACTGGTTATATCCTTCCAAGCACAGAACAGTCAGTCAGCTTCCAAAGCTTCAGGCCACCTTCCACGCGCTCAAGCTGAGCTAACTGCCGCTGAAGAGTATGCTCTTCTGAGGCTTCTAAGGACTGACAAGTCGGCTTGTGCTTTCCTTAGCTGGGCAGATAAGGTTCCCCCAAAAACTGAACTTTCATTTTCTTATTTTTTAATGTTTATTCAGAGTAGTTTCTGGTAAAGGAAAGCGAGATGCCTCCTTTCCTGAAGAGATTCAAGATCCTGAATCTGAACAGGCAGATGCAGAAGTGGATTCAGGGCTTTGTCCTCAGATTTCTGATTCAGACTCGGAGAGCTCTTTTTCTGATTCTCCTTGAGGGGGATTTCTTTCTCTAAGACTATATTGTTAGAATGTCCTGGTGTTTTTAGTTGGAGAACACTCCGGTTTCTCAGTTCCTCAGAAAATATTAGGACTTACAGAAGGATTTTACAAAACCCACGCCCGTTCCTCCTGTCTTGTTTGCTTTAGAGAATGCGTGTCTAACTGCCTTCAGTTTTCTTGATAGTTGGCTAACTCTCCCTAAAAAGGCAGATAGTATGTATAAAGTTGATGTTTTTTTTAAACTTTTATACACTATTCCCAACTTTTATACACTATTCCCAAACCTGACCCAGTAGCTATAGCCTTGGTTGATTCCTCTGCTGTTAAGCACCTGGAAAGAGTCAGATTTGAGTTAATAAGAATGATAAGTTGATGGGTATGGAGGAAAAAGTGTATACTTCTGCAACTTTGAACTTCAGAGTTTTAAATTGTCAGTCTTGTATATTAAAGGTTATTCCAATATGTTGTGAAAGTATGAGGAATGTTTTATCCGTAGTTTCTTATTGTGAAGAAAAGTCTGCTTTTAAATAACTTTGCTGCTTTTTTTGCACAAGTTACGATGCATTGTTTACAGTGTGTGTATGACTCAATACTTTCTTCAGGGCTGTAGCCACTGCTGCGGTTTTAAGGAGGTTTGCTTGTTTGCGTTCTCAGAACTTTCCAGGTGATAAAAATAAGGCACTCAAATTTTCTCTGGAGTAGAGATGTAGTGTTTGGACTCCTTTGCTGCAGAGGTGATCAAAAATGTGACGAAAGGAGCAATCTGATAATTTCAGCCTTCCTTTTCCAAATTGTTCAAGGGATTCTGTTTCTCCTCCATCCAGTTTTGGCAAAAAACAAAATAAACTGTCTCAGCAGAATTCAGGTATACAGATGTTTTAAGAAGTAGTACTGAGGTTCCAAAAGAAGTCTCAAACCTCCCGAAATCAAGGATACTTCAGCAAAGCAGCAAAGTCTGACTATTCAAGAGACCTTGTGACCAGAGCCTTTTCTCTTTCAGAAAGTCTGAATCTTCATTTTGTCTTTGGCAACAGATTGTTTGAGACAAATAGGTTCTGAAAATCATTCGTTAGGGTTACAGATGGCAGTGGGGGAAAATTCCTTTCCTGGGGTTAATCCTTATCCTGCAGATCAGACTGTTTTTGATTCCACCTGTTCTTCATCGCATGCTTCCCCAAGGAGTGATAGAACCTGATGTTCTTCATGTTTCACTGTTGCAGTCATTACATTTGGGTAATCTGCTGGCAGGTTGCCCTCAGTCGGCCTGAATAGCGAAGTCTTGGGTCCTGCATCGGTTGTTGTCTCCTCTTCCATGTCGTCAGGGGTATAAAACATGCAGCCGATGCCATTTTATTCAGTCTTTCTTGCCACGTGGTGCCCTAAGCAGTTTGCAAGTGCCTGTCTGCAGACTCCCGAAATTTTCGCATTCGAGTTTCAGAACCGAAGTCTTCAACTAAAGCGAAGTACCCCGTTGAGGAAACTTTTCCTTGCTCCTTACCAATGTCACTAAAAGTTAATAATTGCATTACTTTTGGGAAGCAAATACCTCATAAGGATTTTCATTTGTACTGTATTCCTTGCCTAGGCCCAGATCATAATGTGCCTTGCTGTCTGTTTTGTGCTAGATTTAACCAATGCACTATTAAGCGTCTGTATATTTTTGCTTCTAAATATTTTGGATCAAGATTTAATTACCCTGAAATGTCATCGGTTAGCAGTCTGACTACTGGAGTTCACAAAAAACGCAAAGAAAAAGTCAGACCGTCTAGGTCCAAAACCGACTATGAAACTCTCCTAAGCCAGTCGCCGGTACTTAGTGAGGTGCTTTCGCAGCCTCTGATACCCACTACTTTTGAGTCGCAGGCCTCTACCGAGATTCATGTGGAGTCCGGTATGCCACGAGATTCTCAGAGTATTGTACCCGCGGATGTCTGTCCCTCGGATGGGTCTGGAGCCGTTGAGCAGGCACCGGCTTCTGAGGGTGTTTTCAGACCTCAACATTTTTATATAAAACTGACGCCAGCTTCAAAAACAAGATCAAAAACAACGTCTATGTCTAAAAATCCAGATGCACGAGCCACATGCTCAGGGCCCTATGCCTAAAAAACAGATGATCAAAATGGCTTAGGACTTAATTACCTTGATCAGGGGTTCCCAACCCCCCCCCCCCCTGCGTGCTAAGAGGCGTAGGCAAGGCACTGATTATGAATCTTAAGATCAGGTTTCCATTTCTTCTGATTCCTCTTCTGATCAGGAATTTTCTATTCCACCCTATGAGGGTTATGATGCAGAAGAATCCATTCCATCTGCATCTCCTCCTGAGGATTACTCTCTTGTTGAGACCTTGCATACTTTAAGAGAACTTTTTCACTGGGAGAGTCAGGATTTCTCTGAATCAAAAAGGAGGCTTAGGGATTTCCTTCTTCCTCGGCATAGGCCTTTGGCAATACCTCCTATATTGGACATTGTTGATGTGTTTTTGGAATCGAGCATGGCTCCTGATTCCCTGCCTCCAGCTCCTAGTAAGCCAAACAGATATTACAGGGTTCCTGACTCTCACAAATTTCTATTCAAAAATCCTGCTGCTGATCCCGAGACCATCTCACAGGGTCCCAAAGGTGTAAAGGCCTATACAGTCAAAAATCCTACCCCCTCTGATAGATATTCCAGGGCGCTGGATTGATGGGGAAAGAAGGTTTATACGTCTGCAACCTTGGCAGTTGGGGCCTTAAATTGCCAGTTTCATATGCTTATCAACAGCATGTTATGGGCTTATTGAAACAGAAAATTATGTTGCGTTCTGATTGTGTGGTTTTGATTCCTTGGAGGCCTCTTGCCTCTACCGAGTTACTGGATCTGTGATTAGAATGCATGCCTGATCAAGGAGCAAAATCTGCCTGATCATGTTAAAGCTAAATTGTCGGATGCCCCCTTGCAGCATGATACTCTGTTTGGTAATAAGGCAGAAGAGGTTTTAAAGAAAATGGAAGACAAAGCTAAAGCTCTGCAAACTGTAAACGATTTCTTAAAAGTGCAGCCATCCAGGTTCAGTAGGCACTGGCCTACTAAAAAATTGGTCCTTTCCTCTGTCCGACAGAGCCACTCAAGGCAAATCCAAATGCTTAAAAAGCTCTAGATACCAATCACAGGGTTCTTACAAGTCAAAGCAATGGTGTGCCTCCACCTCCAAATCTGAAGGAAACAAAGCACAACCCTACAGTAAGCAGTCTCAATGACTTCCCTCTACCTTCAAGCACTTATCTTTTGGCAGCACGCTTGGGGGGAAAATTAGCACTACATGCTCAAAATTGGCAGTTAATTACCCAGGACAAGTTGGTTTTAAACATAGTATCCCAGGTGTACAGATTTCATTTCCATACTTTGCCAATTCCAAACGGTTGGCCAGATCTACAACAAAATCAGTGGGCAGAGGCTCAGAAACAAGTTATGTCCCTCATGGATATGGGGACTATTTAACCAGTACCAGAAAAGGAAAAAGGACAAGGTTTTTATTCAAGACTTTTCCTTTTACCCAGAAAAGACAGTGCCTGGCGTCCAATACCGGATTTATCGATTTTGAACACTTTCCTGGACTTTGCAAAATTCAAAATGCTGACTTTACAACAGCTACTGCCTATGCTGGGCAGGAACGCTTGGTTAGTGATTAGACTTGAGGCATACCTGCATATCCCAATAAGGGAATCGTGCAGAAGATACCTCCACTTCAAGGCAGGTTTTTTGCATTACCAATTTTCTGCACTGCCCTTTGGCTTATCTACTGCACCCAGGGTCTTTTACAAAGTGCCTGGCACCAGTAATTGCATTCTGCAGACAAAGAAGCATACAAATTTATCCTTATCTAGACTACTGTCTCCTTCAAGCCGAGGACAAGGACACTGATGTCCTTCAAGGATGCATCTGCAGTCATCACATATGGGTTGTCCTGCCTCAGGCAGCCCTTCGGTCGGCCGGATTCCAAAGTCTGGGTCCGGCGTCGGCTGATGTCGCCCTTTCCCCAACGTCACAACGCCTGGGGTATAAAAGCGTCAGCCGACGCCATCTTCCTCCGTCTTTCTTGCCGCGTGGTGCCCGAAGCAGAAGCAGTTCGCAAGTGCCGGTCGGCCAGCTCCTGTAATTCCGCTATCCGAAGACTTCAAAAGCTAAGTACCTAGTTGGGGACCTTTTCTTGCCTCAGCCGATGTCAGAAAAAGTTAATAATTAATTGTTTAACTTGTGGGAAACAAATACCTCATAAGGATTTCCACTCATATTGTCTTCCCTGCTTAGGCCAAGACCACGACGTCTCGGCCTGTTCAGCCTGCGCTTCCTTCAACCGACGCACTCTTAGACGTCGATCGGAGTTTGCAGAAGAGTTTTTTGGGGATAGTTTTGCTTACAAAATGCCGTTGGAAACCTCAACACCTCATTTAATTAAAAAATGGAAAGACAAAGACTGACGCACGCGGACCGCGGTTTCGGCTGAAACCGTGGCTAGGCCTACCGCGAGTGTCTCGGTCTCTGCTGATACAGAGTCCTTGGAACTTCCGAACCCTGAAATAATACAACTGACAGCCTCGGCCCCGGAGGCTTCTACAGAGTCGGTTACAAAATTGTCTTCTGAAACCGGTGTACAGGAATCCTCCGACACCATACCTTTAGACAAAGCTACACCAGCACGTGGTGCAGCCAGGCCTCCTGCATCCATGTCTATTAAGGCCTTCACCAGGGCTAAAGCTACAAAACACACTAAAGCCATGCCTCCCAGAGTTATTACTCAGGGTCCTTCTTCTAGTTCACAGATTTTAACCTTAGCAGAGGACCTTATCTCCTTAATTAGGGGCTCTCAGCCTCATCCGGACAGGGGCTCCCAACCCCCTACAGACAAGAGACCCAGGATGGATCCTCCTGACCCCCTGTCCTCAGAGGAGGCCTCTGTTGGCTCGGATCACTCAGACTACCAGGAGGAGGCTTATTCGGCCTGCGAGGATTCGGATGCAGAGGAATCTATTCCCTCGGCCTCCCCTCCTGAAGAGCTTTCTTTTGGGGAGACCCTTCACACTATGAGAGAGCATTTTAAATGGCAGGGTCAGGAATATTCTGATTCCAGGATAAGACTAAGAACTTTTCTTCATTTACCTCAGCATAGACCTTTGGCTATTCCTCCTGTTTTAAATGTGATTGATGATGTATTTTCTGACTCTAGTATGACTCCTGACACACTGCCTCCGGCCCCTGTTAAGCCCGATGGGTACTACAGGGTCCCAGACGCACATAATTTCCTTTATAAGGCCCACTCTGCTGACCCTGAAACTATTTCACAGGGCCCCAAAGGGGTTGCAGCTGTTACTTCTAAACACCCACTCCCCTCTGCAAAGGAGTCCAGGACATTAGAGAGATGAGGTAAAAAAGTGTATACTTCTGCCACTCTTGCAATGAGGGCATTGAATTGTCAATTTCACATGATACACTATCAAGCGTATTTGTTAGAAGAAATGCATAAGAAATTGTCTTCTTCTGAACCCCTTGACCGTAAATCCCTTCAGGATCTGGTACATAACTCCCAGCAGGTTAGCAACCACTTCTTGCAGTGTGGTTATGATGCATTGGAAGCTTCATGTAGGTCAGCAATGACAGGTGTTATATGCAGGCATGCTTGGCTGAAGGAACAATCTCTGCCAGAACAGGTTAGAGCTAAGCTTTTGGATGCTCCATTGGAAAAGCAAAAGTTATTTGGATTTTGTTCCACTGGGAAACAAAA